>NW_009259578.1:136736-158685 GCF_000687185.1 Egretta garzetta | reverse complement strand
GCTGATGGTGAAGTCCTCTAGGAGCAGATTCAGAGGTGGATTTCATGAATGCCCGTGGTAGGGGACTGGTCTGAACATCATAACCTGCCTGACAGCTTGTGACCAATGCAGTGACACTAGAAAAGCTTTCCAAAAGTGCTAGTGTAATTTTACTTTGAACTCTTGCTCTCTTTAAGTAAGGCAATAGTAAGTTAACCTTTACAATATTTGCTGTGTGAGATTTTAATTACAGGAACACAAGCAATTTATTAATACAAAGAAGATGGGATTCTGCCAAGCAAAATGCATGACACGTAAATGGAGGAGGACTCTCAAAGCAATGTGAATTAATGCACTCCTCAAATCCTCCATGAAGCCTCGGAAGTTGCATCTGGTGCTGCTGTAAAGGGGTAGGATCCTGGAAAGACCTGTGTGTGTGTCTCTAACTGAGTTAGTTCAGTGTGTTTCTCTGAGTTTACACTATTTTCTGTGTGGCTCTCTTGTAAATTTGTTTGGGGAAAGGCAACCCTTGAAGTGAGTCAGATGTGGTATTGATTTTGTATGTGTTTACAGCGTGTTGGCTACTGGCTCCCCCTTTTAGCAGGCTGAGTGACATGCCTGATAGTTTATTCGGATAATCCCTAATCTCTGCATTTAAAGTGAGAGTTAACCCATCAGGTGGACATCAGTAATCTGGGAAGACAACATCTACCTGGAGACAAATTCTATGAGACAGCAGTGGGGAGAGGGCTCTTGTCTCTGCTTCAGATCTAAAGCAAAACACTCATTTTCCAGGTCACTTTTCATGGTTACAGGAAATCTGAATAATAAACATTGTTTTCTCCCCATCAGGAGAAGGTAGCCCCAGTTTCAGAGCTCTTTGGTTTGTCCAGAAACATACGTTGGTAAAAACTTCATGTTTCTCTGCATGGATGAAGGATAGTGACAGGGAAGATTCAGTGCTCATCAAAGTACACAGCTCTTCACCCTAGGCAAGTCACCTCTGCCGTTGGGTGAGCATAATTTTCTCATGTTCAGCTTTTTTCTACGTGGAAAACAACTTGTTTCACCTAGGACAAGAAAGATTCTTTCCCCTTTTTTTCTTTTTTCTTTTTTTTTTTTTTAAATCTTGTCTTGGCTTTGCATGTAGCAGCCTCTCCGTGTTCTTGAATCGATATTTCGTGGCAGAAGCTGCTTACATCCCCTTCTCTCAGGAGGCATTCTGACTCAGAAATGTAGAGAGCCTGTGTATCACTAAAACTATAAACCTAGTTTGCTTGTTTATAAATGGCAAAGTTTTCCAAGAAATTATGAAGACCACATTTTTTAAAAAGTTTGTAATGCTGCCGCCTTATTGAAATATTTCACTTGTTCCAAATTTTAGCATATTTGTCTAAAGTTTAAAAAACAAACAAACAAAAAATACCAAACAGTAAGAAACAGGTAGAAAAGAATCCAAGCCCAATTCAGATATTATCTTGGTAACTCCAATGAAAAAACTTTCAGCTGCTATTTCTTACAGATATGTGTCCAGAAACCTATAAATGCAAAATAAAAGGAGGGTAAAAGGGAAGACTTGGGGAGCGGGGGGGGGAGGGGGGGAGAGGTGTTTCTGACTGCTCACTGAGTTTGTGTGGCAATATCAAAATAATCCATAAAGATTTCTGACCGAGTATAGAAAGATGATGATGGAAACAGGTGCTCTCTTGGGGCTTGACGGCAGTAGTAATAACGGAAGCTCAAGAAAAATGGAAGTTCACTGTTCTACCTGGTACAAGCCTCCCTGTAAGGAAGCGCTGGAATGAACAGTGTCTGCCATTTTGTACGCACGCTGGGTGACGAGCAGCACGCTCCAGCAATGGTGCTGCGAGGGCTGAGAAAGCTGGATTAGCATTGAAGCAGCTGCTAGCTTCACCTTCTTTAGCAAAGCTTCCCTGCAGACCACAGCTGGGACTTAGTGCGTTTAGAAACACACAGCTACTTTAACTGATCGCATAATTGCTCTTAAACCTGCATTTTCCTTAAAAAACTGACCTTCAAATGCTGTCCATCGTGGAAGAAGGGTAGGGTGCTATCCTTCTCTTCAAGGTGTTGGTCAGGCACTGCAAGACCAGAGCATGCTGAAAACTCGCTCTGCCTGGAGAAGCCACCACTGAGGATGTTTCCAGATAAGCTGGGCTAATTGGGCCGCCGTGATTTCAGAGGTTGCTGCTCTGCGGCCCCGTAGGAGGAGTACAGTCTGTGCTTCCTCCTGACCAGCTGTGTGTCAGTATGGCTCCAAACTATCTCTGCTACCAGATTCCTTCTGGATCAAAATTCCTAACCGGTACTGTTTTCTGTCGCATCGTCCGATATAAGCAGTAACTGACTGACCCAAAGATCACCTGGTAGCTCTTTTTGCTCTGTGTAAGAAATAATCTTTGAGATCAGCCCTCTTAGACTAATTAAGTAGAGATTGCCTCTAATCCCCTTAGAGCAGACCTCCCATTGCCTTGGCTTTGTGTGGACAGACTCCATAAAAGCTGATTGATGAAGCAGCCATGTACTGACAGAGATAAACATGCTGCCAAAGGTGTATCGGCGGGGTAATTCAGCATCCGTGCTGTCAGAGTTGTTAGGATGCTTGGATGCATTGGTTGTGCTGAGTTGCACCAAGAGGAAAGTGGCTCGATGCCCCAGAGTGCAATGTCTTGCTTGCATTGGTCTCTAGTGCTATGGAACGCCCGCAGTGCTACACCACGGGAGAATTTCTAACTGGCTTTCTCCAGGTTGTGCCTTCCTGCACTTCACCCCGACAGCAGCCTTAACAAAACCCATGTGCCACTACCTGCCGTCGAGCTGCAGACCACACCACTTTGCAGGGTGGCTCGGGCCCTGGCCCTTGGCATGCCTGCCCTGTCTCTAAGCCAAAGCTGAAGTGTCCTGGTGCTGGAAAGGGTTGTGTTGCAGTCCTGAGGGACCCTCTCTGGAGGGATCCCTCACTGGACACATCAAGCAAGGTACAGAAGTCAGTTGTCTACTTGGAGATGTTCAGGGTGTGAGAAGAGGACTTAGTCACCCTACAAGTCACTGAAGGTGCGGGAGGTGGTAGGAAACCTTGTGTCAGGGTAGCACGTCGGATGTTTTCCCTCTCTCTCTGAAATCTCTCTAACAGTACATCTGAGGTTCTTCAAAACACTGGAACTGGCAACACGCTCAGTGTTGGCTACTCTCATAGCCAACTGAAGCAACCAGCTGAGAGCGCGGGACAGGAGTTTTTCCCTGTAGTTAATGGAAGAGTCATGGAGACCAGAGAATTTCTGGGGCTCCTACAGAAGAGTCAAATTAAAAGCTAGTGAAACTTGGCAAGGCTCCTCGTCTAGTGATTACAGTACCACAGTCTTTAAAATGTTTTGCCAGGACCAGTCAGATGCTGATGGCAAAAGCAGGCCTTTGAAGACCTATCTTCAAAGTCTGTAAAAAGTAAAATACCCTGGTAATATCTGTTGAACGTTTCTGAGAAGATAATAGTTGATCCTCAGTTAAAACAAAGTTAATTTTCAGCTAAGACTGATTTTTCCTACTTATTTCTTCTGCTCAAGTATTGCAAAAAGGCTTTGGAAAAGGTGAGCGCTTGCTTTTCCATCAGCTGAGTGCCTTAAAGGTGAGTTAAACTCGGGACCCCAGGGGCACAGGATCTCCAATGAGTTGTCCTTCCCAACTTTCTTCTGTTGCAGCAGGGAGACACCTTTGTGCATGTGTCATGTTCAAGTCTGGGAATAAGAAATCCTTTTCTCTACTGATACTTAAGAGACCCTTTACTAGTAATTTATCTGGACACACATATAACCTTTATCATCAGCCTTTTGTTTTAATGGGCTAACAACCGCTTGCAGTGAAATGTGTTTAAAAAAACATGATTTTTTTGGCCTCTCATTGTTGAGTTTATAGTCTATATTTACACCATGCTCTCAGGCAATGATCTTTAAACTCTTGAGCAAAATGGATGTGTTTGTTAGATCCTCATTTCACGCTTACAGAAAGGAAGTCGTAGAGACGGTTATTCGCCCAAAGGAGTGCTCCATGGCACAACGGATCCCCAAACTCGTGTGTCTCAGCAAAATTCCCTCCTGTAGTAACAATAGACAATAAAAATTAAACTCTGAAACTAAAGGAACTTGAAAAACCATTGGTTTCTGAGCTATTCTGCTTCTAAGTGCATCAACATATACAGAGTGTAAAGCAACAGGGGAGGAAAGGAAGTTTGGATTATTTTTGTTTGTTATAAAAACTCAGAGCTTCAATCTTCCTTCTGCCCTTGTTTGAAAAATCCCAATGAAGTAAGAAGTAGCTCTGTAAGTCTTGTACTTATAAAAACAGTCTGGGTAAACATAAACTCTACTCCAGTCCTTTTAGTGCTGTACATGGCGAAAGAGACAAAAAGCATTTCAAGCGGTTGAATGGGGAATCTCCTGGAAAGGGACAGCCTGAATAGAGCCGGCCTTTGCAATGCCAGGGAAACACGAGGTCAGGCTTAGTAAATGGGCTAGAATTATTTTAAAAGGGCTGTTACAAACTACGAAGGGTGGATTTATGTGTAACAGCATGTTTCTGCTCACAAATGTAATAGAGGGGATCTAAGGTGCATTTTTGGGGGGTGGGGAGGGCTCACGTTCTGGTTTGGTGGACGGGAAAGGATGAAGCGAGGAGGGAACTCATCACTTGCACACGTCTTGGTTCTAGACACTGATCCTTTAAGTGGTGAGAGGAAGGGAAAAACGGAGCAATGCTTTGTGAACCCAATCTTGGAGGCTACGTATTTAAAAGCAAGCATGCTGGTCCATCTGGCAGCGTGGCGATGAACAGCAAGCCCCTTTGGGGACTTGATTGCCTTTACCCAGGAATGCAGATCTTCCTACAGCCAATTATTTAAGTGACGAGCATGGTGCACTCCGGCTTATGAGTGCATAGGATACACTGAACGGACTGAGGAAGGAGTGATTCCACAGACAGACTTTGGCTGTCATGCAAAACCCAGGAGAAACGTGGAAAAAAGTTTGCAAATAATACTAACTGCTTTTACTGATAGAGACATTTGCAGCTGGAGAGGGAGCAATAATGGCTACAGGAGAGGAGTCAGCCTGTGAATTTCCCCCACAGAAACGATGGCAATCCAACAAAATCCACCAAAAACCCCCTCTAAATGCTCTTTCTTTCCTAAAGAGGAAAATACCTGTTCTCACCATCAAAATTGCCCGTGTCTGAGAGCTGCTCTGAAGGGCCCTTGTGAAGCGATTCAAGCAGGCAGTTTCCACTGGCACGTACCTATAGGGAAATGCTTTCTTAGAGCTGCTAAAACCAATTTTTTCAAAAAAAAAACCCCCAAACGTTTTCAGGCTGAGGCCAGCTGACAGGTCCTAGTAAAATCAGTTTGCCTGAAATAGCCTCCAAGGGGGAAGAAAAAAAAAAAAAAAAAGAAATGTAATGTTGTTTCCTTTGAGTTGAGCAAGGAGGAGGAAGGTACATGCAGAAGCGTCTTCCCAGACAAGGCCATCAAAGAGTTTGGATGCTGTCAAGCCAGGCCTGGTGAGACATGGCTGACCCTCCCAAGGGAATGGTTTGGCCCCGGCCTGACTGGAGAAGATGGCATGTGGCTGGGCTTTCACTGGTGGTGTCCCTCGCTGTTTGGTGGCAGCTGCTGAGGGGGAGCTAAAGGGGAGAAAATGCCGGAGGGGCTGCGAGGTCCCGGCTGGCCCATGCGGGCGAGCACCATGGCAGAGCCAGGGCCTCCTCCGTGGGACCACCCCTTCGCTGGGCCATAGCCATGGAGGCCCCTTCTCTCTGCTGGTGGAAAAAGACCGGTGGTCAGGCCTCTGCTCCTCCATCTGTTATCAGCACTCGGCCCTTTTTGTGGGGTGCATGCTAACGTGCAACCTTGTGATGAAAACCTTATCTGCCAAATGCAGTTTTTTGTTTGTTTGGGGTTTGTTTGTAACTTGTTAAACGAAGGCTGTGGTGTGTACCGGCAGCCCGAGCAAGCGACCCATGCCAGTATGTCCTCACTTTCTTCTTCTTCAGTGCAGAGAGAGACTTTTGGTTTTCAGGCAAGAGAGTGGGTACAAGCTCCTCTGAGGCCACTTGCAAAACCTGCGCTCATCACCTCTTGCACAGGCAATAATTATTAGAAACTGGAAGCAGCAAAGCATGGCTTCCCCTTTTGACCTCCTTCAAACAGAGTCAGCAGGGGCGTCCTTAAGTGTGTGACAGGAGCTGGGCTTTGTATTTCATTGCATTCCTTTTGTCCTCACATTTTCAAGCTAAAAGCAGCTTTCATTGAACCCCTCACAGACTCTGTCACTCTCTCCCGTTTCAACGGGTGATGAGTCTTAGTGACAACGTACTCTCTCCTTTCCCCGCCCAACAGCTTTTGAATAAGTTGTTCCAGCCCAGGAGATGCTCGTTTTATGTTTGCTGTGAGCATTGCCAGTGCTAATTGAGATTCACAGCACCGAGGTGGTGTTGATGGGATGCAAGGTCGCGGGGTATATCTATTCCCTGATTGAGTACGGCTTTTAGAAGCAACTTCCTTCTGCCAGTCCTTGACGTGAATTTGCAATTCACTTCCAGTGCCTATTCTGCAGGCGTCTGAAATCCACTGTTTTGTGAACCCTCCTGCTGGTTGTCTTTCTGGGTAGCAAATGTGCCATACGCCTTTGCAGGCTGCCTTCCTCTCTGCGAGCCTCTTCCAGGGCCGCAGGATGGGAAGCATCGAGCATCTCCCACCTGGAGCTACCCCAGACATTCATGAACACAGATCGAGTGATCGCCAAGTCTTCAAGGCAGGCTGTCGGACTCTTTGCCCAACTGTAAGCACAGGAGACAGTACTGCTAGTGCCGAAGGGGGAATACACTCCAGCGCTTCAATGAAACGCCATCCTACTTACACCGCAGAAGCTTGCTAAGGAGTTTAGCTTCCCACTGCTCCCCGCTCTGCTCCGAGCTGGGTGCCGTGCTCTGCTGGGGCTCTCTCCAGCTCTAACAACTCTGGTCAGCAAAACCCACCCAGCGGAAGAGCTCGCTGGCACTGTCAAACCTGTCATTCCTACTCGCTTAGTAAAGGTACTCAAGGCACCGAAATGGCAAGAGCAGGCAAAATATGTTCCTGATTATTAACTGAAACAGGCAGGAGACAAAGGAGAAAGGGAAAACGATTCATTTTAATGCAGTGAGAGGTGAGGAATCGGGTATGCTTTCCTTCCAAACTGGCAACAGTGATTAATAGGGCCGTTAATGACCTGGAACAGCAGCGCGGGGGCAGAACTGGCTGGTAGCAAAATATAGAGCTAGCTGCATAAACACCGGGGAAGACTGGGGGGCATTGGTGCTAACTGGGAAAACTAGACACATAGCACAACGGTGGGTGGAAATCCTTTTTGAGATGCATGTGGAAAGGGATGATTCAAAAGTTTTCATCATATACAGACCGTATGTCCTAGACTAATTCAAGTCACTGACTCAGGCGTCATTGCATTATATTGTGTTCAATAACCCAGCCTCAAAAAAGACAGTAAACCTGAAAACTGACAAACTGTTGAGCTTCTTTCTTTATAAATTTATTGTACCCCCACTTGAAATGCTGTAGAGTATGATTAGCGTGCCATTTCACAGCATACATGAGGAACAGCAAAGCAAGCCAGAGGCAAGAACAAGGGGGATTAGCGATACGCAAAACTTCTGCAGTCAGCAGTGAAAAACTGAGAATTGTTCGAGTTAGAGATGAGACTAACACGATGAGACTAAGAGGTGAAGATGTGGCAGTTGGTGAGTTGTACAGCAAATGTAGATCCAGCAGGGTCCACGTGCCTTCTCATAGCAACACAAAAAGGGAAAACATCTGAAGGCCACATAAATACAAGGCAGAGGAGTTTATTCGTGATAACCACAGTCAAGAAATTGATAGGGCTGAAAGGGATATAACACCTAGATGGATAGTGATGGGAAGGAGTAGAAGCACAGCAACAGTCATAATATTCCAGAGCTGCCCAAAACAATGTCTTGAAATTTCAGTAGCCACTGCTTGAAACGGGGGAAAAGACAAAGTGCATCAAATGCTCTGCTTCGGGTGGGGTGGCCCAGTGGAGTCAGTCAAATGTACTTTATATGTTGATGCTGGGAATAGTGCCTGACCCTTTCTGGTGACCTCCTCGCCCAGTGACAGCACAGGTATGGTACGAGCGTGATGAACAGAACCTGAAGGAGAGCTAAGGTCCTTCCAGGAAGGAGCACTATACATGCTGGATCTGGATCCTTTAAGGAAAAGGAACTTGTTTTCAGAGGCAGTAAGGCTGAGAGCCCTGGCTCATTCTGGAAACATGGTTGCTGCTTTGCATTTAATCCTGCGATTATTAATGATGGAAATACTCTGCCAGCCGGTGGGTATCTGGCAACGCGTGCGTCTGAGTCAGATCTCCTTGCAGCGCCTGCTCTGAGCTGGCTCCAGCACGGAAGCCATCTCCTTGTTCGAAACCTCCGCGGAGGAGCCAGCCAGAGGACAGACCGCAGGACCACTGACTGAAAGAGAAGTTTCTCGCGAGCAGGTTGGCACAGTGCTGGCTCACACACCGTGCCTGTTGTGCATCGCCCTCACTGCTGGGCAGCGCCCTTGGCGATGCTCAAGCAAGGGGCCCACCAGCAGTGGTGGCTGAGACAGAGGACAGAGGTTTCCTGGGGGGCCCTGACACAAATGCCCCACCACTGTGGAGGTCTCGTGCAATGGTGCATCACGAATGGCCAGAGATGCTTATGCTCCAGCAGCAGCACTGCTGCCTGCCTGGCCTGCCTGCAACACCTCCCTCCTGCCACTGTGTTTCCCCGCCTGTCAGAGTCAGAGGAGAATGGGACCCCAAAGCACATGCCAATGCAAAAAAAGGCACAGAAAACCAATGGCAAGCCCTTAAATTACAGAGATGTTCAGAGTCCGTGGGTCTGGCTTGCTCAACAAAAGGCATATTTTTTACTATAAGAAACCACCATGTCACATTAGCTGTGTAAGGGGGAAGGGAGGGGGAATGGGCTGTACAGCACCATGGAAATCGGGTAGGATTTTCGGGGGGGCACATCCTTCATCTTGTACTGTTAAAGCTGATGGGAAATTGGTGACCATCTCCTGTGTGTAGCAACAAGTCTAAAACAAGAAAAAGCAAACGAAGTATTCTTAACACTCATCTAAAAGTATTCAAGTATTTGCACACATGAGACTGGAAAGCTCACTGCCAGCCTGTTCTGTAAGCTGATCTCTGACAAGAGCAGCAAAATGCATCTAAGTTTTAAATGCAGCTTCTTGGTAAAGAGACGCTGTGCCTGGCTGGGACTTACTCTAATGTATGCCATATGCAAAAGGCAACGCTGATCTTGCGTGCCAAAAAAAAAAAAAAAAAAGAGGCTCTTCTGAGCCTCGTGTTACAATGCCATGCTTACAGGCAAATAAAGATAATTTCTCGGGATTGTTACTATTTTCTTTACTGGCTGTCCCTCAAAGTGCTGGAGCAGATAATCCAAATGGTTTGGTGGTAGCAGTTCTGTTGCAAAATCTTCGCTACCTCGTTGGCTGGGATTGACAGCAACCAAAGATCAGCCTTGCTGCATGGAGGTGGGCTGACGGGCATCTCAAATGTCCCCCTGGATGGTTGTCCATGGCTGTGAAGGGCTTTATGGTGGGAGCAAGGAGCAGTGTGAGGAGCACGTGTCTCTGCAGGGAAGGGGTTGGCAGCACCTGGCCTATTCACAGTGATCCCACCGGCGCCAAGTGGTGGCTGAATACAGGCAGGCACAGCCCTCTTTGTAGGATGGGGAGCTTTGCAGTGAGTTCCTGATACCAGTAATTTAAGCACCACCACCCTCAGCGATGCCACAGGAGGACACTGGGATGCCACAGGAGGACACTGGCTAAGGGAGCAGGCACAGGCTGCTCAGGGCAAAAATGCCCCAGGGAAGCGCTTCAGCCCAAATGGTAAATCAGAAGCTGATGCTGCCTCAGTTTTCACTGTGAGGCTGTGTGAGTCCTTCAGCGTGTTTTGCTGGCAGAGGATGAGCAGGCGGTCAAGGAAGGCGCCCTGACCCAGCTTCAACACGCCACCAAAATAACCTGTGAATTTACTGCCTCTGAACTGCGCCTCCCCCTTGCAGCACACAGTGGCATTTGCTGAGGTGCGGGGAGAGGACCAGTGGTAGGCAGCACCGTATGGCCTCATACCAGCCCGAATTAAGAAGAGGTCGTGTGGTGGTGCCATTGTGAAGCAGCAGCTTTGCTGATTGCGTTTTTTTAACTCGAGTTCTCTCCATGTTCCACTCAATGCTGGGTAAGGTGATGCATTAAAAATAGCACCTTACACACAAACAGGTGAAACAGCAGGGTTAACCCCACGCGCTGCTTTTGCTCCTGTGAGGATGGGATTGTCATATCCAATGTACTGGTAGAAAAGCTGGGTTTAGCACAAACAGCCTGACCTCCTCCCTTTGGACCCATTCTGTCTCCTTCCATTCCCATCCCCAAAATACTTTAAAAGGATGCTTAAGAAGTCATTTTTCAAGAAGAGGAAATTAATTCTGAATGAAAAAAAGCACACCATCGCTTCTGCTATTCAAGCACAACAGGGTGACTTAACTACTGTTCCAGGAACTTGTGTAGTTAAAGCAAAACCTAATTATTTCCTTCTACCTCTAACTCCAGCTTCACGTCTTAGAGTTAAAATAGCCAAAATGAGCCGCTTTTCAGGAGAGAACTTTGTACCGCTGGAAAAATGTGCTTGGCAGTCTCCCCAAAGTCCTCATCATTTTTATTACAACGTTCATGTTTGTTTTCACTTTCCTCTTTGTTAAACATTTTAAGCAACTCAAATGAAGCCCTCGCCATCAAACCAGCCTTTTAGCAGTAATGACTTAACAATGACATTGTTCTCCCCGCTCGAAGCACCCAGCTATTAAATCTAACCATGGGAGCTTGGTAAATCTTTTCATACGCGAGGCAGCTGTTTCCTTTCTCCCCTGCCCCTGCCCTCCACCCCCCCTTTTTTTGCCTTGCATGAGCCTGATGGGCGCCCTGAGGGACGTACTGCACCCAAACCCCTTTGCCTTAAGGTGCTCTGCACAGCGACACTGGTCTTCCTGAAATACTCAGTTGCCTTGTGGGGCACAGACCTGCTCTTGGTCCCATTCTGGGACCACAAGCTCAGGTGCCTGGAGTGGTTTCATGGCACAGAGCTGGCCAAAGCACTGTGGCTTACGCAGCCGCCCCCATCACCTGGGGGCAAATCCTGGCTCCTGCTGTTGGGGCACCTCATCTCCATGCAACGCAGCTCTGGTACTAGCCATGCCGGTGCTTGGACCATGCTTGCCAAATGTCTGTGCTGGGTTAAACAATCCCAAGCATTTCTCTGTTTTCCCCAGCATCTGCTGAAAGCATTTTGACTCGCATTTGCTCGGCATGGTTATCTGCCCGGATCTGGCTACCCTGGGAAAGCCATCAGCTTGCAGAAGACATAGTTGTGCGTAACCTGCTTCAAAGGGCACTTATTTTCATCCTTAAATTGCCCTGCCATCAATGGCAATTTTCACGCTGTGCACAGTTATTCAATGACAATACTCTAATGCAGGCTAAAAGATTGTTAATTTGCAATCAGTGCTGTTTAACGTACACATGAAAATGGTAACACGCCAGTCACGTACTTCCCCTTGGGATGGCTGTCTCCCATGGGGATGCACGGCACATGGCCCTGGTCAGCACCCGGTGCAGCAGCATGGACTGACCATTCCTGACTGTCCTTGTTCCCATGTGGCCTTGGGACAACCAGCTGGACAGATGAACATGCCCAAGGACACCAGCCTGCTCCCTGCTGCCATCCTTCCCCGGCGCTGTTGCTGCATGGCTCCCAGGTGGTTGGGAAATGGACGGTTTGCACCCATCATCGGAAGCCCCGTGCTCCCAGCCAGCATCACCCAGAAGGCATTATCTGCAGGCTCAGTGACAGAAATGAGGAGCCCTGTGACTGGTTTGGGCCTCTTTGCAATGAACAAAATGAAACCCAAAGCCCAAGTTTATTTTTATTCAGTAAGCTCTGGCACAAGCAGAGTCTCTTCTCTCTTGACGAACTTTTTTTTCTGTGCAACAGCAACCGAAATAAAAAGAACAGCACTTAAATGGGATTTGTTAGTAGACAAACAAGGTTAAACAGGTTAAGTTGTGGAAATAAAAGTCTCTGTGTTCATATCTCCGAGCAAATAGATGCCTGAATGTCTGTTTCAGGGATAAATGTTCCTGTGAGATATATTTGCTGGCGCTGAAGTGCAGAAAGACAAGCGCTGCAAACCTTTGCCTCAACAAGCAAAACCTACCTGTGCTTGGAAGCGAGGGAAATGTTTTTCCTCCTGAGTTTCAGCAAGCTGGTTTTGAAGCAAGGATCGGAGGTAGCAGTAATGGCAAGGAAAATGCACCTCCCTTGCGCCTTAGCTGGACAAAAAGAGAAGCAGCACTAAGCCATTCTGCCCCAGCAAAGAGAGGGAGGAACAGGACCACACGTTTACACCCAACCCAACACATGCTGTCTCCCCAGGTACTGAATGGCATGAGTAATAGAAAGGAAATAGTGAATATTTCCCAGCCACTGTGACCACCACCCAACCGCTGTGCTGACCTGCCCCAGCTGTGGCACAACATGTGGGGCATGTGAGGAGCTGTCGCTGGTCTCCCTCCAGCTCTGTCACAAGAGGGACAGGGTGGGGAGTGGAGCCGCTGGGTAGCTTCTCCAGCCCAAGGAAGGATGATGAAAACATGTGTGTGTGGGTAACCATTAGCTCTGGCTGGGTTGAACTTGTAGAAAAGCATCCACCTGTTTACAAAGTGCCTGGATTTGCAGGCATAGTCATTTGGAAAACCTTTGGAGATGATGACGGTTTTATCAGTTATCAAAGGTGGGATTCAGCTCCAGATGGTGGACTCCTAAATTTATTCCTCTCACATTCCAGTGGACACCTAAAACTGGTCATCTAAATCATTCGCCAGGCTCCCTTAAGCCATAGTGGGGATGTAGATACCTGGTGCATCTGTAGTCACCTACATTTAGACATGCAAATTTAGGTGACCAGCTTTTGTGGGGGAATCCCACCCCAGATGTTCACTATTGCCCCTTGATGGGCAGCCACACAGGCAGCTTTGGAAAGGATTGCATGAGCACACCCACTCTGTTTCAGTGCAACGTCTCCAGGGATTTTAGTGTAATGAAGGGATGTCACGGTGACTTGATGAGTGTTCACATGCCTTGTGATGGGGTCCCGCTGTCATGGTGGCAACCCCAGCAAGTGGTAGGAACAGTCAATTACCAGGGGCTGTGACTACTCAAACAGCTCAACCTGTCTGTAAAAGCCTCTTGGCCTGAAGGCTTGTTTTCACATCATCACACCAATTGGGTTTGAACCACTTCTTTCCTGCCAGGGTTATTTCTGGCCAACCCAAAAGGTGAGACTGTCCATGCGATCCCAACAAGAGTCAGTGGCACTGCTATATCAACACTTCCAGCCACAGCCAGGGGCCAGGGCAGATGAGTTAAAATGTTGTGTCCTGTACATCTACACCTGCCTGGATAGCCTTAAATCAGAAAAGCCACGGGCACCTACAGCACTGGATAATGCACAGCAATTTCCTCACAAGATGAAGTAAGCAATTTTCAAGTTCAGCAACTAACTGCTGAAGAAATGAACTCCAATGAAAGTGAATTAATGCAGTTAGTTAATCTACTTTTCCACTTGATTAGCTCTCACCAAATAATCAGCAAATTCTTCGAAGTTATTGATAATAATGTTGAAAAGGAACAGTTGCACTTCCTCAGGGATCCAGGAAAAAGAAAACCCATGTGCCATCCCTCATGGCAGTGGGGCATAAACTGAACATCATCAAATCCTTGCTGTAATAGCAGACATTTCCAGGAACTGGACTCCTCTTGGCAAAGGGGCTCCACCTGCATGCCTAAGCTACCAGTCTGGAGGGATAAATGCTGGCAAGCCTAGAAACAGAAGAATTTTTTTAAAAAAGTTGGAGGAGGAGGTTGGGTAAGACTTAGGGAAGCCATGTGCTTGGTTTTATCACAGAGAGAGAGAAAAGTAATTTAAAAACAGAGATATCAATGGACAAAGGAATTAAAAAAGGAAGGACAGAGGAAAAATCCTACGGTTGAAAAAAGCTTTAGCATAGCCAGAAACATAGAGGGTGATGGGCCTGCTACAGGTGAGAATGTGGACAAGATCAGGGAGACACAGCCACAGTGTTTGCACGCCTGCTAGGGAGCTAGTCAGCAAGTTAACAGAAAGAAGAACACGTGGATATTGTACAGACAGTGGTGGAGCAACAGCAATGACGACAATGGGTAGATAGAAGATGATAATAGATGGGACAGACAGACAGAAAGAACAAGTGACCAATCTGTGAGCTGTTAAGGGAACAGAGAAACCAAAGTGAAAAAATGGAGTGTGGTATAATGTGTGCTCATTTTGCAAGAGATGCTTAAGGAACTAGGGGTTGTGAAAGGGGGTCAGTGAATTAGGACTAGGGCTCCGCTGCACACTCCTAGTCCTGGATTTGGAAGTGGGAGAAAGCTTTGCAGATCCATCAGAAATAGGTGCACTTGGGAATCACATCATTGCAAAGACTTAAAGTTCACTGTTACTAACCAGAAAATAATCCTACTAATAAACAGCAGCCCAAGGCATTCTTGGATGCAACAGCTCACTTGTCATTAAGCCAATCTAGGGTGACCTTACCTTAACCTATTTTGTTAGCCATACAACTGGTAATAGAAAAACTCACTGTAGAAGATGAACTTTGTTCAAGCAGACATGAGCAGATTTGGTCTGAGTTAATGGAAAGATAACAAAAGTGAGCTATAACAAGATGGCTTATTTTGAAACAGAATACTTTCAGGTATTTAGGAAACAAGTCAATTAAGTCAACTGGATTGGGAGCTTGACTACCAAACTGTGGAAAAGGGGGCTTTGACTTTCTATTGTCATGGCTGTTGTATCCTGCCCCATGTCTCTTGCTATGTGTCGCGTCTCCCATCATGTTGACGCAGGGGTTTGTACGGTCGCATTGCAGGGAGACAGCATGGTGAAGAAGAGTGCTTGGCAGAAAGTGAAAGACTGGTGAGGTTGGCTCAGCTACGGCAGGCAGGAGAGACTGAGGCATGGCAGGTGGTGGCTGGGAAAGGCATCACTGCCACCCCTGCCGTCCTTCTGTGCTCCATCCTGACCGACCCACTGAAGGTCACCAGGCTATGGTACCCCAGCGAGGGAGGAAAAGGGGCATGAAAAGCCTCCAGGCTTAACAAGACGTATAACTGTCTCAAAGGGTCTTGTGAGTGGAGACCAAGGGGGAAAAAAAAAAGGAAAGGGAAAAGAAAGAAACCACACATTTGATATCAGACTGTCTATAGCTAATGTGAGAAATTACCCAGTCAGGTCTGGTTAGACCTTGCAAAGAAACAGAGCCCTCTGTAGCCTTTGCATCCTCCAGTAAGTGTTTAACAATGTGAAAATGCCATGTACAACCGGTGCAAGAAGAAGTGGTCCGCTCTTGCAGCAAGGGAGGGATCAGACAAAACCTAAGGTTGTTGGACTGCTTAACCCATATTGAAACCAGCAGCTTAGCCTTTCAATTCAGGGGCTTGAAAGAAGATACCAATAAGCAAATTTTCTCAAAGATTAACATGATATTGGGGGGGGAGCTTGAGTGCTTGGGCCCGGAGGCATTGCAGTTGGCTGCTGGTGGGGTGGGGTGGCCACGGTGACAGTGGCCCCCAGCTCTGTGGGAAGCCCTGCCTGGGCTTGGCAGCTCCAGCACCGTCCACCTGGGCCTGGGCCAGGCAGACGGGAACCCATCTGAGCTTTTTGTTCTGGACTTCACACATCCCTGCAAGCAAGCAAACAAAACTGCATCAGAGCCACTCGATTCCTCCTGCTGATTTACCCTCCTAAATGAAATTATCTGTGAGATCCTGACATTCAGCTTCCTGTTCAGGTTAAAAGGAGTAACAATTTATTTAGGTCTCAAAAAATAAGAGACTAGCTTGCCTCTGCAATTCAATAAGAATAATTATCTAGACTGCAGGGTCAGAGCCAGGATGACTAATGGAAATGTTCAGAGAAATGGAAATTACCCCGCTACAGATTGAAGCTAAACTCAGAGTTTAATATATTCCAGCTAGAAAGACCAGATAATCTCCATCCCCAGTGCTGAGGGAACTGGCCCATGAAATTGCCAGTCTGATAGTAAGGATTTCTGATCTACCAAACCAGAGATAGCATACCATACCACAGGAATCCATCTAGTGTGAGAAATGGGAGGGAGGGAATGATCCAAGCTGTTTACACACCCATTAATCCACCATCATCGGTTTACAACCCTGTAAAACAGATTTTGAGTGAACGAATAACTGAACATGTGGCAGAAAGTGAGGCTAAAATGTAGCGTAGGCCAACCACAGGTCAGCCAGGTGTCAGTCTTACTGGCTCAGTGTCCACAGACCTGCGGGATAACTACAGGTTGCTTGTTTGTAAACGGGACAGCAAACGTGTTGCCTGTCCCTGGACTCCTAAGCCTTGGTGACAAGGACTCCTTGCTCCAGGGAGGCAGCCTGGCGTTGCCGCAGACTGGTAACTGCACGGCACGAGAGAGGCCACTTTGACCGTCTTTACTGTGGTCCAAGTACGTCACCTTGTGCAAATGAGCTTGGAAAAAAATAATTAAGCAATTTGGGCAGAAAGCCCATGGGTATTTTGAGCTAGTGGGGCACTACTTCAAACTTTGTAAAAACACCCCTCTCAGAGGTAATTTCTTTTTTCTGAAGAGCAAAGGGACTTGAAACCTGGACCTGCGTTTGTAACAAACAGGCAACTGTATAGTCTCAAGCTTATGGAGGAAGGGTTGAGCCCTGCTATATGGTCAGGGACCTTTTTTTATTTTTGGTGCTCAGCAACTCAACTTTGAACAGCTTTGTTGATATACCCAGGCTTGGTGTTTGCCAGCATGAAAAATCTATAGATTTTATATGCAAGCCTAACATAAATTTTAGCAACTCTTTTCTTCTTTTTACTGTAAAGAGTGATTTTTCTTTTTTCTTTTTTAGGGGTCACTGGCAGACAAGATGTAAGGAGACTTATTATTTAAACATGGAAATTTTACTTAACTCGATTTTTGTAGCTTTATAACTGCTTCCCCTGGTTGGTCTCCTATGAGTCCAGTGGCACTGCAAGGCCACACAAACATTGATGCTGGAAGGTGGCAGGTGGGAGTGACCAGAGAAGGGGAGGAGGTGAAATACCATCAACTGGTACCGTTCCTGCGACATGCCCGCTGCCCAGGCGCCCCAGCTCCCACATCCCACCGGTGCTGTGCAGAGTGCCAGAAGGCATTTTTGGGTTCTTTTTTTTTCATTAGCCAAGGCAGTCTCAGTCTGAACAGAAGATTTTCCAAGCCTTATAACTCTTCACAAGAGACCCTTGGATGAAAATGATATTTACAGCCTGGCGTAGACATACAGAGACTATGGGTATGTCACAGTGCTTCTGTGGGGCTGATCTGCCCGGCTGTCCCACATCTCATTGCACGTTACTGCCGAAACACTTCGGCCCTCGCTCAACAAAGTGCAGACCAAAATGAACTGTGCGATCTTCTGCCGCTACGTTAGTCAATTATTTCTGAGCTCCATGGCTGCCTCCTGGCCCTGCCATAATTCCCCTATGGACAGCAGTACTGTAGCCAGCTATGCAGAGAACTAAGCGTTTAGTCCCGCATTAATTCTACTAATAAAGATGAATTAGAGTAAGATGAAGGAAAAAGTATAAAAAATATTAGAATGCATTGCTGTGCCTGTTTCTCCAAACCCCCTTTTTACTGGGCTGACCCATGATCTCAGAACCACAAAAACCCAACCCCGTGCAGACATCTCCATCTCCATAAACGCATACAACAGTTCCTCGCATAGATCTGGACAGATGGAAGGAGGCTTTCGGAGGGATTGCTTTCCCATATCTCCTCCTTTCCTTTCTTTCCTCCAGACACAGCATTTCTCAGACTCGCTGCCCTCTTTCTTTGAGGCTTTTTGCATTTTTGCTGCTTTAATTTAACAGCAGACCCCCTGTTACACCCAAGCTTAAGGAGCTCGGGGGAGTACGCATGCGCTTGCCAGAACTGCTTGTCGATGACGAGCTGCTGCTCGTCAAGGTGCCTGTGTTATAAGGACAGCAGTTAGCTTTTGACTTGTAAAAGCTGTCTCCCAGCTCCATGCCCGGCCAGTGCCAGCATCCCAGAGAGCAGCAAGGCCAGCATTTACCTACTTTGCAGATGCAAGAGCAGCTATGGCTTGAGGTGGGACTTGGCTGAGAGGCTGCGGTCACTTCTTCCTTGCTGATGCTCCCGTGGCTCTGCCCAGAGCAGCAGGAGGAGGCAGCGCTGGCTGCCATGGGGGTAACCAGGGGGGTCCCCTGGGAACAAGCCCCTAGGGATGCCTCTAGCAGCCAAAACCAAGTGAGGGTCACTCCAGTTGGGTATTTTCTGCCTGAAAGCATTTTGATAAATCCAGAATATCCTCTTAGAACATGCTGGGTTTTATTTTAATTTTTTTTTTAAAACAGGGCAAGAAAAAAAGACACCTAAACATTTTGAGCAGTCTGAGATGTTACCTTCTAGCATTTTCTTTTAATATGGGGATGTGTAGAGACAGACATTTTCTGATATGTATTTTCTAAATAAATGTTCCAAGATCTTTTTGCAATGAAACAGCTTCCAGCTCTAAAGTAAAATAATTTTTTTTCTGACCGTGAAGAGATTCTTTTTCCACCAAGAATGTGGTCTATGGGGAAACTTCAAGCCCGCTTCAATCTGGAATCAAAACAACATCAAAAATCTTGGAATCTGTCACAAGCTGGAAATTTGGACTCACACCAAAGGAGTTTGGAGACTTCTATCCCCTGTGAGCAGGCTGGGTAAAGGAGGGCTGCTCTGTCCCACAGTAGATTCCCACACCATGCAAGGTGGAAAAAACTGAAAACCACCCCCTAGTGCTGGTTCTGGGGGAGCTATGCCCACCATCACCACCTCCCGATAACGGGACACAGGGGCATCATATTTGCTTGGGATAGGTAAGCACTAGCGAGTCACAGCCTAGAGCCCTCCCTAACCTGCTGGATGTGCTGTCTGAGGTTTACGAATTGGTTGAGGTCTCCTGTGTTGCCTTCCCACCACACCACTGGCAACCACAGCCCTGGGCTTTGCTGGAGAGGGCTGGCTCCTTCCTTTCTGCCACCTCTAAGACACCAAGGGAGATGAACAGGCAGAGCTGAGGTCTCCCAGGAGCTCAACACTCCTTCAGAAATAACATTTTCCAGTGCAGAACCCTAACTGTGGCTGAGGCAGGTGCCCTGGGTACCAGGTCTCCTGTGCAAGGTCATTAGAGCACCCCCTGCTATGTATTTTTTTACTTACACTTTCATGCAAGGAAAGCAGCAATTTTCTAAATTCGGCAGCTATGTGCACGCACAAAAATGTCTAACTGGTAGCCAAACTACTCACCAGCAGACAGCAACGTGTACTTTTGCAGCTGAGTTATAATCCGTTTGACTGCGGTGTTATCAAACTCCAATTTCATATGGATTTGTGCTATGTGAATACAAATATATGCACTTTTTATATGTGTGTGTGTATATATGTATACACACACAAATGCATACCTATGAATATGCCTACTTATATTTACCTACAGGTAGATACAGTGCATGGTATCTCTAGTTTTAAGCAGCCACACCTTTAGCAAGGGCTGTATCACGACTGGTCAGGGTGAGTCATAGACATCTAAGCCCATGAATACGCTTGTATTTTGCCTGACCTCATTAGATACCTATTCTGGATATGATTTTACAAAGGACGGTGCTAAGCTAAAGAAAGCATCTCACAGTGTTAAACAGAAATACAGGCCTTTGAATAAAACCAGAGGAAGAAGAAAAGCACGAACAACCTGATAAAACTCAGTGAGTATTCCAGGCCACTGGCAAATAGCCCAAAATTTGGTATTTCACACAGGTACGGTGCCTGCCCAGCAGCCTCTGACTGCCCTGGTGAGATGTCCAGCCCCTCCAAGTAGCATCTTCGGCACCCAAGCAGCCCTGCACTGACCAAGGGGGCAACATCGTCCCTCCAACATGCAGTCCTGATGGAAAAGACCTACGGAAACCCCTTCACCTTTCCCTCCGCCGGCCGCCACCCATCCCTCAGGCAGCGATTTGGCAGCAGTGCCGTGCGGTGAGCCGGCTCGCAGGTGCGGTTCGGTGATTCCCGTGGCCAGGCGCCGAAAGGCACAGCTGTGCATGATGTTTGATGTGCCCAGGAGCGAGATGGGCTCTGGGCCTTGACGGTGATGTTAAAACACTCTCCTGTCATCTGGAAGTGCTTCTTCCCTTGCGAAGCGGGCAGCGGCACGCGCCGCCCATTCAAACGGGGGCCGGTGCTCGGTCTTTGGGCATTTCTCTTCCACTCCTGGATGATGTCCGAGGAGCAGGAAAACAATTTAGTGACTGAGTGGCTCAGGGGAGGAGGCGGTCATTAAATTCTGTGACTTTTAAGCCCTTATGAGGCCGATGCGAGGCTCTCGCACACATTTACTATCTCTTTGACCTTAAAGTAATATGTTTGTGATGTACTTATCGCTGGGAGCACCGAGCGTGCACCAGCATATGGCTTCTTTTTACGCACTGCCACATTTCCTGAAGAATGGTGGGGATTTTTAGATAAACGTGAATAAAAATATTTCTTGGGGTTTAACCCCTTATTCTCTTTGTATTTGCTGAACAGCTCAGAGGGCTCTTTTGGCCATAAACACGCTGTGTTTTGAGGCACCCTTGCTGTTTTAGGTCCGCCGGTCAGATGACAGAAAAAAATGCCAAGTGGTTTGGAATGAGGCAGCGTGGGGCTATTTTAGCTCGTGTGATCCCATTTCAGACCAGTGGCAATTTGTTTCACCCTCCGCAGGGATTATATTAGTGGGCTGTAAGTCTATACCCATAAATTATCAGAAGTTTTAGGATATTGTAATTTTTTTTTTTTTTTCTGTTCTCAAGCTTGCGCACGCACACACTCGTGTTTAGCTGAATGTGGAGAAATCCCTCTGGCTTCAGTGAAACTAATGACGGTGCCAGATAGTTGACAGTAGTGACAGGCAGTGCATCAGAGTGGGTTTAGCCTCTCTTTGTGGGGAAAGGTAGAAAGAAACAATAAAAATAAAGCCTAAATGATGACAACGCTGATAATCCACAGGAGGATTTTTGTTCTCAGAAACTACAGGTTTGGGGTGCCGCAAAGAGAAATGATCTCACCTATTAAAAGCAGAGCTGGAAAACAGTTGGCTTCCAAGATGATGAATGAAGAATAAATAATTTCAAGGGGGAAGGGGCTTCTGTAATGGATGGGAGGCAGATACTCCAGAAAAAAAATATGGATATGATGAGCAAAGGGAGAAGCGGAATAAAAGATAGGGAAGATGCTCTGGGAAAACCATTAAATACTGCAGTGGGGATTTTAAAGCTCTTGTTAAACTGCAAGCTGACCTCATGAAGCAAAAGGGAAAAAATGTGAGCTCTAAAGAAAAAGAGAACCTCAAGTGGAGCAGCGGAGGAGCGTTTCCGTAAGCCCAACGCAGACAGCTTTGCTGAGTATGAGCAGAAAATGGATCTGCATTTTTTCGTTGTCTCTCCCAAAAGCAATTTCAAGATTAACCAGCCCTGCCAGAAATTTCCCTGCAGTTGAGCTGGTGCCCACTCTCCGCAGGAGCCAGGCCCTGGGGGAGGAGGCAGCTGCGGTGCTGCAGCCCCTCTGCTGCCTCCTGGGACCTGCAGACAGACCCACCATCTTCTCACCCTTCCTGCGCTCCAGAGGAGGAAGAGGCTGCATGACATG
>NW_009259578.1:132937-136514 GCF_000687185.1 Egretta garzetta | reverse complement strand
CTGGCATGGGTCTGGCATGGGTCTGGCACAAGAAATGCAGGAAGGCTCCCCAGGCACTCCATCTTCTCCATCATCCTCGCTCAGCTCACGGGCCCCTCCACCTTGAGCCCAGCAGCACAACGCATGTGGAAAGGATCTGCTGTGTTCTTCCATTCCTTGGAACCTGTGATGGTAAGACATGAGAAGGAGGAGGCTGGACAGTGTAACTACGGAAAAGCGACGTTCAAAAAGCCCATCAGTATCAATAATGAGGTTGGTTTCTTTGCGGTGGTTGCTGTCAGTAGTGAGGACAGGAGATGGTATGAACCTTGTCTGTCCATCAAAGCCCGAGGGCCAGGGGAGGAAAGAATGGTGAATGTGTCTCTGGAGAGCCTTTCCAGACCTGCAGGTTCCCAGGTCACAACTGGTGATGCCGCCCCAGCAGTGGCATGATGAGTGACGGTGCCCAAGACATTGATCCATCCCATCCATCCATCTACAAACAACAGCCTTGTTCCCTCAAATGAAAGCTGGGTGGGAGTGGCAACAATAGATGCCCAAAGGCTGCAGAAATGAGATGGCTGCCTAAACGCCTTAGTTCTTACCTCAATAGAAGCCCCTAGAATGAGGGCCACATTTTGGGAAGAACAGTAGGAGAGTGAGGGCCTGGCTTGTGTGGACACAAGGTACAAATTTGGGATGGGATCTCAGGCCAGCTCTATTCTGGCAATGCTTCACTCTTCTCACAGGTAGGGGTGGTGGGTATTTTTTTTATTAAAATGCCAGCATTAGCAACAGGTAAAGCAAGGAGCTGGTGAGCCCGCCGGGTCCATCAGCCGCTTCCCTAGCATCTCACACCAGTGGTGAGCCCCAGGGCACCTCTTGGATTTAAAGAGCTGGCAATTACAGCAAACTCCCATGCTCCATCTGTTTTTGTCAGAGGGGCACTGGGCACCCATCACAAGCACATTGCAAGCATGTGCCTCTGCTGCGGGCTGGGAAACACCCGCTGAGTTTCCCAACCTTGACGCCCATACCTTGGAGGACAGAGCTTTCCTTGCCTCCAACCTGCCGGGCTCTAACCACAGGACCATCAACATCAACCTGCTGGCTGTCACCATGGGACCTGAGGAAGCAGGTTCACAAGCGAGCATTCACAAAGCCACTGACCTTTCTGCTATTCAACCAGCCACAAAAGAGGACAGCAACATTATATATATATTTTATATATATATATATGTATATAGTTATCTGCGGGGTGCTGATGACAGCGGTCTAGCGGAGACGCAAGGCCAGGGAGCTTTGCTGCCTGGACAGGAGCCAGGCGGTCCCAGTTGCCCTGGGGGGCAAGGGTCCCTCCTCTCCCTCCTTTATTTAGTGACTGTGTTTACAAAACCAGGCAAGGATCCCTGCAAGGATCAGCCTCACCGGCTGTCAAAAATAGGGGCATGAGAACCAGCAAATGTAGAGGCTCGGCAAATATGGACAGTTTGGGTAAGAGCCCGGTCATCGTCCACAAATACATGGAGAGAAGTCGTTTCTTGGCTTCAGTCTCGTTCCTCTAATTGAACTTGAGAAATGTCAGCGTTAGCGCTTTGCCCCGTGTTCACTGGGGCTGACTGGCAGCCGTTTTGGTAGCAAGGAGCAGAGCGAGCTGCGTGCTCTCCTCCGCGCCCTCGCGCAGGCGTGCGAGGATTTGCGTGGCTGAAGCTTTTCTTTCCAGGGCTCTGTGGGGAGGTTACCAGCTCATTTGGGATGAGCAGCACCAGGGCAGGGCAGGACAAACCTGGCCAGACTTGTCCTCTTCCTGTTGCAGAGTGCCCACAGTAAGACTGTAAGGAAAGGGAAGAGTTTTTTGTAATCCAAAGTGAAAGAAAACACCTCCCTGAACCTACCAGCATTCTTTTTCATGAGCTGAGCATTGCTGTAGCCTGCTGCACCTCTAAATTAACGCTTACAAATCATGTGGAGACGCTCGTAGGTGACTCCGTTCCTCTTTCAGTTTTCATTAATTCAATTTTATTGTTAAATACGTGACATTCCACTTTATTTTTGAGCAAAACATACAGCTGCAAAGGAGGCAATTTTTCCCCGGGAGGGAAGAAGTGCCTCGTACCTGGCTGCCGTGGGACTTCTCCCATCCCCTGCCACCCTGCCAAGGCAGCACGTTGCTGGGCAGAGCTGGGGCTGCGGCCGGCCTCCGCCTCGGGGAAGGGGTGCCCTGTGCCCTGGCTTTCTCAGCCTCTTTGGGGAGGGAGGTTTTTCTCCCGTGCTTGGGTTCCTACCAAGAAAAATAAAAGATGTCTCCAGGCAGAGCCTGGGAGCTACAGAGGCTTTGAGGACAGGCAGTTCTGCCTGACTGAGGAGAGGCAGTCTGTCTTACAGCACTTGATTTTAATGCCATTTAAAAAATGTTTGCAGTGGTTTAGGCATTTGGCTGGCTTTCATTAGCCAGAATATAAAAGTGTGCAAATAGGAAAGGGGAGGCGGGGAGTGTCCGTCCAGAGCCTCGTACAACTGTTGCCCAAGCAGCAGCAGTGTGGGGTAACATCAATTGGTGCATGGGGGGGTCCTTTGTTTTCACCGTGTTTTGGGGCTTTTAGGGTTGGGGTTTTTTTCCTTTTTTTTTTTTTTTTTTTTTTTTTGTGGCTAATACATTTGTTGCTGAAGGTTTATTTTTAGCTAAAAGAGAAATCATTGTTACGCCATGGCAACCAGAATTGGGAGGTAAGTTAGAGCAAGCCAGTCTGACTAAAATATATCTGAAAGCATCCAAATTGATTAAATATCCTAAAAATAAAGATGGTAGCTGTTTGTTAGAATAACACAACGCTGATGTCTGTGATTTAGAAACACAAACCATTTCCATTATGGCTTTTTTTTTTTTTTTTTCTCCTAGTTACCAGCTGTGAAGGGAGACCTGGAAAAGCGCTGCTGATAGTCATAAATGACTAATAGCGTCAAAGGATTTGCGAAACGGGTGGGATGTTCTGCTGGAGACACGAGGAAATTAGGCTTTCTCTGTTGAGACGCAATAAAACCCTCCCCACGACCCGTGCTTGGGTAACCAGCAGCAGCACTGAGCCGAGCGGCTGGCGGGCAGCAGGGGAAGTGGTGGGTGGGTTTTTCCCCTTCCTCTCAGGGGCTTGTTTAATTTGTGCTGAGACAAGTCCTGGCTGCAGCTATCCCGGTGTCCCTTGGGATGTCAGTGGTCATCCCTCTCAGGGACCAGGCAGCACGATGCCTCCAGGTCCAAACGCCTGGTGTGCCTGGTGGTTCTTCACTGGTGTCAAAGAGCAAAGGAGCTGCAAGGGGTCTGACAAGAGCCCCATCCAGCCCCATCCCTGGCAGCCACCTTGGGATGCTGAGAAGAGAGTAGCAGGCAGTGGTCCCCAAATGGTGTCCCAGCAACCAGTGATTTCAGGCACCTCTGGACCATGGGTGTGTCACTGCGTTCACGCACTGGCACGTGAAGGCCTTCTCCCTTTGGGTTGAGGAAGACAGAGGGCCTTGAGGACCCAGCCATCAGGGGTGATCCCCAGCTGGTGTCTGCTGTGTGGGTTCCTCTGCACCAATAAATCTTGGGGGGGGGGGGCGG
>NW_009259578.1:101081-132277 GCF_000687185.1 Egretta garzetta | reverse complement strand
CCTCCCTCTCAGGGGCTTGTTTAATTTGTGCTGAGACAAGTCCTGGCTGCAGCTATCCCGGTGTCCCTTGGGATGTCAGTGGTCATCCCTCTCAGGGACCAGGCAGCACGATGCCTCCAGGTCCAAACGCCTGGTGTGCCTGGTGGTTCTTCACTGGTGTCAAAGAGCAAAGGAGCTGCAAGGGGTCTGACAAGAGCCCCATCCAGCCCCATCCCTGGCAGCCACCTTGGGATGCTGAGAAGAGAGTAGCAGGCAGTGGTCCCCAAATGGTGTCCCAGCAACCAGTGATTTCAGGCACCTCTGGACCATGGGTGTGTCACTGCGTTCACGCACTGGCACGTGAAGGCCTTCTCCCTTTGGGTTGAGGAAGACAGAGGGCCTTGAGGACCCAGCCATCAGGGGTGATCCCCAGCTGGTGTCTGCTGTGTGGGTTCCTCTGCACCAATAAATCTTGGGGGGGGGGGGACAGCAGTGCAGGTGCTGGACCATGAAAGCAAACCAAGGCAAAGGGGAAGAGAAGAGTCAGGATGAGAGGCCCTGAGCCCAGAGCTGGGTCCTCCATCCAAGGGAGGTGGCTCCCAAGGAGATGCAGACACCAGCACAGCCCCGTCAGCCCTCTCCTCTGCTTCTGTACCTCTCCTGGAGGCTCTTCCCCACCACTGGAGGGAAGGAAATGGTCTCCTTCATGAGCAGCCTCTTTGGTTACGGGGTTATTTCTAGGGTCCGGTCCATTTTATTTAGGGGGACAGGAGCAATGGAGCTCTTAGGCACTGCAGATGGGCAGCTTGCGCTCCTCTTGCCACACACAGATCCTGGCTTGGTGAGTGATGAAACTCCTCTGCCCTGGTCATGAACTCTGAGTTGTTTTGAGGGAGACAGACTTTGCAAACTCTGAACTGACATTGTCAGGTGTTTGGGATTGGGGATTTTGCTATGAGGCCACTTCCACTTTAGGCTGTGGTAGACCCATTCACTCTGAGGGACCAAGTCGCTCAGGTGGGAAGGGACCTAGGGAGGTCTCTAGTCCAACCTCCTGCTCAGAGCAAGGTCAGTACTGTCTTGTGATCAGGTTGCTTTGTTCTGTTGGGTCTCCATGGATGGAGACTGCACGACCTGTCAGGGCAACTTGTCCCATTATTGAATTATCCTCACAGTATATATTTTTTCCTTACACCCAGTCAGCCCCAGGTTCAGGCTCTTTCACTGAAAACATTCTCCAATGTCAAATGCATTTAAACGCTTCCTCTTTATACCCTCTTCTAATCCATTAATCGAGCCCTGAAAGTCCTCCTGCCTTGCTGGCCCTGATCCTAGAAAAAGCATTCAGCCAAAATTACAGTAAAGGCTCTGGAATTAAACCTTTCCCAGCAATTCATAATTTGGTACTGCATAATTTTTACCACTCAGATGCTACTTGTTGAAAGCAAAAATACTTGGGGAATATTGCCATGGTCCTGAAAACAATTTAGACCACACTGTTCTGTTCTACTTGCAGCGGCTATCTAGTCAAGTATGAAATTCTGACAATGTCAATATTTGTGAATAACTTACCATTTTCAAAGACCATCTGACGTGCTCTAGTATGTTTTAAATGATATGCACAACACAACCCTTATATTTTAAACTACAAAACCTTAACTTATCCTTAGTTCTAGTTCACACAGAATCAACAAGGACTGTGGGGTTTTTAAGTTAAAAATATATCCCCCAAATGAGAAATTAATCTCTTTCAAAATACGGCCCATGATTAGACTCCTCTTGACCTGTTCTTCATGGATATTTTTGCACCTTTTATGCATATTGGTTTGATTGACCCTCTGTTCTGATATATATTTAGAGTTGTTTGACACTCTTAATGAATACATTAATAATTATGCACACACTTAGAAAATCAAGCCTGAGCACAAAGGTGAACACCAAGACTGAGCCAACAAAGTTTTCACATGAACATTTTGGTGGGCTGGAATAATCTTCTCTGTCTGCAACAGCTACAGGGCTGTGAAGGATTTTATGAAAAGAGACTGTCTTTGGTCCAAACAGGTTACAAAGAAAGACCTTGATCTTGCAAGTGGCTTTGAGCAGATTCCTGAAGCAGCGTGCAGCTGGTCGTGGCAGCATGAACGAAGGGCCCAGCCATGGCTTTGTGCCTCAAAATTTTCCTTATCTGAGGGTTGCAAATCTGGATGTGAGCCTCCACATGTGTGATAGGGGAGCCATCCTCTTCCCCATTCCAGATGCATGTCCCGTCCTCTTCAGCCCCTCTGAACACTCTGGTATCCACACACTGCTCACATTACAGCCAATGAAATACCAGCAGTCACTGCAAGAGTCGATGGTGGTCCTCCCTGGCCCCAGCTTCCTCTTCTTGCCCTGGCCCAGGCTCGGCTGTGTCCCTGTCCAAGTCCCCAGCCACCACACAGGGAGTTTTCTGCCAGTTTAATTCCCTGAAGGGGTACAAGGGCATCAGCAGGAGGTGGAGGGGAGAGTGAGAATGGCTTTTGGTGACTAGTAGTCATTAGCCGGGTTTTTGATGTAGTGTGACCCCCCCACTCCTGTCACATCCAGGCTAGGAACCATAGCATACACTGCATCCAGGCTGGACATCCAGGTGCTGAGGGCATGGGTGTGCTCTCAAAATGGACCCATCTAAACATAGCCTGAGCTTAGGGTGAGTCATTATCTTGAGGGTTTTGCTGCCTAAAGTCTCTAAGATGTGTTTTTCCCAGGGTTGTGAACAAACAGGATGCTTCTGCAGGGCAGCATAACAGGGAGGGGGAGCATCTGTGGGGTCTCCTTCCCTCAGAGCTTCTGGCAGGTGGGCCCAGGTCAGCACCCACCTCAGGGCAGATATTGAAACCCAGGGCCTTCAGCATCCCCATCCTACCAAGTGTGTGGTACCCATCGTTCATCTCTTCCCACTACACATTGCCTCCTTGGCTTGGGATGAGGCTCTGGCGGGGCCACGGAGGCACAACCCCTCCCTTGCCCGGGACTCAGCAAGGCGGCTGTCTTTACTCTCCATTTGTAAAGCTCTCATCACCACCCGGACTCTCAGACGCTGTGATAATGAAAATAAGATGAAATAGCACACGGTTCATTTGGTGAACTTCTATATGGTGAAACTAAAATTGATTTTTAATTTTTAATAGGTTGACTCACCACTCGTGGGCATTGCAGACAGTAGTTAAAAACTACTTTGCACTGGAGTCAGAAAGTCAGAACTAATTAAAGAATATGTCCACAAAAGCCCTGCTAATAGACTGAAGGGAAGACCTTAATTAGAAATTTGGGAGGTAGTAACCCTCCTGTTAATAATGCTTAAATGACGTTTGGGAGCCATGCAAAATAAGTAAACAGCTCCTTTTTGTATAACTACAGTTGAAGATGAGAGACCAGAAGAAAAATCTAAATAAGGTCTGGATGCTGCCACTCCAGAGCTGAAGCAACCTCCTCTTTAAAGCAGTCTTCAGTCTTGTTCTCCACTTAGTAACAAACAGCACTGCAGCACGTAAAAAAATCCGTAGAGTAAGGCAGCAAGGTGACTTCAAGGACTGCAAGGCATGAGCAATAGTATGCAGAAGCAAGAACACCTCAGCCTACACAATATGACTTTGCTCTTAAAGCAAAGCTCCAGGAGCATCTTTGGTTATCTGGCACACACAGCCACAGGGCTTGAGAGAAATGTAACTGAAGCAAGCGAAATATTTCAGGCATGTCAACGGCAATGCAGTGATTTGGTAATGACCCATGCTGGAAGAATAACCAGGCTAGCAAAATACAATGCTTTATGAGATTTCATTTCTATTCAGAAGGAAAAAAAATCTGATTATAATGTGCCCATCAACACAAGTCTGAAACTCTTTTAATTATATATTAACAAACTCGGACAATACTGTAAATCCAAAGGTGCACTCTCGTAACCTGCTGTGACTGACCCCAGTATAACCAGCTCTGACAGACTGTCCCAACCTCCCTTTCTCCCCCCGCTCCAGCCTGTGCCTGGGGGCCGCAGAGCTAGGGCTGGTGCAGTTGGGGAGCTGCAAGGACTCATGGGCGCACCTGAGACTGGCTGCTGCGGCACCCACACCTCCATCAGCACCCACACCTCTATCAACACCTGTACCACCTCCATTGGCACCCATGCTTCCATCAGCACCCACACCTCCACTGGCACCCATACTGACTCCATCAGCATCCACACCTCCATCGGCACCCATACCACCTCCATCAGCACCCATACCACCTCCATCATCACCCACACCTCCATCGGCACCCATACTGCCTCCATCAACATCCACACCTCCATCAGCACCCATACTGCCTCCATCAACATCCACACCTTCATCGGCACCCATACCACCTCCATTGGCACCCACACCTCCATTGGCACCCATACCACCTCCATCAGCACCCACAGCCGGCCGGGGGAGCATGGGTGCTGAGCACGTTGCAGGAGTCATCTTCTGGCAAGTGCTGTGTCAGAGCTGAGACACTAAAAATAACCATGGATGTGTTCAGACACAGTACCTCTTATACAAAAGAAGTATCATGAATTCCTCCATACCTTTTGTGTTGTGGCTGCCAGTACAGAAATCTACCTAAATTATCATATTGCTGGGGAAAAAAAAGTACCGTGCAGTTTTAGAGCATGATAAAATAATGCAAAATAAATGCTTTCACTGATTTTTAGAGCATTACAGGAGAACCTAGAGCCGTCCCCTTTCTCATCTAACCCATGGAACAACAGCAGCTTGAAGTTTGAGGTGTTTCATGATCTCTGGATGTTGTGGGCTACATAAGCACAAAATACCAGAATGCTGGTTTATCTGGTTGCTGATGCCTGGCAGCTTCATAGCACCCCTTGAAAATAGGCATAAATATACTGTACCAGATACTTTTAAAAATGGAAAATTTTATCAAGGTCACAGTTCTTGCATCTTTCTGATTTTCATTAGCAAGCCAATTTTATTTTAATTTTGCGAAACTTTCAACTAGTCATTTAAAAAAATGCCAGATATGGGTAATTACATGGCAGAGCGCACTAACAACAAGCTTATCGTATGTCTCAACCAGGAGCATCCTTCAGTGCTCTGAGTATTCAGAAACTGTTTCTTCCGCCCCCGCAAAGCAACCACCACGGCAGGGGGACGAGGAGAACCTGTCACAGTCTGGAAGCTGCACCTGGGGCATTTAAGGGGTGGGGGGAAGGAACATTAGTGACCCCCAGCCAAAACATGAGGTCCTGAGTTGGAGCATGATCAGGGAACGAAGGTGGTGTGCCACCTTGCAGAGCACCCTGTTAGGGTGGCTGCAGCCATCGTGAGGGGTGGAGATGGGGTGTCTCTGGCAGTCAGACCCCCTCTTCTGGATGTGCTGGAGCCGTGGAGAGAGTCTGCAGCCTCTGAGGTCTTTACTTTGATGCAAATCAAGGGTCAGTTGTCTTTGAGCTGTGCCTAGAGAGCAGCCACCGCTGTCACTGTCTGAGTGCGGCAATGGGTTCAATCTCGTTCACTCCCAGTCCTTCTTTGTGAAGCCTTGTCTTGGGGGCTGACGGAGGAGACCAGGTTACCTTCATGTCGCTTCTTCCGTCACAAAATGCTTTGTTACACATTTGGGGCTCCCTATCCTTAAAAAAAAAAAAAAAAAAGAAAAAATATTTTAAAAGATAACTCTCAGCACAAGCTATTACAGCTGTTCAAGAGCGACTAAAAACCTGCAAGCCATGATGTTAACTTTATATCAGCTTTCACCTTCTTTTTGTAGGCGGAGGCCTCTTGTTGCACTACATCTCTTGAAGAATGTGAACCTTCGTAACAGAACCGTATCTGCTGTGTCCCTGCCCTTGAATACCGAACGGCAGAAATCTTGCCTCAACCACAGGCAGGAGAGACCATTTTAAACTGCTGCCCAAGTCAACGAGTTTCAGTCTGCTTTGGTGCAAAACAGAAGATTGTTAATCTCTGTTAAAACAACTCTGTGGTGCCCAAATGCCCCACAGCAAAAATACGATAGACATCAATGGGGAAGCTGGCATCTCACCATGGGGAAGAGCTGAGGAGGATCTGTGCATGTGCCCTTGCTTCACTTCACAAAGGCCTTCACAAGAAGAACTGAAAGGCAACGTAGCAGGTTGGTATTAACCAATCTCAGCCATTCAGACACTTAGCTGAATTATCAGCTTATCTGAAAAGGAAAAGAATTCAAAACCAGACCATTGATGGTAATTAACAACTGCACTTTGCGGGCTTTCAGTCTAATGAATACGCAAATGAAAAAATCAATGGAGGAGGCTTCCAAAAATGAACACGGCAACAATCTTGATCTTAGAGTTGGCTCAAAGACAGCTCCTCCCAAACCAACTCTGAGGCTGTGTTCTTACTGTACATTTCTGTTATTTCATTGTACAGCTTTCCCTCTGAGGAACTCATTAGTCCTTTTATTTATAAAATAAATACGAGTTTAATTTTCAAATTAAAAAAGCATTAAAATAATTACATCTCCAAAGACCTAGTTCAAAAGTTATAAGAGATCAAATCTGTCAAAGGCTGAAAATGATTCCCCATCTTCTGAGGGTCATTTGAAAAATTTGCTCAGAATGAAGCAGCCACACTGAATAAAACTTTAAATACAGAGGATTAAGCTCTGCAAACCACCAAACTCAGCTGAAGCTGCAGTTCAACATTATAAATTGCCAACTTCATCTCTTTTTAGTTGGAGAAATACAATATACATTTGTCTTTGTTACAAAGAGGTTCTGCAGTTCTGAGATGAATACGCTCCAGGACTGACACTGGCTAATTGCATCCAAAGGCTGGGGGAAGGCCCGAATCGCATCCCTCCGGAGTCATTTTATGGGCTCTATTGCCTCTGTATGGCACAGCCGGGCAGACTTCTGCTTCATACCCGGCATCGCTTCTGAGTTGTGTCTTTGCCTGGAACACGTTTTTGGCAATGAACAATTCCATTTCAGCCTGACTGAATTATCTGTGAATTCTGGGAAATACTCGCTGCTTGAGAGAGAACTTCAGAAAATTTGTGTAACCATCAGTAGGAAAACCATACAGGATGGGGACGCACTCCTGGCAGTCAGGACATGCTTCTGGATGTGACTTGACTGAAATTTCCTTCTTTATTTATTTTTTACCCCAGGTCAGGACCTCAGTCTATCTGCATCCTCCTACTGTTTCCACCACACCGTTGCATACGACACTCCGCCACCCCATGCTAGTGTTGCAAGCCCAGCCCATTGCTCTGATGAAAAAAACGCATTTAAAAAAACATTTGGGGGTTGAATATAATAATGAGTTTGATTCGAGAAGTCATTTATATTTGTCCAGAACTCAGAAATATTTTGATTTGGGGTGAATCCAAAATGAAATTTTGCATTTGGTGTAGTCACAATATTGTAAAAGCAGTGATTCCCACAGCCTCTCCCTTCCTGACAGCAATTGGATCTGATCTCACATGGCACATTTTGTGCTGCTGCTGCCTTCATTGATTAAATTTTTCTGAAACTAAAAAGTTGCATCCATACGCAAGTAAGGAGAAAACTTGGCGTGATCTCTTCAGGTACTTTGGGTCAAGTGATAATTTGGCTGCCAGTAGCTCAGAGGCAAATACATCTGCCATTATCCACTCAGCAGCAGTTCATCTGTATCAGCTTTCCAGCCATAGAAAAAATTTTATAATTAGGAGGCCCTGGGACAGAGAGACGTGGTTGGATGCAGACTCAGACGGGCATTTTTACAAACATTTGCTGTTTATGCCCAGTGTGCAATTCCTGCTTTCATCACCCTCAAAAGTGAGTGAAGAGCAGAGGCAGCAAAGCCCTCCCACCTCCTGCGCTGGGGCAGAACAGCTCTGTTTGGACAATTACAGCTTCTTCCTCATCATTTTAAACCCATCTCAAGCTCCTGCTCCTAATTTTGTGGGATGTTATCACCACAGAAACATGCTTTATGGTTGGTTAATCAATGGAGCAAGTGAAGGACTTCTACATTGGCTTGTGTTGAGTTTCTCCTGGTGCTCCCTCAGTTCATCAAACCGTGGCTTGAGCAGGACCGAGACAAGTCGAGGAAGCTGAGCTCACCACCTCCCCACAGCTGACAGCCAAGAGAGCCTGGGGATGCTCCACCTGAATGGGGTACGATGCCCAGATGACTGCGGTAAGACCGTAGGGGCTGGTTTCCTCCTCCTCTGCCTGTCAGGGGAGCTAATCAGCACCCTTTCATCTTTGAGGGCTGGACCACTCTTTCAAGAGGTTATTCAAAACTGGAAAATCTAGGCACGTTAGAAAGTGAAGGCAAAGGAAAGCAAAGTTTCAACAGTGCCTATTTCATTTCAACTTTACCGCTCTGAACTCTTTGCACCTTTGAAGAAGCAAGCCTGCAGAAAGAGGTGTAGCCTCGCCATAAGGGGCACACGCTGTCAGATGCTTACATTGCTCTTGGCCCTCACCTGGATCAGGTTGCTCAGACCAGCCACGTGAGAATACATGAAAGATGGTCTGAAGCACATGAAAGCTGGTGAGCCTATGTTGGTGCCTCGCCAGCGGGGAGAGCTTCTCAACTCCCAGTTCTGTGAAGTGGAGAAGTTAAGTATAGCTTATCCAGATAAAAGGACTTTCCTCTGAGAACATGAATTAACAAGCAAGTTATAACTGGTGCCTGATCTTAAGCCTGTGCTTCTAGCATGCGATTAGCTGGGTTTCTCCTCCTTTTAGATTTTGAAAGCCCTGAAAGCCACCACCCTGGTGAGATCCGCATGCCAGCCCCAGCTGGAAAGTGTTTTGCCCCCACAGCACCCACCTGTGCCCCAATAGTCAAGCCTCTTTTCAAGCAAAATGTAGAAACAAAACCCACAGAAATGCAACCCTCTTCTGTGGGAAAGATGGGCGGAGAGCTATTACAAAAATATAAAAGTTCTGCATTATAATAAATCCTTGCTCTTGGAGACACAAATAAACGAAGTTTCATGATTTCTTGCTCTGAGAAGTAGAGTCACAGCAGTTAAAGCTTTTTAGGCTCTGGAAGTTTCAAAGTGGTTGAATGATGAGGTCACCATTCTTCAAACAGCCGTGTTTGGGCATGATGGGCTAGGGAGGTGCAGCTAGTGCCAGGCTTTGCTCGGCTCCCACTGAGCCCACTGACCATCGGTGGTGGTACCTGCACTGGGACCAGAGCAGCCTGGCCCTTTGCTGTTGACAGTGCTATGTCTGGTGAAGGACAGATGGTTTTCTCTGTAACTGGCTGGTTGTAATCTATAGCAAAAAATCTTATGCTGTAGCTAAGGTCATTTCAGACCTAATATTTTACCAACAGTTGTGTGGCACGCTTTGAAACTGAGCTTGATGTTTGCTTCTGCCACAAAGATGCATGGAGTGGCTCAAGAGGAGCAGAGCTCTGCTGTACAAGTCTCTGTTCATGTCCCATATGTCACCATCAAGAACTTATAGTCTAAAAAGGTAAAGGGAACAAATCCTGGGAGAAGAGAAAAACACCAGTTAGAGGGACCTCTCGCAGGGCTGTCACCAGGCAATTCGTCCTCTTGTAGGTGTCTGCTCACCTGAGCTGCATCGCCCGCCCCGGCATCTTAGGAGAAGCCAACATGACTAACTTGGAGTAGAAGACATCTAAGGTTAGAGGTAAGGTGGATGCCCAAAGAGATTGGCACGGCCAAGTCCATGGAGCTGACCCCAGGCGTTCCCAGACTGCATTTACTGCCGTAATCATGTAATCAATACAGATGAATGAGGTGCTAGATTAGCTTTATTTGAAATAATATTTGAGTATCATAAAGCAGAACAGTGCACAGGTTATTGCAGCAGCACCAGTATATAATGACTTTAAATTGATCTATCCAACTGTTTAGAAGCTTCACTTGAAAGAATTCACTCTGTGGCAGATTTTTGGCAAAATATAGCTGTGGCAGGAATGTTTATAGTTGCTTTCTACACCTCTAAAAATAAGCTGATAAATGAAAGTCTCGCCCCAAACTCTGTGTGGCTGAAGGATGGACTGGGAAGGTGGTGCTGGACACCAGGGTGGGCAGCGCTGAGCGGCCGGGTCAGCCCCAGCCAAGGTGAGCGGCAAGGAAAGCTGCAGCCATCTGCTGCGTGGTCGGTTCACCCACCCGGGATTGATCTGTTCCCGAGAGGACGTACAGGGAAAAGCTGTCAGTGTCCTCCAGCCTACCACCACTAATTAACTGGCTTCTCTGCTGGTTTTAATTGATACCGTTGCTGCTGCAGGAGAGAAGCCAGAAACTGAGCAGGGATGTCTGTCTCCTCTTCCTGCAAACAAGCTTCTTGCAACAAGGGCTGAGGTGCGTTAACAAAAAGGTGAGAAGAAGCTGTGCTCAGCCTCTACCCAGATGGCAGCATGGATGATGCCAGTCCCACGGAAGATGACAGTCCCACGGTGGGAGGATGCTCGGGGGGTCGTTGCCCTCTGGCCACTGGAGCAAGGTAACCACGCAGCAATGCCACTGCAGGTGGAAAACAGATGCATGGGAAGTTGCTACCTCGTGCTGATTTCTTTAAAGCCCATCAAGCCAACAAGCCTCTATTGCTGTTTTAAACCCATGTTTGGCTTCACACGCACAGCTAGGCATTGCTGCTGCGGTTGCCTGTCCCTCCACGTTACCCCGTTTTGCAGGGATCAGACGTTGGCTTTGGGAGGTATTGATGCTGGCACATCTTGTCCAATTTGATGAGGACTCTTGAGTAAAAAGAATAATGGGCTTTACCATGGTCAGTTGTTAAAGTGATGATGATACTAAGCAAGCCTGGGGCAGGAAACGGGACACTGCTGCCCTTGGGAAACTGTGGGATGGCTGACACTACACTCCCCAAAACAATCAAGTGACTTTCCACATCAGAAGATATTAGAGAATGGTGACACAGACCAGTGTTGTCCTGCAGGTGTGGCTGTGCCAGCTGTGGTTACCTCCTCTGCGTCTGCTCCCCCCTCTGCCTCAGCTTTGGCAGAACCAGCTGGGACCACGCAACTGCAGAGCTCCCCTGAAGTCCCCGAAAATGGGCATTTGCCATCCCTTTTGCTGGCAGGAGCGTCAGGGGGAGGCGGTAACTTCCCTTGGAGAAGTCATGGCATTCAGCTGGAGGCAGCATGGTTTTCCATCAGCCCGTCTGTTTGCAAAAGGAATGCTTGGCTGCGAGCTAGTTAGGCAGAGCGGCCAAAATGAGAGGGGAAAGCAAGAAGCAGAGCCGGATGGGGTAAATCTCATCCATCCCGCCACCCTCCTGGTGCCTGCTTCCCTGCAGCCGTTCTTTCCGCAGCCTCCTCCTGTTCCCTGGCTCCGAAAGCCCGCAGAAGTCCAGCCTACATTCGCCGCATGCCGTGCAAAAATGAGTCAGTCATTAAGGCTTTTAAAGATGACGCAAGCACAACTGACACACATGTATCTAGTGCGTGGGATAGGCGAGTGGCAGAAAAACATTGTATGAGTGAGTGATGTGCCAAATTTGTTTTCACTTGCTGCAAAGAGCAATTTTGACCGTTATAGGTGAGCAATAGGCAATTTTTAATAATTTTTTTTTTAGTAGCGGCAATTGCATAGTAATTTATTCCACAAATGAACCAGTCTGTGTTCTTACAGGAAAGAACAAGGATATTTTTATTTTTTAGAAAGACTAAGAAAAATGAGGCATGTTCAGCTATGCTATTTCATGTATTTGATTTTGCTGTCTTTCCTGAAAAGAGGACATTTGATAGGAAACTTCATTGCTTCCCATGGATTTGGAGGGCATTCATTTTCCTTGTATGTAATTATCCCAGTGTGCCCGGGTTAGTAGCTGTCAGTCTTACAATTATAAAATTAAGATATTAAGACAGATGATCCCAAGTGGTGACTTGCAGGAGAAAGGAGAGGCCCGCTCAGCTTTACCCACCTAGGTCTAGATACCAAATTTTGCATGCCATGTGGTTTGCCTGTGTTCTGTTGACTTGTTTTCAAGAAGTTTACAGTGTCTCTGTATTCTCCATTCTCAGGGAAAACCTGATTTTTTTGTATATAAGCGATTCATGGATTATTATGCCTCAAGGTAGGAATAATTCTCATAAATGACAGCTAGACTGCCTTAGCCCAAGAGAGACATCTTCTTCCACTCAGTTTGGAGTTGCTCAGTTACACACAGGACCCTCAGACTGGGTTTGCAAACTCACCTGCTGCTTCCACCTATTAGTGTTATCTCCCACCATAAATAAATAAATAAATAAATGAATTCTCGTTTTAGCAGCTACAGCCTCAGTCACAATATTTATGGGCTGAACAGTCTGTGAGAACCAGGTTTTTTTCATGCCAAGCATCTCTCCCCTCATCCCTGAGGGTGGTTGTAGCTAACGCATTGCAGGATGCTGTCTGACAACGCTAAAAAAAAAACCCCAAAAAACAAAACCCGAAACCTGTTGCGTAGCCACTTTCTCGCAGTGCTGAGAAAGGACCTGTGCTGGAAGAGCTGGGCATCCCCCTCTGCCCCAGCCTGAGCCCTGCCCAAAATTTTCTCCCCTTGCCCCTCCACCTGCGCCTCTCCCAGTGCCCTTTTTCGTAGAGGCAGGTGGCACCCTGAGCTGTTCATGCCTTACCTCAAACCCAAGGGAGGCTTTGGGAAGCATATAGCACATAGTTCCCCATGTATAGGTCTCTGCTGCCCAGGAAAGGATGGCTCCTGGAGTGCATCCCGGTCGCTTCTGGAGGGCGGAGAGTTTGTTGCTGGAATGGCTCGGCGTGTACAAAGGGTCCAACAGACTGAAAGCAAAACCTCTCTGCAGAAAACATTTGGCAGCTCTTGTCCCCAAAACCCCATCTACCAAGGCACAAACTGGGCCCTACCAATACCCTCAGCATATTTACCAGGAGCAGACTATAGCTGCTTGCATTACATGTAATTAAGACGAGCTTTTTTGCCATGCTATTCTTGTATTGTATTACTGGAAAGCACATAAAGAGTTAAAACATATTAAAAGATTCCACAGCCCTTTTACGCTCTTTTTTTTTTTTTTTCTTTTACAAACGCTAATTTAGATTTATCACACCAAGCTGGGGAACATTTTATGGGACCTCTGACTTAAAATGTTGGCAACACATCACTGCAGAGGTCTGCTTTTCCTTTTCAAAAAAACATGGGAATATTAAGCTGGAACAGGCTGAGATGGCCAGCCAGCTGTCTGCTATTTGAATCCCATGAAAACTCAAATACAGCTGCAGATTTAACTTTGTTCTGGTCGAATACAGCAGTCCTGGAATGTGCTCCTTTCCACTGGGGCATGAATAGTGTCAAAATTAATGCTATTCTCTTAGCAGTATGGATTAAAAGCTGTTTGACAGTTCCCGAAAGGCATGTGTAAACAGGGAATTATTCAGGAGTGGATTGGTTTCTAAGCAGGTCCCACAAAGATCAATTTCTGACTCTTTTTCTACTGAACATTTTAATTGGTGATTTGGGGAGAGAAAAAAAGAAGAAGAAAAAAGGAAATTACGACTGTGCGAGTTCAAGGTGGCAAAAAAATCATGTACTAGCATGGACACAAAAATCCCATGAGCATTTTACACAGCCAAATATGAAATTGTTAATCTGCAACTGCAGAACATAGGTTGCTTTTACAGAACTCAATCTTGCAGCTATGCTGAGACCCTGAGAAAGACTTGAGCATCATAAAACATGCCCGCTCCTGTTCAACAGCCCCTGCCACACCAGCGGGTCTAAACCAGGACAAGGCTCGAGGAGGAGGAGGAGGAAGAGGAAGAAGAAAAGGAGGAGGAGAAGGAGAAGGAGAAGGAGAAGGAGAAGGAGAAGGAGAAGGAGAAGGAGAAGGAGAAGGAGAAGGAGGAGGAGGAGGAGGAGGAGGGTGCGTCCATCATCCCCACACCATGCATGACTGTCGCCAAAGCAGACTATCCATTACCTGCACCCTAGTTAGGAACGACATTGAGAACATGAGAGGAGTTCAGAAAAAGCCAAAAAACCAAAGGAGGCGATTGGAAAAACATGCTAAATAATGAAAGGATCCAGGAGCTCCATCGGTTTTACTTGAGCAGAGGGAAGAAATATGATCACAGTCTACAACTACCGACTGACTTATAGAACAGGAGTTTGTAGGCTCTTTATTCTGCAAAGAAAAGCATAGCAGCAGGCAGTGGCCTGGTGTTGAAAATAGAAAAACTTCAGATGAGAAATGGGGCACAGATCATTAAGCATGTGGGTTCTCCAAGCCTGCTTAGCTTGTTGGTTTCTACAGTACTGGAATTTTTAAGATCAGTTGATTTTTTTCTAGAACAGATGCTCTTGCTCCAATTAATTTGAAGAGAACTTATGGTCTGCCGTATGCAGGCCGTCATAGAGATGGTCACTAGCCGGTCCCCCTGGACTTTTAATTTATGAGGCTAAAACCCAAATTATTATACAAGCTTGATAGATATTCAACACAATACAGGACTCTGTCACCTATATGTAAGGGGTGATACAATCGTGCCCCTGGCACATTTGCAGCTGCTATAAGCAGGGCTGGCTTGCTTGTTTGCTTAAACTGAGATACCTAAATTCTGCTTGCGGCCTCTTTCGGGTGCCAGCGATATGACGGCAGCACCCTTTGCAAGGAGCCACGGGCCTCTTGTCCCCCCACTCCAGCTGTCTGGGAGCTGGAGTGGGGCAGGGGGGCTGCAGCTGCTTGCCAGGGGCCAGGGAAACACCCCACACTGCCCGTGATCCTCCCAAATCAGAAAGCTTGGCTTCGTAGCCAACGGCCTTGATGCTCTCCCAAATGTGAGAATTAATGCTAGCAATGTGCATGTTTGCTTTTAGCAAAGAAACCAAAAGGTCGAGGAAAAGCTCCAGGGCTGGTTCAGTGCAAAGAACAACATGTAAAGATACAAGAAAGGATGAGGCAGGAAGATTTTTGTGGTTGAATCGGTTGGTAACGCCGACATCCTGGAAGCACAGCATTGCTTTTTTTTTTTTTTTTTTTGTGTGCTTCCTCTTTTTTTTTGAGACTCCTGTGTCCCTGGTCAGAAGGAAATGACACCCTGGGATGAGCGCATAGGAAGCATACAATGGGTTTTATTCATGCTGAGAATCCCAAACCACTCCAGCGCTAACAAATTGGAAAAAAAAAAAAAAAAGAGACGAGGAAGCTGGTAGATGTGTAAGGCACATTGTGAATGACACAGTGCTAATAAAACTAATTCCCTCTCTGAACAACAGCGGATCTCACAAAAGTGTCTCTCCTTTGAATAGGAGAGCCTGAATGAACTAAAAATTGTGCCTCTCATCTAACCTTTTTTGTGTGAATGAATCATAGTTCTGGCGCAGAAAGTTAAAAAAGGGGCTTTTAAAAAAAAATATACAGCAAGGTAACCATAAAATTTCCCTGTAAAGCATACAATGAGTTCTTTTATTAATCTTTATCTTGCAAATCAACCAGTATTATTCCCTCCTGTTTTCATCTGGGTTTATTTCCTGTGCAAAGCCAAAAGGCTGCAATTCGAGGGCTGCTTTAATGTATGCCCCCAGTGTGATGATATTTGTATGACAGTGGTTTTCAGGGAGGCTCTTGTTTTCCACCAACTCCACTGCTTGCTTATACGGTATGAAAATCTTGATTGGATTTATGGCCCATTAAGAATTCCGTTCATCAGGCACTCAGCCCTGCAGATACCTCGGCGAATCTTCAGTTTCATAAACAGCCCCGTTCAAGGAAACACCACTACCGAAGGGTACGTAGTTCAGCGTAAGCACGCACGAAACCAGGCTCTCGGGTGCGATTATCCCATGCAAAGCTGTGAGAGGCTGCGGATGGAGGATGGAGAGAGGGCGATGCCCGCGACAGCTCCCTGCAACAGCTCTCGACTATTAACCTTGTCCCTGGTTGAGAAACGTTAAGGGGAACTCAGTGCAGGTAATGATAAAGGTTAACAGGAGCTCAATGCAGATACTCATCTGCTCCATGATTCCATCCTTCAGCAACCCAGCCCCTGCGAATGGTCCAGCCATACTCAACCTGATCTTTAATAGCACATCTGACCTGCACAGCGTGGAAAACGGGGTATATCCATCGTGGGCAAGACGGGTTGTTCCCAAACATTAATATTCTTCACTTGCTACTTTTGACAGTGGAGTGATAACTAATGGATAGCAATAATCTATTACCTCTGATTGATACAGAGGAATTGTAATGCATTTCATGTTGATTAAATTACAGTACTTTCAGAAATAACTAATATTTCAGTTATTAATATATCCAACTGAGAAAAATCACTAAATCATCATGACACTCTTATCACGGGTCCAAAATAAAGACTTCACTGAAATCTAGAGGGAAATAATTTCTCTACATAGGGAAAATTACCAACGAACTGACAGCATGGCTCGTCACTTCTGTTAAGTGAAGAGTTCAAGGCAGATAATTTATTTCACAATTGACATATTAGGATATCCATGCTAAGCCATTGCACAATACTAGTGTATTTTTGGTTCATAAACTTCTGCAGAAGAAATCCTTCTGAAGCTAACGGCAAAACCCTCACTGAAATACCTGCAAACAAGGTAGCCCCTTTTGGAAACCATTTTGCATTTGGGAATTGGAAACTCGTTGTTTGCCTCTAACCCTCTCTCGGTGTGGGAACACCAACAGCCCCATCACAGGGTCACTTGCGCCTTTGTCCATGATCAAGACAACTTGTCTGTGTCCCACCAGCAGCTTGTGGCAATCATCAGCAAGCTTCTCAAGCATGGTGTGCCAAGGCCCATTCCCCTTCCCTGCGCTGAAGTGGGCTGGCCACGCTTTGCAGAAGCCACAGATGCTAAGACTCCATGAAGAAGGATACCCTGTCACCTTGCTAGCTCTAACTTGCCTCTCTACAATGCACTGAGTATATACCATAAGCCATTTGAAATCTGCCCGCATGCCATTTTTGGCCATCTTTCCTTAGTCTCTTGGTTTATAATATACAGTGTAATATCTTGACTCATTTATTGTGCCCGTTCCTCATTAAGCAAACCACATATTATCATAAAAAGCAACCCTCCCAGCCATCATTATTCTAGCTATTAGGTCTTCTTCAGCCTCTTCATTACTCAGTCACACAGATTTGCCTTATGACTACATTTATTACTCTTATTTTGACGCACACAGACATGCAGTATGTGATGATGACTCAGTCATCATTATCCCCAAATGATTGTCTTTAAATTATGGAGTCTTTCAGCATCCGTGTACGGTCCTCACCCTGCAATGCACTTCCTGCAATAATTTTTGCATGCTTGTCTTTCCATTTCATACGTATAAATTTCTCATATTAAATCTGAGAAAAGCTAATAATCCTGAAAATGTTCAAAATCAAAAAACATTATAGTTTTAAAGCAGTAAAAATGTTAAATAACCTTTTTTAAAGTGTGTATTAATCTCCATTTGCATAGCCTCTGAACTTCAGCACTTTCTTTTATTTTCATTAAGGCAAAATTGGCTCCTGACCATAAAAGCAACAATAAGCTGAATATATAATGTACCTGAAGATTCCCAGCATTTAAACGAGTTGGGCCACCATAGTTCTTTCTCATGGATTTTGCTGGTCTGCTTCTAGGCCCATGCTCATCTCGCCTTACATTACTGCAGCAGCACCCAGAGGAAAGGAGGAGGTCGGACTGAAATGGGAGCATCTGCCATGCCCCGCACCTTGCACAAACATGGAGTCCAGGGGTGCCTGCCCCAAAATTTTTCAGGCCAAAAGGGCAGGAGAAGCAGAACAGAGGAGCAGAGGCCCAGAGGAGCAGAGGCAGTTCCTCCAACATGCTGAGCAGCTCAGTGGCATGGTCAGGTTTAGGTGCCTGGCTCCCTGCTAGTCTGGTAAAACATGCACCAGGCTTGATTTTACAAAGATTCACCCTATGAGGCCCCTAGTCCAGTGCACAGTAGAAATGATAATACCTTTGGCTGAGACTGCTGGGGGTTTCACTTCTTCGTGGTCTTGCCATTCTTGCTCTTCTTTTTCTGCCTCTAATAAGAACCAGACTTCTCCCCTCGCCTTTCTCCTAGCTTGCTGTTTGCTTCTTTCACAGAATCACAGAGTCACAGAATGGCAATGGTTGGAAGGGACCTCGGGAGATCATCCAGTCCAACCCCACTGCTAAAGCAGGCTCACCTAGAGCAGGTTGCACAGGACATTGTCCAGGCGGGTTTTGAATATCTCCAGAGAAGGAGACTCCACAACCCCCCTGGGCAGTCTGTTCCAGTGCTCTGTCACCCTCAAAGTAAAGAAGTTCTTCCTCAGATTCAACTGAAACATCTTATGCTTCAGTTTGTGCCCATTGTCCCTTGTCCTGTTGCTGGGCACCTCTGAGAAGAGTCTGGTTCCATCCTCGTGACATCCACCCTTAAGACATTTGTATGTGTTGATGAGATCCCCTCTCAGTCTTCTCTTCTTCAGGCTGAACAAGCCCAGCTCCCTCAGCCTTTCCTCATAGGACATAGGTGCATGTTCCATTCTATGCATTTGATTTAGCCAATATTATTTCTCTATGAATTTGTGTACTTAAAGAAAAATGTTGATATTAAAAACCAAACCCATACTATTTCAAGAAACACACAGTCCTTAAACTTAGGTTTGCCTGAACAGGCAGCTGTCAAAAATAAAACTCTCTTCCCTTCTCTTTTGTCTTTGCATGGCCTCTTCCAGCTTCTCCAGCTCTTTTTGGCTGTGCCCTTCCAGAAGCTTTGATGAATTGTGTTATTCTGTTTGACATTTTGGGTCTTGGGCTGCTTCATTGATTCCATAGAGAGGAATTCAACAGTTGAGCTTCCAGGCTGAGTCGCTACCTGAGATAACCGCTGTATGCTGAATCAAGCACTTCTCTATTTTTTTGTGAGTTTGAACTACATAATCCAATCCCAAACAAGAACATAGAACACATCATTTATCAACATACAACCAGAAATATGCTTCAGCATCTCAGCTGAATTTGTATTTCATCCCCGTAGTTTACGTGTGATTTCTAGAAGCTTTCAAGAAATTCTTGCATATTACTGGGGATGTGCAGGGGGGTTGAAGATTTATGGTTTCTCAGTGGCATTTTCATGTATAATCATTGCTAAAAATGAGTTCCAATAAGGTTGGCATTTCTTCTGCAATAGAAACTTGGGCTAGTTTTTCTTCCATGTGGAATGATTTATTTCCCTTTCCCTTTCGAAATCCTGATTTACAGTTAAACTGGGGATCATGGCAAAAGTTGGTTAGTAAGAAGCAAGCCTCATGCTTTCAGGTAGACAGTTATTTCCCTTTTTCCTTTAGCTCCATGACAGCCACTATTCTCTTTATAAACAACCTGGGTACAGACTGCTTTAATATTCTGACAGCTCAGTGTAGATCTCAAGCAGCAAGGACAATGTCATTTGTGGTTTTGGTTTTAATATTTATTCGGGGGTATGTCAATTAGAAAAATCTATGGTTAAAATCCGTAGGGATTTCCTGTGGTTTGACTTGGGAATGTCACCTTAGATTTCCTGAGAAATCTGTAGTACTTATTTAGTGGCTTGCTGTTATTTATCTTCCAAAGAATTTAGTACAAAGTGGCCTAAGGGGGAAAAGAGTTACCATTCTATTTGGCTTCAAGTCTGCAGTGTTACAGTCTGGGAATGGTGTATTTTCTATAATTTTCTTGAGAGTCTATCGAACTCAACATTAATATTTTTCTGACTTAAAATCTTGCAACTGAGCTTTCAAAGAATGCACCAGTCTAACGCTATTCTTCAACATATAATGAGTGTTGCAAACAACATCGACACCAGAAAAATTGCTGTGCTTACTTTGGCATGCTAATGGTTTGGATTTTGCTGACCGCCAGAATCAGACCTTTGTTAGTGTTGTGCATCTACAGGTGTGAAGGATTTACAAAGAAGAGGGCATTGTCAGGCCAGTGAATTGAACTGAGTCACACAGAAGAACAATCTTTCAGTGTCACCGTCAAATTCAGCTGCTCACTCCACGAAGCTAAAACCCATGACATAGTTAATTTTTCAGCTGTTGAGCACATTCACATAATGTAGCTCATTCACTGTGTGTTGCCTACTTCACGTATGAATGTGCATTCACTTGAAAAATCCATGAATACCCTTAGGTTTACAACACAGATATTGTAGTGCGGTGCATTCAGCTTATCTGCATAGCTCTAGGACTCACATGGCAGTATGAATTAATCAGAAATAGAATGGTTTCCAACTTGAAAAGATACCAAAATGCTATTAAGAAGACTTAGTCAGTTTTAGTCACACACACACACAAAAAAGAAATCAGAATTCTTGTATGGGATCTGGGTTGTTGCAGATTTCCTCCAGACTGAAGCTGAAGAAGAACCCCCTTTTTCCCCATCTAGAAAATACACAGAGAAGGCATCCTCAAAAAAACTGTGTAGGCAAATATATTAGTATTAGTATATTAGAGATGTTCTTGCAGCAGTGATAGTCTGAGGATATAGGGAAGGCGAGGCTGGCAGGTAGAATGAATACTCAATACCCTAATATGAAGTATGACATCTACCTATGAAAGGTTACCTTGATATTGTTTTCTGTTTCTCTTCATCGCTATCTTTAACACGTATTTATCTCTTGAGTAAAAAGGTACGTGTCATCTGAAAGGAAATCTTGCCATTTTCTGGGTAAAATGCAAGAACACTGTAATCCTACCCCTGTTTTGTAACTAGATAGGCCTACTCTATTTTCTTAGATCTGTCCTCATGCCATGATAATCTTTAATCAACGTATTAAGTGCTGTGTGGGCAGAGTTAGCACTTGGCTGTCTTCACAGCTCATAGAGGGAAGAAGCCCTTTGCATTTCCAGCTACTGAATCCTCTGCATTTACTGTGGAGGTCCAGAACAGGCTGGTTTCAGGTACAGAGAAATCACTCTGGTCTGGACTCCGGCCAGCTCAAGACCTGCTCTGAAACCAAAAAAGCAGAAGCACTCTGTATGACACCGTAGACCTTTCTATTTTCTCCACACCCCGCTATTTCTTCTGTAGTCATGAAACCCTTCCTGATGGGCATATCTGCCTCCAGCCCCAACAGAGAATGGCCAATGCAAACTCGCATCAACAAACCCTGCTGGCAGGCTGAAAGAGCCGCTGCTCTCCTTAGGAAGGGAGTAGAATGTGCTATCACAGCTTATTGCAAGAGTTCTGGTAGAGCAGATCCTTGCTCTTTGGAGCAGAATACATATTTGTCAAAACCTGACAGCTTTTTAGTCAGTAGTGTATCATTTTACTTCTAGAAATCTCAGTTGTTGTGATGTGGCCAAAAAAACCAATGTACGGACCTGTGTAAAAATCCAGGACAAAACCAAATTGCAAAACTCAAAAAATGAAATTAATCACAAATTGTGGAGGATAAGGAAACACAGTTACGTTCTACTAGCTGCATGTCAGGACCTTTATTTTGTCATTCCCTGATGCTGTATGGGTGGGAGATATGAGTACAACGAAGTACTGACTCTGAGCACTCCAGTGGTAAAATGTACGGTGATCTGGGTGGTTGCTTCTCAGTAAGAGAACTGAGCACATAAGCATATTGCAGCACGACTGTGTGGAAGCATCACAAACCATCCGTATTCCCTGCAATATCCTGAGAAATCTGGAGGGACAACACCAGCTACAGGAGTAATCACCTGTGGGCTTGCAACAACAACAACAACAAAATTATTATGAAGAACAAAGGTATAAAGTTCATTTTACTTGTTAGTAGAAAAATATTCTGTAAATTCTGATCTTTAGGTACCTAGTCCCTGTTTACTCCTCTCTCCTGCTGCTTCGCTTTTGAGATATGCAACCCCTGCCATAGTTCAGTACTATTTACTGCTGGACCGGTAGTTGGAGACCATGCGAGACACTTTGGGCAACTCAAATGTCACTGGAGCCCTGTGTCGAGGCAATTGAGTTGAGCCCTAAGCATTAGCATTAGGAGGAGCCGAAGAGATCTGTGGACTTCATTGGCTGTATTATTAGATCTCCATTGCTTACAAGGGGGTACGGGCACCAACACTTTGCCACTAAAATTGAGGAGTCCAAAGATGCCCACACCCAGCCTGGTACTGACTCTGCCAGCTGGAATCAGGATGCAGGGCTTTGCAGGTCAGCTTTTCTCGCGGTGAAAAGAGGGATGGGAGCTTCTGAATACAAGTATTAAAAGTGGAGGAAAACACACGGTTTATCTGAGAAGAGATGAGACATACTGAGAATCATGCAATCTGACAGCCTCTGTGGAGAAATTTAACTCTTCATCTGTGGGCTGGGGTATTTCTATCAGAACCACAGACAGTGCATGACTCAGTGCAAGATCATAAAGATATTCAAAGCATGGAAAAACCCTCAGGAGTTTGTGACCTCTCTGGTAATGTGGTCTGGAGGGCCAGGAATCCGAGTTCCACAAAGTGAGTTGACCAGGGGGCATTTGGACCATAACTGTTCAGCTGGAGGGGGAGGCAATGAGTATGAGTCTACAACACTGTTGACATCATGCGTAAACTCAGTGACTGCTTTCAATGTGCCTTCAATAGGAAGTTCGACAGAAAACAAGGAGGTAAAGGCAGCGTCACCAATTAAACTGAGAGTGTTGCAACAAGAAAAGCAAAATTCAGAGAACTGAAGGTGCTCAGGTCAAAAAGGACAGAGCACCTGGGCTAGAGCCCATTCACCAGAAAGACTATGGACGAGCAACTTCAGGCCCAGTAGCAAGGGTCTTCAGGACATTTTCACATTCAGAGGTGGTGCTATTGGAATAGAGAGTAGCAAATGGGGCCTTTCATGCCCCATTTTCTAAGAAAATGGGAATATAGTCTGTGCTATGGTGGATCATCACTCTGGTCTCAGTAATTCTGGTGGATAATTGTTGAGGTCTCTGGCAGATAAGGCTTTAGAATAGACTTTAAAGGTAAGAACAATAAAAATATGGAGAAGAATGAGGAACAAGATTAAAAACGCCACAGGTTTATCAAAGGTATATTATATGTGAAAACTTTTCTTGATGGGATTGATTTTTCGGACAAAGGAGATATACCTATTGTTCTATAAAACCTACGGCACTTTGTCACATTGGAAACCATTAGTAAAGATCAGCATTGGGATAGGAAATGTAATGTAGGAGAGAGCAGATAAAAAGAAGATGAAGCTAGTGAAAAGAGAACTGTTGGCTGGAGGGAGGTTATAAGCAGGGGTTTTCAAGGTTCAGTCTTGAGGCTAATCTTATATAATGTTTTCACAAATAAATTTGATGCAAAGTGAGAGTGTGCTACTGAAATGTGCTAACGACACCGAGGTACAAGGGTTTAAATATCATAAGGGGAAAAAATTAATGACTTTGGAGGGTCCCATAATAGAAATGGAACTACATGCAAAAGCTTGAAAGGCAGGAATAATACACAATCAGACAAATAACAAGATTTTCTGCTATAAAGCAGGGGGACTATGTAGAAAGGACAAAAGAAGAAAAGGACCTGCTAGTATTAGTTATCGTCTTGATTATGACAAGCTACCAATTTGATGAGGCTGTGAAAAATGCAAATGCAATCCTTAAACTTTAGTACGTCTAGCAGAAATGGAGAAGTATTAATGCCACCGCATTAGGCATCAATGAGGTATCATCTGTACTACTGTGTACAGTAGGAGATACAAGTTCAAGAAAGATGAATGTGAGCTGAAAGGTTATATGAAAAGAATATATTAAGAAAATATATATAAAGAACATATTATAAGTGGAGTAGTTAATACCATTTTTTCTCAGCCTAAAGAAGACAAAGCTGGGGTGGGGGAATATACTGTCTGTGCAGGAGCAAAGAATTAAGACAGAGAGAGTAGAAAAATAATGTTGCTGCAAGAACAAGTGGGGCTAAAATGGCAAGAAAAAGCATGGGACTTATGATAGATGAAGACTGGGCTCAATTGTTTTACAGTTCCCTTTGTCCTATGCACTGCAGATTGTATTTTCTTTGGTCTACTGTGCCTGCACGTTGCGTATGTTCAGTGCAGTTGTGCTGCTTCTTCTGGCCCATAAGCAATCAAAACAGTTCTTTCACACTGAAATAAAAAAAAATAATAGACATCACAAAACCAACTAAGAGCAGCATTAGTGCACATGGTTCACTAAATGTCAGTGATGGTTCTAGGGGATATATGGACAATTGGGTGTGACTGCTCTCTGCCCAAGAGCTGGGGAATGAGTGACTCGCCTGTAGGTGGGATGGGGTCTCTCAAAGAAATCTCATGAGTGAGCCAGCATGAGGTACCAGCCGAGAGATCCTGGGCAGACCTCAAGAGATCTTGAGTTATGACATCATCAGCAACCCTACGCAGCAAAAACCAGACTTCCCTCCTTACAGAGCTGCGGAGAACCAATTTCAGAGGCCGATGTCGCAGCAGAGCTTAGAGGAGTGGTCACTGCTGGCTGATGAAAGGCCAGGACAGGCACGGCAAGGCAGGGCAAGGCAGGCAAATCCAGCTCTCTAGTGTGCTCCAGTCCTTGACGAATGATGCTTTATATGTGGTGTCTACCATCAGCTGTATTTCAGGCTAGGAATATAGATATAGTTCTTATTTTAAAGCATCAGAAGAAATGTTCTTTTATCTTAGTATGTCTGTTGGGTAACCATGCACATCACTGGCTTGAATAATATTATTATTGTTAATATGTAAATAACTAGATATAGGAAGAACTATTTGAATGAATCAAACAAAAGTGGGGGCTGTGGAGGTTTTATGCAATTGCCTTGAGAAGGCAACTGCCTGTCAGCCCTCCTCCTTCCACCCATCGGCCTCTCCCTGCATACCCTCTTGAATATTTTGGTGTATTGCTTTTCTCCCCCATCCTGCATGAGTGAAGCAGATCCCATAAAGTTGCCCAGTTTTTACCCCCCAGAGCTAAAGGGGGACCAGAGATCCCAAAACTTGCTTGGGATCTCACTGGCACTGAAAGCTGCCATGGGAGGAAACCAAAACATTGTAACTTATGGGATCGCAGTTTGTTCTGCATCTGTCCCTCTTTGGGTCACATCCCAGGTGCGTTTGCTTCTTCCTTTCATATTTACATGCTATACACAGAACTGGTGCATAGAGAGCAATCTTTGTGAGCTCTCTTCTCTTCTTTCTCTTTTATCCTCTTCTTTCTCTTTTCTCCTCTTCTCTTCTCTTCTCTTCTCTTCTCTTCTCTTCTCTTCTCTTCTCTTCTCTTCTCTTCTCTTCTCTTCTCTTCTCTCTCTTCCTCTTCTCTTCTCTTCTCTTCTCTTCTCTTCTCTTCTCTTCTCTTCTCTTCTCTTCTCTTCTCTTCTCTTTCTTCCTCTTCTCTTCTCTTCTCTTCTCTTCTCTTCTCTTCTCTTCTCTTCTCTTCCCAGGGGGTGTGTGGAATCTCCTTCTCTGGAGATATTCAAAACCTGCCTGGACGATGTCCTGTGCAACCTGCTCTAGGTGAACCTGCTTTAGTGGGGGGTTGGACTGGATGATCTCCTGAGGTCCCTTCCAACCCTGCCATTCTGGGATTCTGGGATTCTCTATAGAAAAAGACCAGGCTGCTTCCTCCTCTGGGGAGCAGGAAAGGTGTGAGCTGCAGTGCAAGGGCAGACAGTAAAACAAAATGGTGGGGGTATCTTTGGATCTTTGTGGTGTTTTCCTATCACTAAGCAGTCAAAGAAATGGAGAATTAAAAGGTAAATCAAGCAGGTGAAGAGGGAACCAAAAGCAGCCTAAAATTTTCATGTTTTAGGAAACATGCAAAAACATGCAAAAAGAAAAAAATAAATAAAAAGAACTCAAAATCATAACAGAAGGAATAATTTCTAGTTCTTTGAGAGATTGCATTTGGCAGTGCTTCCCAGCACTGGCCTGATTCTGTACTTTTAGGATTGTTGGGAAACTCCTGCTGACTTCACAAAACGCAGGGCTTGTCTGGTGCCGAGCGCAGCTGAACACGCGCACCCGGATTGCTCATCCCCTTCCGATGCACCTCAGCTTCTCAGCGTGTGACGCTGCATTTCCCCAGGCTTGTGGGGCAGCTTTCGGTGTGCCGAAAAAGGCTAATCTGGTAAGTAAGCAAGATACTGAATCTCTGAATATAAACTATGAGAATCATTCAACTAGGGAAAAGTCAAGCTGAGTGGGAGGAAAGGGCAGGAAAAAGCATCTGGAGTGTATTTTAAACTCTGAACGCTTTAATGTATATAACCATGGCATGTAATCCACATGGGACGAATCTCGCAGTGATCTTTCAGGGAAGGCTCCCACTCACATCACATGCTCTGTGCCTGTAAGGTCGTGGAGGTTGTTGCCTTCCCAGAGTTCCCAAATTTTATACGTCTATACTATATATACATAGATATGTAGGATGATACTTCCCAGAGGAGAGCATCTAGAGAGGGTGGGAAAGCTTCTGTATTTCGGTGACCCTGAGAGCTGCACCAGTGGAGGGGGTTAACTCTCGACAGGGCTACCCAAACAGCAGATAGGAAGGTAAATTACAGAAATACAGGAAAGTGGACACTCCTCGAAACTTGCTGATAGGTAGGGGTGGCAGAGGCCTCAGTCACGCAGCAGGACTCAGGCTATTGCATTTAATAATGTACAGGAAAGAAACTTTCTGCTAGAATTAACAACATGGACAAAGAGATATAACATGTCACTATCCTGGATAATGAACATCAGCACCTTCACCAAACTGGGATCAAAGCCCACTTTCCTCTCCACCCATACTGCACAACGGAAACTCTGGAATAGCACATGTGTTCCTTCTTTCCTTCTGGCAATGCCCATTTTTTTTCTGTATACACTGTGTTTAAAACCTCCACGCACACATATATGTACATTGGTATGAAGTTTGTGTAAATTCTTTACTTGTTAATTACAACTGGGGGCATACTTTTATTTGATATTGTTGTTTAGACCTTGTGCATATATATATATATATAATTGTATAGCTCTGTCTTTGCAACTTTTCTGTTTTCAAAACAGTGCATTGTGAGTGTGTACAAAAAATACGGAAGATGGATGTAAGTGGAAAGTCACTAGGAAAGCTTGATTGATGTCTCTTGAGGCTTTTCATACTCAAAAGCGAGCAGCTGAGTGCATCCTGTCGTCATGCCACCAAGTCATTCGGGATGAATTTGCACCCGAAATTAAATTACAAAGCATTAAGACAAGAAAGCAATTTTGGGATACAAATTGTGTCTCCCTATGTTTTAGAACCACTTGATGCATTCTGTATACTGTACAAATATACAAACACATGCACAAATATATATATATATACACGTACATGTATATATAGACACTGTGGGGTTATGAACAGCACAGTGGCAGAGATGGGGTTACCAGGCATTATGTTAACCCTTATGGCTGACTGTGAAGCCCCTCAGTCAGGTAACGGAGGCCACTGCTATATAAGTGAATGCCCAGCATGCGGCTTTGAGGCCAGTAGGCAAGAAATCATTGAAATAAATTGTTTGTTTGGGAGCTTTCTGCAGTCTTGCTGGGGAGCTCCAGGGAGAAGCCCCCAGGAAACGAGCAAAATTGAAAAGTAAGCTGGTGGGGAGAAAAGATATTTCTGTGGAAGGGTAAGGATGTTGAAACCCAGGAAAACTGGGACAAAATGTGAGCTGGCTGCCAGGCTAAGCCTTCGAAGGGGCTGACCACCAGCCGTGCTGCAGAGCAGCCGCTGCCAGAGACACTTTCAGTCGAAGGCTGGGTCTGCCATGCCATGCCCCACGTGGGACGTCCCACAGGAAGGGGTCCCAGGGGCAGGGAGATGCCTTCCCCGCGTGGTTACCCTATGAGCCCGAGGAAACCAACGTTCAAGACGGTTCCTGCAGCCAGCCACAGTCACATCCTTTGGATCACAATCCAGCCCCCTGTTCTCTTCCACCCACAGATCCAATTTGGTACAAGGGTTTGTAAAGCAAGCATCTCTGGATTTGTTTTGGGGTTGTGCCAACTTGCTACAGATTCAGATGCTAGGACTATCATTATCTCTCTCGCAGAGCTCCTCTGGCAAAAGGGGTGTATTGTCTCGGTAGGGTCTGCGGGATGTGGCTCACTGTCATCACGCCCATATCAGTATAAATTACTGTCATATCCTCGCGACGACGTGACAAATCCCTTACACTGGCTGAGTCACTCTGAGGCTCTCCAAGGATTCCAGCTTCATTTTCAGTCTTGAATATACAATCTATATTATAACAGTGCTGTTAAAAAAAAAAGTACATAAGAAGCCGTGGTGTTTGTTTATTTAATGACCAATGAGAATTCTACCTTTGGGGGTGCAGAACTTTCTAATATCATTCTATTTCTGCCTTTAGTAACGTGGTTGTTGTACCAAAGACAATTAAGCTGAAGCGTGAGTTCTGTTAAGTCTGGTAGTCAGCCAGCTGGGAAGATCATCTCCCTATGTTCCACACTTTCAGGGAAAATCCTGCAGTGCAAAGGGTCTGGCTGCAAAGCCCAGCACTGTCTCAAAATACTTGTGCAACCTCAGCTACTTTGATCAGTCTGGCCACATTAAAGCACACTTCTTTTGCCCAGGTTAATTTACCTCTCTCTGCACTTCACAACTGTCTCCCATTCCAAGGACTTAATCAAAGTTGGGAAACCAGGCCTTGCAGCAAAGCACAGGAAATTTTCAATTGGAATTTTACAGCTGGGAAAATAAAGGTCATCTCTGTCAAAAGTCAAGGTTGCTGCAGAGTCCCATTATCAGATCACAGGCTGTAATTTCTTCTCTGCTTTTAAAAATACAAGTAAATTCCCACGGCTCATAAAAAGAGGAGAGTGGGGGGGACATTCAGGCTGAGCAGGCATCAACCGTTGTATTTCAGAAATTAGACTTTTAGGTAAATAGCATGAGATTGCTACTGCCACAATAGCAAGAGAAAAGAGATGGAAAAAACAGCTTGCCAAAGTTTGAGAAGAGCAACCAAAGCAAATTCCCCATCAAAAAGCACATGATCCAACAGTGCTTTGGACTAAGACATGCATGGCTTAAGCCTGGGTATGTGCCCATGTGTTGATGTATGTCTATATGTATAGGTACGTGTGGTGTCTTCTCCATTCATAAAACATGAGCCATATGCTATATGTCTTGGAAGATAAGATCAGGTTCTCCTCCCCCAACATCGTATAGCTGATGGAAGTGGCTTGGGAGATCTTTTGAATAGCAAATAATGCTGATTATGAGCTTGCTGGTTTTAGTGTGCGTTTACGACAGCAAAGACAAGCGCCGTGGATTCCTATATGCTTTTGCTTGCGTAGCTTCTGTACTCCCTCCATTGCGTATAATTGTACTGCAGCATAAAGCAACCTCCTGTGGCATATAATAAATGTATAAAGATGACATTTACGAACAGTCCCCACTCAGACAATGAGATAAAGTAAGAATTGAACCCTGTTTGCAAAAAGAAAGGCACTATTAATAGAAACAGGGTGCGCATCAGGACGTGTTTACTAGATCGCTGATAACTTGCAGGACTCTGGAGCGTGGCAAGCCCCTGCTTGGGGCCAAGCATATGGCATTCCCAAACCCATATGCAGTCCGTTCCCTGGAGATGTGCTACCTCCAAAAAACAGGCCATGAATGAAAGTCAGCTCTCCGTTCCTACGAAGCCCAAATCTCCAATTAACCTTCCTCTTCCAGCCTAGAACAGACCCTAAAGAAAGTATTTAGCCCTTCACTCCCTTCTCCAGGTGAGTCTGGGGCTTCACTGTGCTCCTCATACCAACTCCATGAAGGCTGTCCAGCTTCCTTTTGCCAGCCCTGTGGTAGACATCCCACCCATGCAGTTCTTTGGCAGTGAGCATACAGCCAGTAAAACACTCATACACTTGTTTACCAGCCCTCTTTTTTTTTGCCATTCCTTCCTGTTTAACGTTCCCAGCTGCCAGGAATTCCTGGTTTTTGGCCACTCAGCTGGTTTCCAGGACTGTTGCCCATACTGCTGTTCCTCGTAACGCTGTGGCATCATATCCTGAAGGATGATTCGTGCGAGACAGTTTCCCATCTGAGTAATCTTTTTGTTCAAGCAGGAAGGATGATTCCTTTCTGTCATCCCTACAGGCTCTCCTCCGGTGACAAACCTGGAGTTTTATAGTGTTTGTTATAATGATGAATTTTCAAGCAGAGACCATCAAGTAATGTAAATCAATATGGCTTTGCTGGCTTCAGAAGAGCCATGCTGATTTACTTCCACCAATGATGTATCCTTGTCTGTCTGCCATAACAGAACACTTCTCTCAGAAGCAAATTAAATATAGTAGGATTTCAGATGGTTGGGTGACTCCTTGGATTGCATCTTTTATTTCTCTTCCTATTATTTTTGTCATTATCCTTGCATTCCCTACAAGGTTTTCTGCCTGACTTAATGCAGTTATGATTCAGGCTGGGTGAAAACTGTTTTAACTTTGACACATAACACATACCGTATCTGTGACTTCTGCACTTCTATTAGTCAGTCAGAAAAATAAGCTTTGGAGACGGTGGTTTCCCACTGACTATCTCTGAGGAGTCTGGAGATAAGACTTCCTCTCCAGTTCCACCCACTGGGAAATCATTAGCACGGCTCCCTTACAGACATGAACTCCCTATAACATGCTGTTCCCAGGCACTCTCTCTCCTCCCAGATTGCCTTGGTATCATGGAAATAAGATTATTTTTTTTTTCCATTGGTATTTCATTCTCAGGCGAGCTCATAGTTTGCTGTGGTATGCTAGAATAACAATACATCCCAGTCCTAGACTCTGGAGACCATCCTGAGCATAATTGGATCTATATCAAGCCTGTGATTGTTGAAGGCTTTCTCAACATTTTACACCATACAGTGCCACCGCTTCTCCCATCTGGTGACACGGCTCTGAGAAATATCAAAGAGCTGAGAAACCTATTTGTCCTTAAGCCGCTATCTGTTTCCTTTTTGAACATTGGCAATAGAAGTCCAGTCAAGTGCCAGAGCTGGTCCATTTTTAATTTTCAATTCAATTAAGCACAAAAGAAAAAGGATTACTCCTTGGTAGTTGCTGCCCAAAGGTCCTGGTTAAAATAATCACCCACAGGAGCCATTCAGATAAGCGAAGGGCAGGAGTTTTGGCCATCTAAAACCTTCCCTTGTTTTCCTTCCTCCTCTCTGCCTACTCTTTATTCCTCCAGTTGTCCCCTGGCTCCTTCTGCTAAACT
>NW_009259578.1:96491-100805 GCF_000687185.1 Egretta garzetta | reverse complement strand
TCCCAGAGCAGGGCTTTCAGCAGCACCTCTCCAGGAAAGCCATCCTCACCCCTCCGACCTCCTCCCTGCAGGGGCCAGCTCAGCCTGAAAAATTCGGGGCTGAACCAAAAAATTCCTCAAGCCTTCCTAAGAGCCTGAGCTGTGTTTGCAGCCAGGGTGCAGGCACTGACCCGCTCCCTGACCCCGAGACAGTAGCGAGGGTGAGGATTTTGGAGGTGCCAGGCATTTGGTCTGTGCAGGTCTGCTTAAAAATAGAGCCTGTCCAAATTTCTGTGCTTAAATATGTAACTCACACATACCTATAGCTCTAAACAGATTAATAATTAATTGGCATTAGACAGGCAGTGATGATCTGCAGAAAGCTTTGCAGAGATGGTTATTCTAAAAAAAAAAAAAAAAACATTTTTCTTATCCCCAAAAGGGCCCCCCAGCCTGTAGAAGCAGTAGAGAAGAGACTGTCCTTATGGGCAGATAAGGTCAAGAAAGACCATAAGGCACAGGAGGAGCAGGATGCTGCAGAGGAGTGATTCCCAAAGGCAGTCTATACATCTCCTGTGACGTGTGACATACCTAACTGTCAGCCTATCTACAATTTGAGGGTTCCTGCTACATCGCTCGTGCTTGCTGCAGTGCGGTATCCTGGTCCCTTCTCTGCCGCGGGATGGGAATGTCTGCGTTTTCTGGACAAACCCCGCTGCTGTGGGAGTCCTATGGGAATTCCACAGCACCACTTGGGAATCCAAGAGGAAAATATTATTTTGGTAACACCGAAACAGAAAAACCCCAAGAGATCATGGACAGGAAGGGCAAAGGGACTTTTACAGGGATACACTATTTGGAGGCCTCTTGTCTCTTCCCTGCACTACCAGATACAAGGCTCGCTCATCTACTTTTCTTCTAAACAAGACTTCCCTATCTGGCATGCAGCTGTGGAAGTACAGACGATGAATTTACATGAGGAGAGCTCCTAGCAGCTTCCACGCTTCTCTGGAGGATTTGTACAAACTGGATATGACATTACCAGCAGCCAGCCACATCTTGCTCCAATAAACACTGTTATTTATTATTAAACTAAAGGGGACTAGCTCAGCAAGGGCTAGGGGACTGAACACTGCTGGCCAGTGCATCGAGTACGTCAAATGCGTACGTTTTCAGGTCCGGGCTTGTGACAGCGGTAAGTTTAAGGCAGAAAAAGGCACAACTAAGAGTTCTACGTTCACTGCAGAAAGCTGGATTTTGGGAAATCCTTCCCAAAAGCACGGTTACTCTCACCATCCACCTTACACTTGAACAAACTTCACAGTTAGGTTATGCTTGTAAAAGCCTTTTCCATGCTGTTCCCCATTTCCTTGCTGAGAAACTGAGTGGCCACTGTGCTAACCCTGTTTCTGTTTTCCAGTGGCATCCTTCGACTCTGTTCCTAACTTTTGCTTCATGTTCATAACTGGATTAGATAAGACAGGGCGTAAACCTCACCCAGGAGGTACAGGACTCTTCCATGAAGAAAAGGAGAGGTATTCCACTTGGCTCAGCCATCACATTGGGAAAGAACCTCCCAAAACCCTTCCTGTGATACCAAAAGGTTCCCTGTCATTGGGGTCCACTTTCCAACATTCCCATTCAAGTTCCCTGCTCCCCAGGGACCTTTGCAGAGCGGCTATGTGGTTTCTGGGCAGAAACCCAGGGCACCTATAGTTCTCCAGGGGGTGATGGGACAAGATTCTGGCTGTGTTCAGGTCCAGGCTTGAGGAACAGAAAAGCTCTGGAGCGTGGAAAGAGTATCCCAAGGAGGCTCATCCCAAAGGAACGAAGAAGAGACATAAGGTTTCTAGATACATGATTCAAGAAGTGTTTCTTGGGGAGGGGTGAGATAGGGCTGAGTTGCAAGGGCTTAGGGGCTTAGGGCTTTGAGGTAAGGCTCAGAAAGGAGGGCTTCTGAAGGACAGGAAGAGTGTCCTTGGAAATTGACTCCTGGCTCACTTTTAGGCATCATAGCCCCACGGACAAAGCCATCATGTGCCACTGTGTGCAATCACTGTGCCTTATTGAAGCCTGTGGTATCATGCCAGCTTTGATGAAAGGGAAGCAAGGGCTGGAGAATCAGAGACCACATGGATTTTGGGGCCCTTGCCCAGAAAGCAACTCTGTACATGTTCCTGGGGTGCTGGGGACTGGAAGAGGGCCACTGGGAAACAGCCACCAACATCAAGTGAGGGGAACAGCCATTTTGTTTCCCAGTGAGACATTTCACTACAACTGAGCTGAGCGCTGGTCAGGGTTTGGGAAAAGCCACCAAGGATAGAGGGGCACAAGGATGGCAAGGGAGTCCTGGACTTGAAGCACTGGGCTGCTGAGGGAGCGGTAGGGTAGTCATGTTGTGGGATACCAGGGAGCTGAGGGCAATCCAAGGGACCACCTTGGGTTTAGGAAGTAGATGCTGTGGAGGGTGGATATATCCTTGGAAAGCTGACCCCAGGGGAAGTTTAGCCTCATTACTGGTTGTTTTCCCATGGAGAAAACAAGACAGAGGTGTTCCCATGGGTCTTTGTCATCCATGCCTAAGCCTGGGATGGGGGCTAAGGCAATGGAGAGGGCTGGGAGAGAGGTTTCTCTGGAGGCTGCTGAGGGAGGACAGTCCCCATGCCCTTGGCAATTGGTGCCCAGTGCGAATTTCCTAGCCTTCGTCTAGCTGTATGTTATTCAAAAGGTGCTTCTTTTTGGAAGGGAAGGTTTTGAAAATATGCAGTAGTAATATTATTCCCAGTCCTTACCTTCCCATATTAAAATCATAATCCCTTCCATAGTCTCACCCCCAGCTCAAATAGGCCATGTGACAAGATATATTTAACTATGCCCCTATGAAATCTCAAGACTATTGTCCAAAAATTTAGCTCACATCTGCTTTTCAGTGCAGTGGATATTGATGTGCCTGACAGGCAGTGGTTTCATCACACAAGCAAGCTCACTATAAATAATATTTTCAACAGTGGCAGAAGAGAGCATTCGGAGGGGGAAGATGATAGCAGACTGGGAAGCTGTGACATGTGGCTCTAAAGCTTGTTCTGAATTTCAGCTTTCCATGTACATTTGGAGAGCAGACTTCAACTCTGAGGCAGAAAAGCAAGTTAAGAAAGTAAACTGGAAAAGAAGGATCGAGTGGCTCACATGAACCACAGGGCTCCTCAGATCATGTTTTCAGCTGGGACTCTAATCTCCTTTCCCACTCATGCCCCCAGTAGAGCCACATTCCAGTAAATTCACTCTTATCCCATAGAAGCCTTCCTTTCTGACATATTTTTCTGCCTATCAGTGACATTGCCTAATTATCTCCTCCTCTTTTTCCAATAGCAAGTCCCAGTGACTTAGCGTATATCTGCAGGGAAATTTTCCTAATCTGAGGGATATCTACCCACAAACTCCATAAAGATGCTTTTCCTGAAAACGATCCAGGTTGAAGATTGAGGCTTGAGCTGTAGGCCAATAGGAGGTGATAGTGTATGAGAGATATTTCAAGTGAGGATAGATCTTGAAGGGCCTTAAAAAAAAAGACTTACTTCGTTATGTGACACAGTGAAAACAAAAAGCCAATGAAGAGACTGCCAACATCAAAGCATCAAAGTAGGAAATCATACTCCCTCCTTGGACATACTCAAAAGCCATCTGGACATGGTCCTGGGCAACTGGCTATAGGTGGCCCTGCTTGAGCAGAGGGGTTGGATCAGGCGACCTCCAGAGGTCCCTTCCAACCTCAACCATTCTGGGATTCTGTGAAATTATCTTTGCAACACCATTTTAGATTAATACCTGGAGGACAAGACACTTCATAGAATCATAGGATGTTTTGGGCTGGAAGGGACCCCTAGAGGTCATCTAGTCCCCCTGCAGTGAGTAGGGACATCTTTAACCAGATCAGGTTGCTCAGAGCCCCATCCAACCTGGCCTTGAATATTTCCAGGAATGGGGCCTCCATTACCTCCCTGGGCAACCCATTCCAGTGTTGCACCACCCTCATTGTAAAGAATTTCTTCCTTATATCCAGTCTAAACCTACCCTGGTTTAGTTTAAAACCATTACCCCTTGCCCTGTCACAGCTGGCCCTACTAAAAAGATTTTCCCCATCTTTCCTATAGGCCCCCTTTAAGTACTAAAAGGCCGCAATCAGGTGTCCCTGCAGCCTTCTCTCCGCCAGTGTGAGCGAGCCCACCTCCCTCAGCATGTCCTCATAGGAGAGGTGCTCCAGCCCTCAGATCATTTTTGTGGCCCTTCTCTGGACCCGCTCCAACACTTCCATGTCCTTCTTGTGTTGAAGGCTCC
>NW_009259578.1:85454-94580 GCF_000687185.1 Egretta garzetta | reverse complement strand
CTGCTCGTGGCTGTTCTTCAGGGTCAGCTCTTCACACTGAAATGATTTCTTGATGTAAAGGGCAATGCCCTCGCCCCTCCTTCCTCGCCTGTCCCTTCTGAACAGCCTGTAGCCATCAATAGCTAGATTCCAGTCATGGGATTCGTCCCACCAAGTTTCCGTAATAGCAATCAGGTCATAGCTTTCTAGCAGCACGATAGCTTCCAACTCCTCCTGTTTGTTTCCCATGCTGCGTGCATTTGTACAGAGGCATCTCATCTGAGCTGTCGGCCTCGTCACCTTCACAGCCGAACACCCCTTGTTTCCTTTGAGGTGCTTCACAGGCTTTTGACACTTGTATTTGTCAAAGCCAGAGAGGTGGTGATTCAGGAATAAAGCCATGCACTGATTCTAACAAGTGTGTAGCCAAACATTTTAAATAAGTAGATAAAAAGAGTTATTAGATTGCAGGCATTGTACTCAGAAAGATCTGGATTGTGGTTGAAATCAGAACTGATGCCCAGGATAGGAGCCTGACCTGCAAGCAGTTTAGTTGCATTTTCCATGGTGTTGAAGCATGTGAGGAGGTCTTTCTGGACTTCTTGACCTTGAGCAAATAGTTAGGCATCCATGGGAATGACAGAAAGAAACAGTCTGAGATGTTAGTTTGAACAGGGAAAGAAAGTCTGCAATGGGGAGGAGGTTCTGAGTTAGTTCTATGTTTTTGTAGGGGCGGTAGTTCAGCTGGCCATAACTACCCATCTTTACAGCAAACTTTTTGCACCTGTTCTTAAAGCAATGCATTTTTGTACATTTCTCTGCTACAGGTTTTTTTCCAGAACTGAGTTTTCTAGGTTCCATATGAGGATGCCAAGTGTAATAGCTCCACAAAAGTCAAAAGATGTCAGGTACCAATTCCCTCCTATCAGCCAAGCCTGTCAGAAAAGATGATATGGTTCCACATGAGTTGTTCTTGACAATTTTGCCTTAGTTGTACCTTCCAGGTGCCCAATAACAGCTTTAGTACTTCTTCCAGTAGTTTTTAGGAATTGAGGTTAAGATGACAGGTTCCATCTTTTCTTTTGAAAAATAAGTACAAAATTTGCCCATTCCCAATTTTCTAGGGCCTCATAAATTTTCCAGAAGCTCTCAACTATACCACCAACAGCTCCTGAACTGCTCACGGTCTCTAAATACACCACAGTGAACTTAATCAGATACCAGGAACTTGGAACCATCTACCTTACGAACACATTCTCTGTCCCTTTGTTGTTACCCCTCTTATCTTCAAAAAGGGCAAAAGGAGAACCCAGGGAACTACAGGCCTCACCTCAATCCCTGGTAAGGTGGTGGAATAAGTAATCCTGGAAGTCATTTCCAGGTACATGAAGGACAAGAAGGAGATTAGGAGTAGTCATCATGAATTCACAAAGGCAAGTCACACTTGACCAACTTGATAACCTTCTATGATGAAATGACTGGCTTAGTAGATGAGGGGAGAAAGTGGATATTGTCTGCCTTGACTTCAGTAAGGCCTTTGACACTGTCTCTAATAAACATCCTCATAGACAAACTGTTGAAATATGGGTTGGATGAACAGTGAAGTGGGTTGAAAGCTGGATTAACAGGCCCAGAGGGCTGTGACCAGTGGTACCAAGTCTAGTTTGAGGCCTTTAACTAGCAGTGTACCCCAGGGATCAATACTAGGTCAAATTCTGTTCATCATCTTCCTTAGTGACCTGGATGGTAGGGTAGAGTGCCCCCTCAGCAAGTTTGCTGAGAATACAAAACTGAGAGGAGTGGTTGATATACTGGTCTATCCAGAAGGACCTCAACAGTCTGGAGAAATGGGCTGACAGGAACCTCATCAAATTTAAGAGGGGGAAGTGTGAATTCCTGCAGCTGGGGAGGAACAACCCGAGGAGCCAGTACATGCTGGAAGTGAACTGTCTGGAAAGCAGCTTTGCAGAAAAGGAACTTGGTGAACACTAAGTTGAACATGAGCCAGCAATGTGGCCTTGTGGCGAAGACAGCTAATGGCATCCTGGGCTTCATTAGGAGTGTTGCCAGCAGGCCAAGGGAGGTGATCCTTCCTTTCTACTCGGCACCAGTGAAGCCACATCTGAATTATTGCATCCAGTTCTGAACTCCCCAGTAAAAGAGACATGGACATATTGGAGAGAGTACAGCAAAGGGCCACTAAAATGATTAGGGGACTTGAGCATCTCTCCTCTGAGGAGAGGCTGAAAGAGTTCAGACTGGAGAAGACTCAGGGGGATTTCATCAATGTATATCAATTGGGAGGGTGCAAAGAGGACAGAGCCAGGCTCTGCTCAGTGGTGCCCAGTGACAGGACCAGAGGCGATGGGCACAAACTGAAACACAGGAGTGTTGTGGTTTAAGCCGGCTGGCAACTAAGCACCATGCAGCCACTCACTCGCTCCCCTCCTCCCTCGGTGGGAGGGGGCAGAGAATCGGAAAAAAAAAGTAAGACCCGTGGGTTGAGATAGGGACAGTTTAATAGGAGAAGAGAATAACAATAATAATAATGATAATGGTGAGGGAATATACAGAATATACAAAACAAGTGATGCACAATGTACCCTCTGACCATTGCCCAGCCCATTCCGAGCAGTGATCCCTTTCTCCCCCCCGACCAACTAACTCCCCACACGCATGACATTATATGGTGTGGAATAGCTCTTTGGTCAGTTTGGGTTAGCTGTCCTGGCTGTGCTCCCTCCCAGTTTGTTATACACCTGACTGAGCAGGAGAAGCTCAAAAAGTCCTTGAGTATTCTAAGCACTACTTAGCAAGAACTGAAAACATCAGTGTGTTATCAACTTTCTTCTAGTACTAAATCCAAAACACAGCACTATGCCAGCTACTATGAAGAAAATTACCTCTATCCCAGCTGAAACCAGGACAAGGAGGTTTCCTCTGAACATCAGGAAAAACTTTTTCACAGTAAGGGTGACCGAGCACTGGCACAGGTTGCCCAGAGAGGTCATGGATTCTCAATCCTTGGACATATTCAAAAGCCGTCTGGACATGGTCCTTGGGTAACCGGCTCTATGTGGCCCTGCTCGAGCAGTGGGGTTGGACCAGATGACCTCCAACCAGGTGTCCCTTCCAACCTCAGCCATTCTGTGATTATCTTAATAAGTTTTTATATTAATTCGCAGCAAAGAATTCAAGATTTAGCAATGAGCACCTTGGGCTTGGACTCCTGACAAACAACCTATTTCACAGGACATCAAGTTGGGTCATAAGATCCTCAAAGGGAGGACAGCCCACCATTAGCACCATTCATATCCTCCTAAGAGTGCCCATAGTGCTTGATCTCAAAGGAACATAGCACCCTGTATCCCTAGTGGAGCCCGTTAGGCAGGTGGCTCTTGTGGGGTAGATGGTTTCTCCTCCACTACTGATTGTGCTGCAAACCTTAGTAACTGTTCTTTTTTTTGTCCTTGGGTATGTCTACTGACAAAATCTGATGAACTTGAATATTTCTCAGCCTAACCTAGAGCTGGAGAGATGCATCCAGTGCCTTTACTCTCTCACCCAACATCTGGTCTTGCACGTCCTTTCCACATATTCCATGAACTCAAAAGGAAGGAAAAATAGCAGCAGTTACAGTGCCACTAGCTTTACAGAACTCTTTGCTGTCCTTCCTATAGTTTCTTCCCAAGGGATTTCCTGCAAAGGGTCTGATAAACCACTTATTGTTCCTCTCTCAGGAGATTCTCTTAAAAGGCTCCAACCAGTGTTAAGCCGAGTGTCAGACTCTGTTTTTGTAACAGTTGCCTCATGACTTAAAAATATATGCATTATTTGGGAAAGGATCCAAAATTATCAACATGCAAAGCCCATATAGCACATTTTAAAAGCTCTTTTAACTGTACAGGTGTTAAGCATTACATTTTTCTTTGAAAGATTGGGATATTTTCTGGGACTGGTTTCATGCGTGCATCAGGCCAAGAGTGCTGCATAGACCTGAGGCCAGGCACACAAATAACCATAAGCTAGTTCAACTCTGAAAACCCTAGAAATTTAATGTTTAAACACAGAAAGGCAGGAAGACAGTAATGGTCCAGTCCCATCCAGTTGAAAGCACTGGGATGGTTTGTGTCTTTTCGCTTTGGGGATACCCAACAGATAGAACTGGTGGGTGTGGCTTCAGGCTGTTGAGATGCACAGACTCGTGCTTTCAATTACTCTCATTTGCAGCTGCACGCATTATCAATACGGTAACGTCCAGATGTATACGAAAATGGACCACCGTGTAAATATATACAGAAGTGTTTAACACAAATATCTCATTTAAAATGGTGCCTGCTTGGCAATATGGCCATCTGGGAATGAAGGCAAGGAGAGGATCTGGAAGCAAGGACTGGAAGCAGTGCTCAAATCCCCAGCACCAGCCTGTTGCCTTCATTTGCTTTATTTCAATAGCCAGGAGTATGGCCAGGAGCTTCAACAACCAGGACATCACCAAGTCTTTGCTGAGACATCTCTTTAAAGATGATTCTCCAAAAATATGGTGGTGAAAAACATTAAGTGGAGCAGGAGATTCTTGTAAAATTACAGTCAGCTTCTACCCCTCTAGAAACATTCAAAACTTGCAAGTGACCTGCTCAGATTTTTACTGCAAGACCTTTTCTCTCTTACTTCTCCTTTCCTGCCTAAATATCCTCAGGCTCTTGAATGATTGAAACCCACTAAGAAAGACAGATGGCCTTTTGATAATTTCTAACGGAATGTGTAATCTGGGATTCCCTCCCATGCTGAACTCTGTGACCCAGAATGAATATGTGCAAATTTTAGAATTCTAGTTCAATAATTAAATGGAAATATAATAAAGTAATTGAGCTGTTCTATTGCAAGCTTACACAGAGAGCTACTAGTAGTGGAGTAAAATTAAAGATTTTACATGGGCAATGACTTTAGTACAGAATCATGTATAGAATATATGAAAAATATATTCTAGTTTTTAAGACAAAACTACGTGTAAGGTAGTCTCCTTTCCAAAATAGTTAACTAATTGCATAGATTAGCAGGGTCATTGGGATACTCAAATGCATTATGGTCTATTCTTTCAAATGCAATTAGGAGCATTCAATTTAAGAACCAGTCTAAATGGGCTCATTTTACTCCATTATTTCAATCTAGCTAAGAGTAAATCAGTGAATAAATCAACATTTCACCATTAGCTGATTGTTATGGGATTAACAGGAAGCTGATATTACCAAGCAGTCCTTTATAGATTGGCACTCAGCTGTAATAAGCCTTGTTCTGATTAAGCTGCCCGTGGGCTTTTGCACTATTTTATATTTCTGTGTGTTCATCTGTGCTCCTAAAAAGTGACAGTGCCTCAGAAGGATATTGCACATGGCCCAGATAAAGCCCATGATGCTCCTCACCGTTCCACCCAATGTATTTGTTGGCTTCTTCACATTCCTCTTTACAATGTTTCTGCTATGCACGACAAATTGGGCTTAGTGGCTGTGTTTGCAAGTCTTACAAGTCCCTCAGTGCTCAAAATATGACTAGCAAGAATTAACCACAATAAAAGCTCCAAGCCCAAGCACTGACTTCCTCAGCTAGAAAAATGAATGCCCTGTCTGCTAAGAGTAAAACCACTTTTCTCTTTAGGTAGATCAGCTCATGGAAGGAGACACGAAACAATTACCCGTCGTGTTCCACATGTGTAAGCATCTGACACCGTGCTGTCGGCAGGCTCTGACCTGTCACATACAATACTGGAAGGATTCAAGTACAGTGACTGGAATTTTTATGGAAGTCTCAGTATCTACTTAATAATTTCAAAGTGTTTGACATTTCAGCAAAGAGGTCTCCTGCACAGGAGCCAACTGGGTTAACAAGAATTGGAGTAGCAGAGAGCATTATTTGGTTTTCTGTACTGTTTTCTGCCCCAACTTCCTCCCAAAAGCCTCCATATAAGGTGTTTCCGTCAAAACAATATCAGATTATGGAAAAAGGCAAAGGGAAATCTTTAGCAAAACCACAAGATGAGCTGCTCAAAATTATTTCAGCCCACAGCTGATGGACAACTAGAAGTAATGAATAGACTACTAACCATAAACAGCTGCCTTAAGTTTCAGGAAGACATCACCATATTTACTCCTTATCAGACCAGAAGTCAGCTGAAACTTTGCAACAAAATTATGCTCTGTGTCTGTGATATTACATTGGCAAATGACAAATGGACTTCGTTTTCCTGGATGGAGCGATGCAGTGGCCAGTGTAGTAAATGTAAAACCCTCCAACACAATTTCAGAAGCACCAGTAAATAAAGGTCCCTTAGAACAGAGCCATCCCAGTCCAAAGCCCTATGTACGAACATCTCAGAACATAAACACATTCCACTTACTTAATGTCCCTGGAAACACCAGTGTGTGAAGCCAAATGAGCCCTGCAAACCAGGCTGAATTCACATACACAAGAACAGGGCTTTCTACTTGCCAATAGCAGCATTTCACAAAATAGCCACCCCATTGTCAACCTCTCCATCTTCACCCTCAAGGCATATCTTCAAAACCCCATCAAAAAACAGCCCTGGAAACTACTATTCATAACTCAACTGAGTATTAAAAGTCATAGATTCAAGGACAATACTGGTTTTACAACACTTCAAACTCCGGTTAATCCTTCCACAGAAGCTTGCTGACGGGCTTATTTCAGTATTTTACACTGAACAGTTGTTGGATGCAGATGGGCATCACACCATGACTGCTGATCTGAACAGAGGGCAACCGCCTGAACTGCATTTTCTGCAGACCTGGATTCTGGGGTGAGCAACTGCCCTGGGACCAGGATGGGGACCTCTGTGGACTTCGACAAGGAAAGCTTAATTAGGGACCTCTTTCAGGCTCAGGTGTGAGATAGGTGTCAAGTAGCTTAGCTCTGTCTAGTGGTGGGCAGATATGGACATGGCCAGAGGCACACCTTAAGAGGCCTTGGGAACTTCAGAGGAAAAAAAAAAGTGCTCACAGGGTTTAGGCATCTTCAAGGCTTACTGTTGTCCAGCTCCAACAGTGAAGGCCAAATAAAACTCACAGCCAAGGCATGAAGACTGTTGCTGGATCTTGTCCAAAACTGCCTGGTCTTGCAGCTATGCTGTGTGGAAGCTGGTCATAACAGTACGATAAAAGTGCTCCTGAGAAGAAATAATGCAGACAGATCCTAGACGAAGGTGTTACCCACGCGGGTGTGGTCCCAGCTTCAGACAATTTCTGAAAATCCACCACCTCTATCTTCTTCTACAAGGCGACTGATTCATGTACTTCCTTGCCTCCTGCATTGCACTGTATTGTATCACCTTGGGATGCAAGGACACTGAATTGTCGGTTCTTTATCTAAGTTTCTATGTTGTACAATGGGGACAAAACAGAGAGGGCTGTTTCAGCAACATAACAAAGTGTTCTGAAAGCGAATACTTTCAGAACAGAAGCTATTTTGAGGAAAGGCTTGTGTATTCTACCTTGGAAAGCATTTAGCACATTTGTGTTGACCGTGGATAGAGATAAATACCATAGTAACATCAGATAGGATATACACCTTCCCTTACATGAAATAATAAAATAGAATATGAAATACTGAAATAATAGGAATAAGAATATGCCAATAGTTAAATACTGCTTTTTCAGATGGAGCAGAATACCAGTTGTCCCAGATGATAAGCTAATTACTGCCTTTCTGAAACACTGTAAAGAAGCAGAACGTGGCAGTCTAGAAACAGCTAGTGTCTTTAAAGATTACTACAGGAAGGAGAATACTAATTCAGAGGTCAAACATTTGGGGCTTATGTTTACAAAATTCAGCCAAAGTAAATGATGCAGTGACTGAAATAGGCTGGGGAGATTTGTTGGAGCCCAACTGACCAAGCACACTGCCTTGCCTGCCCTGCTCTGCATAATTAACTACCTTATTAACTAGACAATTGATTCACTACTTTATTGATTGATTGCTGCATTCATTCTCTTCCTGCTTTTTGTTTTGCTGCCAAATTTATCAGTTTAATTGCACAACTTTCTCCCTAAGTGATTCATTCCCTAATCAACTCGCTGGCTCACCGGGGAGCCTGTTTCTCACCCAGCTGACTGCTCAGCTGAACCCTAAGCCTTCACCTGCCTGATCTTCTCAACCTGCGTGACAAGGCGTGGGGCCCCTCAGGGTTCAGACTACAGGTTCTGTTTGATGCTTTGGATGTTAGGAAATTTGATATTTATTCTACATCTGCCTGATGAAAAACTGCACTGTAAATCGTCAAGTGATCTGCTTTCTGTGTCCTGATAGTGAGCTGGAGCTACGAAAAGTCGCAGTACAGGGCCTGTAAAAAGTCAGTGACTCTCTGTTTATATGGACGCCTCTTTTAGACAACACTTGCTTGTCTACATGACAACTGACTGCTATCATGCTGCCCGAGGTAAAGCTGCTTTTCAAATCTTAACTACAGAAGACAAGCAAATCTGCTTATTGCAAGTCCAGAGGAAGATATTTAGACCGCTTGACCAGCCTGGCTAGCTGGCCAGTGAAAAAGGGCAACAAAAGCCACTTAAAAATTAAATCAGGTTGCTTAGGGCCTTGTCCCTTCAAGTGTTGAATACCTCCATGGAGGGAGGATCCACCACTGCTCCAGGCAGCCTGTTTCCATGCTTGACCATCCTTTTTTGAATATTTTTTTCCCCTATCTCCAGCTAGCATTTCCTCTGGCACAACTCATATTGACCTTTGGCTGTGCACCTCTCAGAGGAGCTGGGCTCCATCTTCTCCACAGTTCCCCTCCCAATAGTCTGCTCCTGGGCAGCAGTTAGGTCCCCCTCACCCTTCTCCTGTCCACCACACGCTCCAGCAACATTACAATATGATAGCAAATTGAGAAACTGCCAGATGCTGAGAGCAATGGAAGGGGACAAGTGGCTGGACAACCCCAGCTTGGGGCTAAACTAATAAAACAACAGGAGAAACTGCCAGATATCACACACAGGGAGAGGGATGTATTGGGAACTCCTTCTGGATGAAGGACATCAGAACACAGTGGGAACAGAAGATTCCCAGCCTTACCAGGGTCACTAAGGCCAGAATTATTAAATAACGGTCTAAAAATCACCAAAACCAGGGCCA
>NW_009259578.1:45230-85444 GCF_000687185.1 Egretta garzetta | reverse complement strand
GTAAATAGGAGTGGGTTTTTTTTTCTGGAGGGGAAAAAAAAGAGGAAAAAAAGGTAAACCAAATGGTATGATTGGGAAGCTCATAGGTGCCCATCAGAGCAGCCTTACCTGGACCGACACTGCCCAGAGGGTGACAACAACCCTGTTTTTCTGTCCATACCACATTCCCAACTTGCCTCCACGTTCAGGGAGACCTGGAAGGTTTCTCTGAATGTCAGCAAGGGGAAGCCCCAGAGGGGATGGAGGATCGACCAAACCTCTCCATCATACTCCAGGCGCAGGACTGCTTTCTTTCCCCTTTTACAATTTGTTATCACCAATTTTCTATCCTTTCAGCTGCCCCTACTCCACTCCATCATATCCTCAGTCCTTCAAGTTTACTTGATTTTTCTGCCTATCACCTCATTTTTCTCCTCCTCTTTCTAGGCAAATTAAATGATGGTGCAAGGTGTAACCCTTTTTCCTCCTCTTGTCTACTATAGTTAAAACTCCCTTGCTTCCAAAGGGATAGCTTAAACCACTGGATCTTTGTTAGCTTCCTGTCTTAAGAAAGCAAGTTTTAGGCCGTCACATTACATGTCCTCCAGTTTTCTCTAACACTTCTTGAACCCATTTGGCTTTCCAACCACACGTGAAGAAGCCCAGGATGACTGAGTTCCTACAGGTCCTGAGGATGCTCACAGCCAGGTGAAAGAGGCACCCAAATTAGTGCTCCCACTGGCAGAAAAGCCTTCCAAATTCACACATTATATATTGTCTGGCAGCAGCTGGCAGCTCGAGCCGCAGGGACACCGCTCCCGGCTGGTGACAGTGCTTGCAGGTTCTTGCCGAGCAGGAGCACCGTAGGAGATATAAGGGAGAGCCAGAGTATTGCAGAGGGATAGCTTAAACAAGAAGAGACACAAGTCTGTTGGAAATTCTGCTGCTCAGGGAATTACTTGCCTTTTAAATCTGTGAAAAGCTGCCAAAAAAAAAAATCACATGCAATATTTCCAATGGTGAAGCTACTCTCAGGGTTTTACAAATGCTAGGTTGGAACTATTTACTGAAAATCAGAGTTGTGATTAAAATCAAATTTATGCTGTTGCAAATTCATAATAGAGTAATTTTTTTAAAATTTAATTAAAAATTAAATCTAAGACATTTTAAAACAGCACTATTGCTGATCAAGTACTTTGTCTTAATCTGAGAAAACAGCTACAGGCAAAACCACGATTGAGTAATACACACATATCTTTACCTGGAGAATATGCTTGCTGAGTTCAGTGATACTGTATTTGGCATTGAAGTTAAAAATGCGCAGCATCAGAGTACACAGGACCAGAGACTGTTTTATTTTAATACAACTTTTAGTGGCAAAAACTTAACAAGAACACAGTTTTGTTGTGAAGTGGCAGGAAACAAAACCTGCTTAGACTAATTTCAATCCACTAAATCAGTGCAGATAATTTTATTTCAAAAAGGCAGCCAAGATCCAAACCAAGCCGGTTTCCTACACTCATATCTAAGCATCCTAAGCAAGGAATCTCAAAAGCATCTCAATGACTGCAGTGCCTAAGTCCCATGGGCACAGCCACAGCTACTGGAGCAGCCCTTGCGGTGTTGGGCTTAACTTCTCAGCCTTCCTAAGCGAAGGAGATGCAGGACACTTACATCTGGCCCTCTTTGCAAGCACTTGCCTTCCATTTTTTTGCACAAATGCATGGCTTTCTCATGGCAAGGATGTTGGTGAAACCCTGGCACGAACCCAGGCTCGTTCTTTCTACAGCATGTGTGAACATTTTAAACTGGAGATTTCTGAGAGCAAAGTCATTTCTCTGTGAAATGTGAAATTTTAGGAGGTGTTAGGAAACAAACTGAAAAGGCAGCCGCAGGTCTGCCACATTTGAAATATAAGATGATACAGTGTGAACATTTATAAACATTTCAACTTACAAATAGCTTAATTGGTAAATCAAATTTAATTCTTTTACATATCTTTTTTTTTCTGCTTTCACTATATTCACACCTTAACTTCCCAGGCTCTTTGGAGCTCCCTGCCACCACCTCCCTTCTTACCCTTGGCAAAACTCCCCACACCATCTCCCCAGGCTCCTCTCTGAACATGCCGCTTCATCTTTAGCTCCTGCTACCAACTTCAGCTTCAGGAATTCAGTAAATGAAAGCTTTCGGAATTAAAATATAAAATACCACATGTCTGCAACAGCATCTGTGTAATGTCTGTAAGTAAAGTAGAGCCCTACACTTGCTGTTCACCACCCCCTCTGTTCTTCAGGTACACAAGGGTTTGCCTCGGGATATGTGCTGTGTCCGAAAATGTTAACATAAATACATTCTTTGCAAGTCACAAGACTCCAGAAGCTCAGCCTTGAAATCAAACAGCAAACACCATGAAACCCATGATAAAAGCCGGAGAAAGGGCACAACCAATCTTGTCTTCTGCACAGTAATGGCTATGCCTTAGTCTTCCTTTTAATAGTCTTCACTGTTATATGAGGAACATTTTAATGGGAAATGAAGGACCTGAGATCCGACCACCTCTGCATGATTTCCTCCCTGTGGGGATTTGCTCAAATTCCCCCCATGCAGAAGAAGCACGGCCGCCCACAGACCTGGCACGAGAGGAACTTCCCAGCCCAGCAGGTCCCAGCCCTCCTGCAACTGCAGCCCCCGGCCAGGAGCTGCATGGAAAATACAATGTGGCTCCTAGGTTTTGTTCGTTAGTAGCAAAAGTGGTGAGACCTTTCTCTCGTGCTTATCTATTCCTTTTGTGAATACAGATCAGCCACTGGAAAATATACTTACAAGAAAGCTTTGGCACATTGCAGTCTATGAAACTTTTCTGGAAAAACTGAGTAAATACATATGTAACTAATCTTTCATCTTCCTTGGGACTGGCTGATTACCGGAACAAGTAAGAAAAAAACCCATCATTTTTGGGCCAAGCAATTTTATTTGGTATACTTTGTTTTCCAAACAGAAAAAGTATTGTTCCTCTAAAATTAAGGACAGACTGGAATGTTGTGTGAGGTCTGAACAGGACTACATGTTCGATCATTTGTGGTTAGGGAAAAAGAGCAATGGGCCCTTTCTGACTAAGGTGCACCAGACATTTCTTCTTCTTTTTTTTTAATCTCCAGCTCTTCACAAAGCGCGCTTCTGTTCAAAAAGAGATGTTTTCATAAGCAAGCTTTTGTGTACAGCAGCGCTTCAGCTGTATTTCAGAAATTAAGAGCCATCCATCTGAGATCCGCTTTAATGACTGATTTCCCTACCATAGAGTTTAAAGTACAAAGAACTGCCACCAACTGGCAGAGCCAAGCTTTCAGTTGCCATGCAACACCCCTGTCGCAGGTTTCCCTTCATCTTCCAGTGCTTTTACTCCGGCTCTGTTCTTCATGGATGAAAGTTATGCAATGCTTTCTAGATACTTAACAGCAGATGTATTAAATTTCTAATCTGATATAAACCAGACTGCAATTTTCTACTGAAAAAGTCACATCAATGAATTTAATAATGTTTTAAATTATAGTCTTTGATAGCAGAGTATCTAGTTTTCAAATTTACATTATGCTGATTTTCCTAGCATATGAATCAGCGACAACTCCCTTTTGTCTGTCTTTTTAAGTGCCTGTGGGATTTTGCCAATATTTTGTGGAGGGAAGGATCTCAACTGAAACTTTGCAAACATGTTAGTTGATGGCATCCGCAGAGCACTTGCTCATCGGGAGGCAGAGATGGACACAGTGACTCCTGTGATGGTAGGTAGCTGCTAGTCACCTCGTCGCCCTTGCTGACCAGACTGGAGGTACAAGCTGAAACCTCTTCACCTGAGTTGCCGTACTGATCAGGAGCAAAGGGGTTTGCTATCAACTTGAAACAGATTTGAAGCAAAGAAGTAGCCATCGATGACTTGTTATTTTTCAATGAGACTCTGAGTCGCAGAGTTGTCCATGCTGTTGCCTTTTAGTTCAGAGAATATCCTCCTATATTGGAAAAGAGAAAGTGAGTATTATTAGTGAACTGTAACCAAAATTTAGAGTAATCTAGGCATACTTATGCGGCTACACATTCACACAAGGCTCCAGAGTGGCTCTGAACTGGCATAAGCAGACATTTCTAAGCACAACAGGCACCAGCCATCCAGAAAACAGTGCTGTCACATACATAAAGATGATTTTCCTTTCTTTTCCCGACATGGATGAATGCACAGGTTCTCTTGTGGTGTTTCTGGAATCTGGTTTGAAAACATAAGAACGCAATTCTATAAACTAGTGGAATAGTTTAAATTTCACATAGGGTGAAACTGGTGTTAAATTTTGTCTCTTTGCCATGATGATGAATACTCATAACTTTTGTTCTGCTATTTTGGTAATAGAATTACATACTAGTGGTTTTTTACAATAAAATACATTTTTGAAAACACGCTGTTTACAGTATCTAAATACATTCAGAAATAGTCTAGAAAGATGCTGCCTGTCTACTTATTTGCTTCAGTTGTTGACCTGAGATTTATAATGTGTTTTACCATGTGGTGCATTTGTATGGGTTCAATGACTCTCTTTCAATACAAATATTAGGCTTTGTAAGGCATAAATCTTAATACGTGAAAGCCTTCTTTAAAGGCAATAGCGCTTTAATAAGTTGGGATTTTATAAAGCAGGTTTTGCTTTTTCCCCATTGAAAGCTTCATTCTGCTGGAGACGAAAGTGCAGATGAGTCAAGAAAACAGAACAATTTTCATTGCATTCAGAGTCTGTGAAAGCTAATGTGTTCCCTGGTTCTGAGAAGCATCATGTAAATTCTCCTGGGCAGACTTTCATATGAGCCGTTCTGGATTTTTACAAGCAGCTTCTCCTCTGTCTCCCTGCTGTTCACCGACCAAGGCTGGGTCAGCCCCGAAGGCATTGCTGGGAGCTCCCAGTGCCCATCAGTCCCACACATTTCCCCTCCTTGCTCTTTGGTTCCTGTGGAGAAGAAATGCACGGGGATCAGAAAGGAGCCCTGCTCATCCCTGGCATCCCTGTATGCCTAGACTTGACTTCAGACCCAGCCTCCGTTGGCATTAAAAGCCGAGCAGACTACTTTCAAAGCAATCCAAATCAAGCTGGTCTTCTTAGAGTTTTGTGCCCTTTATTTTTCCTCACAGCAGTTCCTATTTTTTTTGTGCCATTTTTGCCATAGCAAGGCTTCTTAAAAAATAGTAGCCTTTATCCAGCATGTAGGAAAGGTTTTCTCTTTGTTGCTGTGTCATTGTTGCTCTGCTGATCGATCACAAACTTCATGCATTATATATCCTTCGCCTAAGTTCAGGGAAATGCAATCAGTGTTCAGCTGATAAAGTCAGTAAGGCTGAATGTAAAATTTTCAGAAAACCTGACTCTGGTTTGGGCTGATAAAATACAGCAGTTAAGCGCATTTGACAAGACAGGAGGCTGAGTATAATACACAGGAGAGGGTATAATATATAGGTTTTTGCTAAGGAGCATTTAATTTGACAATGACCACCTGTCAGCAGATATTTTCTCCTGCTCTGAATAAAACCTTTACCCATACTCTTTGCTTTATGTTTTTTCCCAAGCTTAGGATTCATTTATACAACAAACAGCCTACTAGGCAGCTCTTAAGTCTCTCCATCTCCATGAGGGCCATGCTGGGGGTGTTAACACAGCACCTGACAAAACAGAGCTTTTTGCTGCTGCCACTTTCACCATTCGCTCAGCCTGTGGCATCCCAGGCTTGGGAAATAGCGGGATGCCTCTGCACAAGCCAGGTCTGCATCCCTCCTGCACGAAAAGATCCAGGGCAAATGCGCCCACCATAGCATTCCCCCACGTCACAGAACTGGTGGACGTCCCCCTTCATGAGCAGGGAGGTGATCCACAACGTTACACTCATGTCCTGTTGCAAGCGGGGGGGAACAGGCAGCAAAGTACAGCCCCAGGACAAACAGAGGCTATACGAACCCTTGGAAGAGAAATGCGGAGCCCATCTTACGGCCAGCAACCCATCCCCTTCAGCCTCAAGCTGGGTTGCAGTAGCTCAAATCCAATAACTCTTGGCACTGTTTTTCCCTGATGGCACCTATGCTAGTAGAAGAGATGGGGAGGGCATGGACTTCCCGCACTCTGTGCTGTTTGCTAACTCACTTGCCAGCCTCTGCTTCAGCCTGTGCAAACCAGCAGTCTCCCAGATGATGTCCAGGTATGGCTCAAGAGAGAGCACACATTGTGGAGGCTCTCCATCAGCAGCAGAGACACGTGGTTTGCCATACTGTTTGACTTTGGGGCTAGCATACGGGCGCTGCTCTGCCTTGCTCAGCGGCGTAAGCAGAGCCTGAGAGCGTACCGCCGGCTTTGCACAGAGCTGCTGGATTCAGGAGTACAGAGACGGCGATGTTTGCTGTTTCCAGGATGCTAATCTTGACTCGAGAGCTGGCTGCATTCCAGCAATGCACAAAATCTTTCCTTTCTATATAACAAGGCGATGAACTGTCGGTCTTTACTGTGTAAAAGGTGCTACTGTACACAAGCACGTCGTTTCCCCCTCCCATTAAAAATAGCAGCAAAATAAAGCAAATCACAGAAAGCTGACATGCCAGAAATACGTACGGAAACCTGGTGGTCGTACTGCGTTTCCCATTTGTTTGTGATGCCGGAGCTGTGTTGCATCGCCCTGCATGAAGGACATTGGGGCATTGGTATGTATGTGCATGGAAACATCCACCTGAGTACATGCCCATGTGTTAAAGGATATGCATTTTGCTGGGCACCGTTGCATACAGTCCTGCAACTCCTCCCTCTGTCATACAAATCTTGCACCATTTTTAAATTCTGTATTTTAGCCTTCTTTATGACATTTCTTCCTAGGGGAACCCTAGAGAGAAATAAAACTTCTTGCTCTCTGCTTAAACTCTAGCTAAAGCTGGGAAACAAGCATTAGTGCTTATACTGAAAATCCTGGAAAGAAGAATCATCTATGTGTCATTTAAAATAATCACATCAATTTAAACAATTACAGTGAGAAATTAGATCACAGATGTTGCTTCCAACGGTGAAACAAACATTTAACATTGGTTAATCTCCTATTGATCAGGTGAGAATTGATTCTGAATGGACTAGCAAGTCCATATTTGCAGTGAATGAGAGATACATTACATGCAGAGAGTAAAATGCGTAGCTTGTGAGACATTCCAGTTGAACATGACAAAGGACAAAATAAGAAAAATATGAAGGTACAATGAAGAAAACGATAATTGACAGTAGAGAGTCACATGCAAAATACATGCTTTTGTAAATGAAGGTGTGTAAATTAGGCAATATTTCCTTAGTTTGCAGTTAGCAGAGCAGACTCATAGGTAAGAATGATTGTGGATAATTTATTTGAACACTATCAAAAGTATCCCCAAACCCTTGGAGTTTGAACAGTGTGTTTGCTTGAAGTCTAGTTCAAAGCACCAATTTTCAAAATTGCAGAAGACAAGAAGAAATCAGGATTGAAGTGGCTAGAACTCCAAGTTTATTTTTCTAAACATAGACCAGTGAGAATTAATTTTGTACCTTAAGCACCAAGTTAACACTTCAGTTAAGCTACGGTAATGGTGGTACTCCTTTTAACTTAGAATTTTTAAATTTTTGCAGGTGATGTGTTTATATGAAATAGCTTTCAATGGGGACATTGTAACTGAGACAACGTGAATATTTTGATAATGTAATTTTGACTTTTCTGGAATGGCTAATAACACAAAAAGCCCAGGTCAAAACAGACTTCCTGTTTTTTAAAGAAAAGCATTTCTTTTTTGGTGACTTCTCTTACTTGTTTATTTTCAGCTATAAATATCAAGTTCTAAAATAAGCTACATGCCAATCAAACTATTTTTCCAATAAGTTGCGTAAATAAATGTAGCAATGTATTATTAAAATTGCACATACATATATAACTTTATATGAGGGCAGCATGTTTAGAATGATGGCAGTAACCTGGCCCGTATCAGAGGCAGAAACTGGGCATGGGACTGCAATGCAGGAGTTTGATTTACATACCTCACCTGGAGTACTGCGTCCAGTTCTAAAGCCCTCAGCACAAGAAGGACATGGAACTGTTGGAGCGGGGACAGAGGAGGGCCACAAAAATGATCCGAGGGCTGGAGCACCTCTCCTGTGAGGACAGGCTGAGAGAGTTGGGCTTGTTCAGCCTGGAGAAGAGAAGGCTGCGGGGACACCTGATTATGGCCTTTCAGTACTTAAAGGGAGCCTATAGGAAAGATGGGGAAAATCTTTTTAGTAGGGCCAGCAGTGACAGGACAAGGGGTAATGGTTTTAAACTAAACCAGGGTAGCTTTAGACTGGATGTAAGGAAGAAGTTCTTTACAATGAGGGTGGTGAAACACTGGAACGGGTTGCCCAGAGAGATGGTGGAGGCCCCATCCCTGGGAACATTCAAGGCCAGTTTAGACGGGGCTCTGAGCAACCTGATCTAGTTAGCGGTGTCCCTGCTCAGTGCAGGGGGTTGGGACTAGATGACCTCTAGGGGTCCCTTCCAATTCCCAAACCGTTCTATGATTCTATGATTCTGTATGCGGAGACACACCCTTTTTTGCAGAGATGCTAATGCCCACCATCCCAGCAATAGTACACTTCACTGGGAAAAACACAGCACCAGGAATTTCCTGACAAACCACAGAAATCTCATAAATACCCCATTATTATTTTTTTCCTAGTGCATTGTTTTCTTCTACAGATAAAACATTAAGCTCTGGATAGAGTATCGTCTTCTAATATGAGGCTAAACTTACAAAACTTGCAGTATGGAGAGTCTTGATAAGAGAGAGCTTCTGCTTTGCTAAATTCAGTGTCTGAAGGTCCTGCTTGCCAGAGACACCCATAGCAGGGGTTTGCCTGTCAAGTTGAGCTTATTTCTGTGGGTCTGAGTGAGAAACAAATATGCAATGGTGGATAGGCGTTCTCTGTTTATGAATATGATTTTGAAATAGGAAGTCACAAAACATGCTTATTATGATTGATTTATTATTTAAAATGTATCAAAAGTAAAGCCTTGGCTATTCCATAGTGTAGCCTGAAAAAGTCCTTTCCAAAAGTAGGATTGTGTCCTTCACTGCATTTAATCACAGTGACAGCCAGGCTGTCCTGATCTGGGTCATAGTGACTGTGTTCTTTTTTTTTCCAACTCCTATAGTGCCAAAAAGGAAAAATTAAACTCCTGCCTGGGGTGGTCAAAAGGTAGAGGCAGCAAGTGTCTCCTACAGCGTCCGGAAGATCCATTCAAGATTTGCACCGTGCACTTAACGTGAGACCAGTTTCTCCTGCTTCGGGAAAATGGCCACAAAGGTCTCAAACCCCACGGGAGTGGGCGGTGATGGCTGCTCGCGATGGTCTCCCTTTGCTCTTAAACGCATGGAAGCCCCGTTGCGTGCCCACCAGCAGGGCCAGACTGGGGTGCACTAGGCAGGTCTGCTTTTGGAAGAGTTGAAGTTACAGGAGCTGAGCACAGCCCTTCTGTGCAATATGACTGTCTGGCAAAAAGTACTGCTTTAGCAGATTCTGTTATAGCAACTGATATTGCTTATCAGCACAACGCGGGCTTGACTGTTCCTGCCGCAGGAGTAGCCAAGGACTCTAATTTCCCTGTGGATATTGGGGCCAGTTTCAGACAAAGACAATTCTAACCCAACCATTCATCTTGGGACAGTAATGCATTCTCTGTAGGGGTCATATTCATGCTGACACTGTTCCAGAAACGTGCAAAAAGCCAGTGTCTCCACGGCAAATAGCACAGTGGGCAGACACCACATCGGCCTGTTATTATGCAGTGTGGTCTAAATGCCAGTAAATTCCTGGATTGATTTACGGGTGTCAATCACAGAATTGCTCTACCCATGTAATCCTAAGTAGTTTGGAGTTTTTAATCTGCTCAGCTTTCTGTAACACTGCTGGCACAGAAAGAAACACAGACCAGGTCTCCTATGGAGGTGGGCTGGGCTAGTGCTCTGCTTAGAGACTGCTCACAGGCTTTTAAATGCTCCACCACATTTTCTCTACCTTGGCTTCCCCCAACCCCCACCCCTTGGTGTGTTTGGATGTCCTGGGCTTAGAATCATAGAATCATAGAATCGTTTAGGTAGGAAAAGACCTTTAAGATCATCAAGTCCAACCGTTAACCTAGCACTGCCATCCCACCACTAAACCATGTCCCTAAGCCCTTCATCTACCTATCTTTTAAATACCTCCAGGGATGGGGACTCGCCCAGTTCTCTGGGCAGCCTGCTCCTGAAGCTTTTCAATTTTTTGTTTGTTTATACAACATTACACAAGGGGTGGGGTGGACCTTGGCTGCATAAGAACTGCTGGTTGGAAAGCTCTGTTCATTTATGTCACACCTGCACCAGTGTTTATCACTCCCTGAAGAGGGGAGGTGACCAATAGGAGAAGGGAGATGGACCTGCTGGAGTTGTGAGGCCACCCAGATGATATGACGCCATGAGGGACGTGGACCTTAAGGTGTGGGAGGCATTATTCTGCTTGGTAGATAGTCCCACTGTTAGGACCATTGCAGAGCACCCATAAATGGAATATGTTTCAAGCCCTCTCCATCCTCCAAGGCCCAGCGTATTTATACAAATTGAAGAATCACAGAATCACAGAATGGCAGGGGTTGGAAGGGACCTCAGGAGATCATCTAGTCCAACCCTCCTGCTAAAGCAGGCTCACCTAGAGTATGTTACACAGGACATCTTCCAGGCAGGCTTTGAATATCTCCAGAGAAGGAGACTCCACAACCCCCCTGGGCAGCCTGTTCCAGTGCTCTGCCACCCTCAAGGTAAAGAAGTTCTTCCTCATGTTCAACTGAAGCCTCTTATGCTTCAGTTTGTGCTCATTGCCCCTTGTCCTGTCACTGGGCACCTCTGAGAAGAATCTGGCTCCATTCTCATGACATCACCCTTAAGATATTTGTATGTGTTGATGAGATCCCCTCTCAGTCTTCTCTTCTTCAGGCTGAACAAGCCCAACTCCCTCAGCCTTTCCTCATTTATCATAGAATCATAGAATCACTTTGGTTGGAAAAGACCTTTGAGATCATCGAGTCCAACCTTTAACCTAACCCTGCCATCCCACCACTAAAACATGTCCCTAAGCACCTCATCTATCCTTCTTTTAAATACCTCCAGAGATGAGGACTCTACCACCTCCCTGGGCAGCCCATTCCAGAGCCTGACAACCCTTTCGGTGAAGAAGTTTTTCCTAATGTCCAGCCTAAACCTGCCCTGGCGCAGCTTCAAACCATTCCCCCTCGTCCTGTCATCTATTACCAGGGAGAAGAGACCAAACCCCCCCCCATTTAATAACACATCTCCCAGCTCCTTGCGAAGGGGCTCATATAGGACAAAACTTTGAAAGCTGCCAGCTTAAGCGTGGGGTCAAGAATCCCACTCTCTGTTACATCCTTTTTTCAGAGGTGTTTCTCCTACCTGACCAAAGGCAAAATCTATTTCACCTTACTTATAGCTTAAAAATACTAGACTGAGGCACTTAAAAAGAGGATGCTCTGATTAGCACCCAGGGGTATGGTCTGACGACAAGCAGCCTCAAGGTTTTTTTGCAGCAGTCCAGGCTGATCTTTGTTCCCAAAATATGTGTGAAGAATAATAAGATTCCAGCAGCCACAGGTCTCATTCTCCATGGTTTTACCCTCATGCAAGGAGGCAACCAAGCCATGTCTGCAGCCTCTTGGTAGCCTCCACAGTCTGTCACCCTGAGTGGCTCCTGCATGGCCTTTGCAGGAGGGCAGCCACAAGCTTTCTGGGCTGCAGCTGTGCTCCAAACACATGAATCTCACCGTTTGATCCCAAAAAGTACGAGGAAGCTGTCCAGGCTAGAAATGATGCTTGGGCAGCTCACCCTACCCTGAATGCTACTCAACCACCCTGCCCAGCAGTGACTTTTATCGAGTCCTCTGGAAGTTTTTGCTGATGGTAAATGGGCCAAACTGCCCTGAAGCAAGCACATTGCTACAGAAAAACATGTGGGGACAAAGGAAGAGATGAATAAAAAAAGAAATGAGCGCAGACCCTTCCAAAACCCTGGTTCTTCTTGTCTACGCTCCATCTCTTCTAGTCCAGGTGATCTCAAGAATATGTCTGTTAGGTTTACCAGACGTTTGAGCATGTCTGCCCAGCCAAGCTGCTTGATGACAGTGGAAAAAACTGTCCCCATTGCCCTCCATCTCCTCTCTGGGAACTGATAGCCTTGGGCTCTCAGTTTTTGTCACCAGCTGATTGCATTCAGAAAGTTGTAGGCATTCGCTAACAAAATATTGGCAACAACTAATGGTGGGCATGGACTGAGGCGACTGTGTGATTTATTAACACCAATAGCCGTGGTGGGCTCTCACAGGCATTGAAATCAGACCACAGAAGCTGTCACCGACCCGTTGCTGGACTTGGTTCCCCCAAGGCAGAGGCATCTGGTCTGCTTATGCACAGCTCCTGAGCTGCCACAGTTTTCAGTCCACATTTAAGTTTAACTGCTTCATTTTTTCTTATCGTCTCTCCCAGAGTAGTGATGCTCCCTGTGGGAATTTTTCTTCTTCATAGTTCATAATTTGTAGTTTCTAAGTAAAACTCTTGACAAAATCAAGTAATATTTGGGAGAATCAACCAGGACTGTTGGTTCTCTGTCCTCCTATACCTAACCTGTTACCAGCCCTTGAGTTACCTAAGTGCAAATTAGCCTTTTAACCTTTGCACTATGACTATGAGGAGCGGCTGAGGGAATTGGGGTTGTTCAGCCCAGAGAAAAGGAGGCTGAGGGGAGACCTTATTGCCCTCTACAACTACCTGAAAGGAGGCTGTAGTGAGGTGGGTGTTGGTCTCTTCTCCCAGGTAACAGGCGATAGGACGAGGGGAAATGGCCTCAAGTTGCACCAGGGGAGGCTTAGGTTGGACATTAGGAAAAATTTCTTCACCGGAAGGGTTGTTAAGCATTGGAATGGGCTGCCCAGGGAAGTGGTTGAGTCCCCATCCCTGGAGATACTTAAAAGATGTGTAGACAAGGTGCTTAGGGACGTGGTTTAGTGGTGGAATAGCAGTGTCAGGTTAACGGTTGGACTTGATGGTCTTAAAGGTCTTTTCCGATCTAAATGATTCTATGATTCTGTGATTCTATACTGGCCATGTATCCTGACCCACGAGTTCAGGAGCACCTGTTGAGAGTAAGAGGCTGAAGATTGGATGGGTTTCTGCAAATGGTGGCTCTCAGAACAAGCTGCTTCTCTTCCCAATGCAATGAAGTCTAACAGTATTTTGCTCCGAATGGCTGATTAGCCCTCTTGGATTAGGTGCTGAGTTCCTATGTTGAGTACTTTGCTTGTTCCTATTTGGTCTTATTTATAACAAATTTAAGAGGCTGCATCACATTATTTCTAAATTCCCCAAAAATCTGCAGTACTAATTAGAGGATAGTTATCCCAGCTGGTGACCTTTTATCTTTGCTGGATACTTCCATTTACCAGCAAGGCAAAAAAATAGATTACTGCCATCACTACCATTACGGCAATCAAATGTTGCGGGCTGCCAAACACAATTTTTTCCCCCGATAAAACTTATTTCTTTTAATGAGAATAAATCTTTCCAAAGCACATTTTCTTTCTGATGTGAATAAGTGGTTTGAAACAGAAGCACACACATGCCTATGCGATGTCTTTTTAACATCAGATTTCTGGGCTCCAAGGAAACCAAGCACGCACACAATTTACAGAACTACAGAGGACAAGGTGGGGGTTTTTTTATTGCACTGCAGTGATGCTCTTTTATCTGTTCTGGGCTGTTGGATACCATTCTGAGATACTTAGTGGTGGCAATATCTTCACCCCAGTCTAATGTTAGGAAAATCATGATACTGCTTTCTGAGATGCCTCAAGGGAGGGAAGCTTATGACAGGCATCTTCTCCCATTTGCCACAGGCCATCACAGGAGGAGGCTCAGAGTGGAAAAGCACTGTGGACCTGTTCAGGAATCATGGTGAGCACAGCAGCAGTAAGCACCCCCGTGTTCAACAGAGAGCTTCTGGTCCGCTGTGACTCACACAAAAATGTGCTGCTGCTTAAACCCGCAGAAAGAAAAAAAAATAATAATAAATCCTGTTTCAAAAATGCTCCCTGGGCAGATCTGCTGCCACGTTGCGGTCCCACGACCACCCGGCAGAGGGGATGCCAGGGCCCGTGGCTGGGGGAGCAGGCTCACAGTGCAGACGGTCGGGGGGTCCCCTCCTCCCCATGACCCAGGGGAAGACCCCCCCTCTCCAGAGTCACAGCAGTCACACTCAGTAAGTGCACTGTGAGTGCATTTTATTTGAGCAAGAACAATATGCTGGCTGTGTCTGGGTACGGAGTAGTACAGGGTTCACATCTGAGAAAGCTTTTCCATTGTTGTTTTGCTGTATTTTCTGAACGGGGTGAAGAACAATCCTGAACTCTTTGAGGATGCTTTTGGAGCCAAAGTTGTTTTCCCTCTGGTTCCACCCATGTGAAAATGGAGGTTTTTAACCAAGCAACAAGCTCAAGCAGGTCAGCCGCTCAAAACTCCCCCTGCCAGGAGGCAGCTGCCCAGGCTCGAACAAAAGCCTCCTTGCAACGAACACTCCGAGTGATAGAGAAGAACAGAACGAGAATGCAAAATAGAGGTTTTAAAATGAGGAGCCACACTCAAGCTTGGCCCTACAGTACCCCTGCTAAAGGACAGAAATTCGTTAATGTGCAGTGCAGGTAGCTACCCAGAGGTTACCTTTAACTGCGAGCTTAAAGGAAAAAGCTGTAATGGAAATGGAGGGGAGGGAAAAGCAACACATCTAGGAAAAAGCAACACATCTAGAATGTGCAGAGTCAGTTATAAGTATGCCAGGGTACAGAGAGCCAAAAAAGGCCCGGTTAGCTCTGTCCAAAGGAGTGAAGGGAAATAAAAAGGGCATTTACAAATATCAGGAGAAAAGAGATTTTTAATAAATCAGAGAGGGTAGACTGCATGGGGATTCTGAAATGCATAATATTAATTTCTACATTGGCTGTGCTTTCATCAAAAAAACCCAGATAGATTTAATGCCTTGGCTTAAATGATTTATGATGAATAAACGAATATACAAATCATATACAATCATTCATTCATTCAAAATAATGAATAAGAAGAATAACGAGGAGAAGAACAGTCTGATCATAGTTATCTGGTCTGATTTCCTATTTAACACAGCCTGTTTATCCTTGTTGGAAGTAGAGCAGATCATAAGCTTGTGGATTGAGTTGTCTGACGCCTAGATGTCTCTTAGTGCACATCTGGAAAAAGTCCTTTCCCTTTCCTGGGACCCAGTAGCTGGAAACAGAATAGGCAAAGCTTTGTCTACATTTCCCCAAGAAACACGGTCCAAAGAGTGCTTGCTTTGTGAATCACGTTATTTTCTGAATCCAAATCACTGTTTGCACAACCCCCATAACTCAGTGCTGGTTGGCTCAAAAGCAGGATGGGGTCCTCTTGTCCCAAAAGCCTTCCAGGAGCTCCTTAGGACTCTTCCCTGTGACCAAAAGGAGGATGGCAGGGGCTGGGTCAGAAAGCATCTCCCTCTGCCACACACTCTTCTGGGAAATAGACCTTTCCCTATCAGAAACCCAGGTAAGAGTGAGCATTGCTCAGATATTCCTGTTAGGCTTTTCCAAACCTGGTGTACACTGCTGAATGTTAAGTATGCTCTGCTTTTTTTTCTTTTTTCATGACTTTTCTATAATATTAAGAGTTCTGGTATTTGATCAGTCAGCTCATGTTGCACAGCTACAGCTGAGGCCTCTTCTTCAAACCCTTCCACAGCAGGTCCCATTTTAAGAAGAGCAAAAAAGTCCCATTTCTTCCCAAAAGACTTTTGGTCTCATCCTCTCTGGAGTGGAATATTCCAAGACTTCAGACCAACTCTGATATGGTGGGAAAGTCAGGTCCTTTATTTAGAGTGAACATGTGTATGAGATTCGGAAATAGCCACTGCTCCTTCAGTGGCAGAGGAGCAGCAGATAAGGAAGGGCTGTCCCACTTGGGCTCCACGCCAGGCCCCAGGAACCACACCATACCCTGCTAAGGGCAGACCTACCCCAAAATTTATCTGTGCTGCAATGGAGCCAAAATCACATAGCTATTCTGTAAATATCAAGGAGAGGAAAAAGACAATATTTCAGGAAAAAAAAACCAAACTTGTGCAATCCCAGAGAACAACAAATCTCCCTGAGGGCTCCAGTCCTTTGACACCGATCAATACCAGAATGAACACGGCACTCAGACACTGCTGGTGCATTTTGCTGTGTTCGGCACCCGCATTTCCGACCATCCTTCTCCTTGATTTTAGGAACTTTCACACTAATAGAGTTTAGAAAGACTACCACTCTGAAAAGAGGCGCGTGCAGATTTATTTTCATAACACAGTGAGGTTTAAAGGAGGAACAGTAATTTATTTAACACGGACAGTAATGCCTGTCTGAGGCTTACTTTTGTGAACTGCTTATTGTAGGCAAAATGTTAATTAATTGGGTATTTCAAAGGAATAGGCAGGCCTCCAGGAAGCCCTCGGATTTGTCTGACACTAGAAGCCAACATTTGTCATCAGCAACAATCACAAATACAATTTTATAGTGGAGTTTCTTGTGTGCATTAAGTGGATTGTGTTTAATCCCCTGATGACATGCAAAATGACATTAGTCACTATCACTTATATAATGAATCACAAACGTATTAAAGAGGCAGCCTCCATGAGCACAGACTCCGGCAACAAAGAACAACATGCCAGCCTAAATAAAGGGACCTTGACTGCTGTGATGGGGAAGAGAGAAGTTTTGCCTTCTTTCTTACTGTCCTCCCTGTAGAAGAATTTTATCAAGGCAAATGGCATCCCCCAAGAGCTTCTGCCCTTAAAACTTACCACAAAAAGTTTTGTTTAAAAGCAGTTTGTGCCTGTGCCCTGTCATATGTGTCCCCTCCACCTTACAAAGCCTGTGCTGCTCGCAGATGGGAACAAGAGGTGCAATGCGTGGCCTCACAAACCTACGCAAGCAACCTTCTGTTGGCATTGGCATGGGATTTAAGATGTTGGTTTGGGAAGGAGCTCAAGAGGGATTTTTCACATCTCTCGGTGGCCCAGCTCTGCCAGCAAACCCTTCATTTCACATACACCAGCCCCTCTGGAGCACCATGGGGGCACAACTATAACCAACTTCATCATGTCTCCTCAAAAATTTGGGTTTTAAGAGCTTCAGGCACCCTTCTTAAAGAGTTCCTGCCTCCGTATCCCCCAATGACTTTATCCCTGTCTATGGGAAAATGAGACACTGCTTAAAGAAGATAAACTTCAGAGAAATTAGCACAACCACGACCTGTCTGACTACCAGCAGCACAACAGCCTCCATTTCACAGATATATATATACATAGACAACTCCCACGTTCTTGCCCAGTGCTCATTACCTTCCCGACTCACCAGAACAGCTCAGAAACAATTTAGGTATTCAATAAACTCATTAAGTACTCCCATTTACAATTTAGGATGCTATAATCCGGTCTTGATGATTTGCATAAATTAAATCTTTCTGACTCATATCATACCTGTTTCTTTCAACCTAGGTCTTTACTTAGGAGATTTACATTACTTCCTAATTGCACATACTTGAATTTTCTTATTCAAGACAGGTTTTTGTTAAAGTATTAAAATAATTTTTAAGATATGATTAATGGTTTGCCCTTTCTCATTAATTGGTCAATTTCTCATTCTTTTCTATTTCTAAGATGAGTTTTTAAAGCAGGATAAAAAGTCCTTTCATTACCTTTAGTTAAAGCTATTTGCTGCTGTTGCACTTGCACTATTGTGCACTTCTAGGACCTCTGTGCAAGGCACCTTCTGTCAAAGATGACCCCTACTCTGCAAGGCTTAAACCTAAGGGCAGACAAAGAAATAAACTGAAGTTTAAATGAGGGAGACAAAAATACAGTCAACACACAAAGCAATTTGTTTCTCTGTAGCCAGGAGGCTATTTCTGAAAAAGGTGTTAGTTCCAAAATTTCTTTGTATTCAACAGAGCTCCCAAGCATATGATATAGCTTAGTGTAGGGTGAGACTTTTATTGAATAAGAATGAACTCGGGCTCATGAGTGAGCTTGGGCTATTTGCTGAGTTGAGGGTTGGTACCAGTGGGAGAACTGCTTAAATGAAGCATGCAGAATACATCACTTGGGAATTTCAGACGCCGTATTTCCAAGTCATGAAACTGGAGATTTGAGGTCTTCATCAGAGACAGATGACTCCTGAGTACCTTTAAAAAAAAAAAAAGACCAAATAAGTTTCTCATGATGACGGATAAAAACTAGAAAAATTGCTATCTATCTATCTAAGTTAAGTGGGAACATGCCTGCACCAGGCTTACAGGCCCTGAGCTGACCATGCAGACATTGCCCATAACACTTGAAAACCAAAAACATAAGGAACCTAAATGTATTACTTCACAGATCTTGGGATTTATAAGGTGGTGTCAAGATTTGGAAGGCTTGAGTCAAGAAGACAGCTTTTCTGTCATGGGTTATGCAGGAGGATGAAGCGGGCATAGGCATGACAGATGCACCCTGGAAGACTGAGCAGTGTATCATTGTTCTCCTGTTGGGCCTGGGGACAGCCATCACCAGGCCACAGCAAAATGGGCCCTCTGCTGTCGCTTTCTCAGGCACGTTCCACGATATAAATGCCCAGAGGTCTGTATGACAGAAAACAAAGAAAACCCCCCAGGTAAAACAGGCTGCAGGGTACAGGGGCTTTTCCCTTGGCTCCTTTAGCTCTAGGGAAAGGGCGTGCTCCAAACCTGCCCTGAGTTGTAGACCCCTTCTTCTTTGTGCTATACCCTTTGAGATAGCTCAAGGGTCCATCACATGTCCCTGTAAACCTATTCAGCTCTGAGCTGAATGAGACCATTTCATGTTTTCTGAAATCCTGACCATGCCCATTCCTCCCCTCTGCACTGCTTACACTGGGTCCTTGTGAGACCACGATCCTTCTAGATATGTGGTTCCCAGATATCCCAGATGTCCCATAAGCTGGACACCTTTGAGACCTTTCCAGTCCTGAGGAGAGGATTATTTCAAGTATCTTGCAGCCTCTGGTCTTGTTTAGATATTTGGGTAGGATATTCACCCTTTAGCAGCAGTACATTGTCGCCTAACATCCAGCTTGTTACCTCCAGCAGACCCAGATCTTTTTCTGTAGGATTGTTAACCTCTCTTACCTGCTTCCTTGAACCTTCACTGATGAAGTCCTGATGGTAGGTACTACACAGAGCACCCTGTCTCATTTGATTTTATTTCATGGTTCTACTAAAATAGAAGTTGAATAATACTTGAGGCTTCAAGAAACAATTTCATGTTTTCTTGCATGATCTTTCTTTTTACTTCTTTCTCCATTCTTCTGAATTTGAATTCAGAAGTATAAATTTGGCCTACAAAAAGCCATTCCTGTCATAAAGAACAAATGTAGTCCCCATGAAGGAAACAGAAAACAGGTACTGGGTTTTTATTTACTTTTCAGTTCACATTCTTTTTCAAATGCCAAAGAAACCGAAAATTAGCATAAGGGTGGGCTTGCTGATATAAGGGACCCAGAGAGCAAAACCACATTTTGCTACCAGAACCACAGGGTGTGTTTTGTCTTCTCTCACCATTTTTCATGCTGAATTTCACCGCTTGCACTCAGGGTGGAACTAAGTCATTAAATGGAGTCTTACTTACATAAGAAGCATGTAGCAGAGCATTTTAGCAATTCCTGCAAGGACATTAAAACCAGTGAGTCTCGGTATGAGTACAGCAGTCTGACTGGAAGACCAAATATAAAGACAAAGATGAGCTTTCAGATGCCTCCTCCCGTGTGTGTTGATAATGTGTTTATTTTTTTAAATGGGGGTTACCAGCAGTGTCAGACACACAAAAGACTGCAGGCAAATCAGTTCCAGTGGAAAAGATTAGCACAGTTTTTCTGAGGTTGGTGTGTTCAATCAAAAATAAAATGAATAAGCAACATGAATTTGAAGTGTGTCATGAATATATCTTTTGTACTCTCTAGCCCTTAAGCAAATAATGAAAAGCAATGCTAGGTATGAGTCATGATATTTCCTTAACAATGAGAATTTATTCTTCATGCCTGCAATGACATTATTTAGTCAGATACTGTGCAGTCTCTATCTACATCTTTTTTGTAAAGATAAAGTTATAGAAATGCACCAAAGGGTATTTAAATCCCTTTGAGATATATCCATAAGCCCACGTAAGGTACATTGCATTAGATATTCTAATAAAATGAATTTTCAGGTGCAGTATCTAGCCATCAGTGCAGCGGTGCTCTCTATCCAGATTTTAGCTAAGCTGAGTGAAGCTCAGTAAAGCTGAGTGGCTTGCTCTTGATTACATAGCACCATGAATCCATGGCTCAACTGTTTTTAATTTTTTTCCAGCACCAGTCACAATATCATGAAGCTGTTTTAAACTTTCAGAAGCTCTGCACAATAAGACTGAAGAAGGATGAAACAGTAGGGCTCCTACATATCTGACCCTTCTTCAACAACCCTTGGCAGATCTGGGTGAGCTGGTTCACATGAGAAGAATAGTGAGGACTCCAAATGGGTCTTCGTTGTGTGGGAATAGATGGCAGAAGAGCAGAAATATGCTTGGAAAGAATATGGAAAAGTTTGGTTGATGGTGAAGGACACTTTAGTATTTGTGACATCCTTCAGGTTAAGCCATGGTGGATACCTCTTGTCTACACTGCCCAGCAATGGATAGCCGGTTAAGCAGCCAAGAAGTTCACATCATTTATCACAGACAACTATGCAAATCATTCACATGTCTCCCATGTGCTTCCCAAGCCCTTTTGGCTACCCTAACACCTAACATACCTTGCTCATCACTCTACTCCCTGCAGTGGTGGTGAAGCCTGGACAGCAGTAGCAGAGGCTTTTCCCTTCTGTCCCATTAGGGTGCCTCAAAACTGTCCAAGATGCAAGAATGCACTTTAGCTTAGCTCTAGCATTTGGTTTCCCCCCACAGAAGAAAGTCCATGCTGGGCGAGAGGAGAGGAGAGGAGAGGAGAGGAGAGGAGAGGAGAGGAGAGGAGAGGGAAGAGAAGAGAAGAGAAGAGAAGAGAAGAGAAGAGAAGAGAAGAGAAGAGAAGAGAAGAGAAGAGAAGAGGCTGTATCAGTTGGAAGGGACCTACAATGATAATCTAGTCCAACTGCCTGACCAATTCAGGGCTGACCAAAAGTTAAAGCCTATTGTTAAGGGCATTGTCCAAATGTTTGTTACGGCTGTGCCATAACAAACCCGAATCAGCTGTCTGTCTATCAGAATACCTCTGAGTCCTCAAGTAATAGGGACTTCAGGACACCAGGGCTTGCTATGACAGCATATCTACTGAGAGTGAGTTCACATGTCATTGGAGCCTTTAGGATCTTTCGATGACTTTGCTGCTGCCAAAAGTCATGTATGACTCCATGTACCCTACTGTCATGTAATCTCCTCAGCAATACCGCTGGGATTACATTTTCCTGCAGCTTTACTAACTTTTCCCTGGCCGGGAAAGAAAAAATTTTGCATGGTGATGTTTTTGATCAAGTTAGGTTAGAGCAGACAGGATCTATAGGCACAAAGGCCTGAAGCTCTTGCACCATAGTGCAGTAGTTAATGCACAGACACTCCTTGTGTGCTCTGTCAGAGCAGGATAAGGTTTCTGGTTTTGGCTTGCAGGTAGGGGAGAGTCACCTGCAGGGATGGTGACTGCCTGCAAGTCAGGCTGGCCCTGAGCAGAGGTACACAGTCACTTGAGACAGAAGAGGGCCCTGTGTGTAAAAGCAGATAGGTCCAGCTGCCTACACAGTATAAGAAAACCTATAGAGCATCCTAGAAAGCCAGTTTCTCCCACAGCCTCTTGCGGGGAGGCTGGGATGGGAGAAGGACCCCAAACCTACAGAATCCATCACCTCCTTCCCCCTCGTGCCATTGCCAGGAACGACCATGGCAAGTCAGGCTGTCTGTTACAGCTCATCTCATTCCCTCTGTTTTCCAGAAATAATAAAGCTCCAGGCTGATTTCAGCCCCTTAATTCAGGGGAAGTAAAACTCACGTATTTCTGCGCAGCTGAGAAGCTCTGAGCTGGCACTGTGACAGGCTTAGAATCAGTGAGGCACTTGCACCAGGGCGGTGATCTTCTTTCGATGTGAAGCACCATGCACATTAATGTATGGTATTTAAAATAAGTCTGCTCAGTATCTTTTCTAACTTCTGCAGGTGGTAGGTCCTTTTTTGAACAGGCAGCAAAATGACTGCAAAAGGCCCTACCCACATGTGGTTTGGGCCACCTTTACTTCAGGTTTTATCACCCAGAAGAATGTGCTGGCCTATGTCTATTTTGTGATCCGCAGCTACTCCTGTCAACTGTTCTTATCACTTAACTGTAGTGTAATCAGTTGTCACCTAGTTATGTGTTTATGGCATATACATTATACCGGTTCGGAGATAAGAAATGATTACTGACACACACACCTTCATTAATTCACTGACAGTGGAGTAATAGCAAATACGACTGCCAAGGTAAAATGACAGAATATATCAGCATTAGGGTGATCAAACAGTGCAGGCAAATACCGTCTATAAACATAAACCTGTTACAACAGCAGTACTTTATGACTTTTGGCAGCCACGAAGTCATCAATAAGATCCTAAAAGCTCGGGTGACATGTGAACTCACTCTCAATAGATATGTTGTCAGAGCAATTTAATTTGCTTTGTGGTGGTGTCACTCTTTGTTGGAGAAGGACCTTTCTCACCCTCAGAGTTCATTAATGGCAGTGTCAGAAAGAGTCTTATTGCCATGACAACAATGAAGAAAGTTGAATGGAGACTACTGGATAGCAGAAAGCAGATATTTCACGTGGATGTACTTGGCAGGCATGTTCATACCAAGCAAAAGGCTGCTATTTCCAAAATGTATCAAGGTGAGTTCAAATTAAATGTGCACAAGCAGCTTCCAAATCTTTGGAACGTTTCTCTCTGTGCACAAATTTTTTAACAGACACTATCTTTTTTTTAATCATTTTTGTACCAGAAAATTAGGAAAAACTATTCAGGTCTAAAAGCCTGCTCAGTTTCATCGCTTATAGATGAAAGTACCTTTTGGATTGTTTTCATCCGTCTCGTGTTTTCTTTCACAGCAACGATGACCTTGTTTATGTTGTTGGGTTGTGGTTACGGCTGCTCTTCTACTTTGCAGTTTAGTCACACAATCAACATTTGATAGAGTATTAATGCTAAGCACAGCTCTGGGTTAATGATTTTTACAATCTAATTATTTTTTCTGTGGCAACAAGATTCCCTTCTATCACTTTGTAATTTTCTCTCTGTGAGACTCGTTGACTGAAGAAGTGGGTAAGCCCAGAAGTTTGGTGTCCCAAGTTGGGGCAGTGAAAGCCAGACACGTACTGTATTATCCAAACGAGAAGTGACCTAATTCCAATTAACTGTGTTTGCCTTTGTCTAAACCATTGATTTTCCGTTATTCTTGTGTTCTCAAGCTTCCTTCTCCAGATCATCTGCTGTTTTATATACTGCTATCATACTCCCACTTCTCCTTGTTTCAAAGGCAAATGATCTCGATCTTCTAAAACATGGTTTCTGCTGAATATTTTTACACACTCCCAATCATTCCCGTCGCCCTATGCTGAAGCTGACACAGATCTGCGTTGTTGCTTGAGAGTGTGGGCACCCAGTCCTGCACGTGATCTTCCCCACAGAGTCACACCGCCGACCACCCAAAAGCCCTGCCTTCTTTTTCCATACATTTACCACCTATGAACTTGTTTCATTCTTTGGACTGTGGCTCTACACAGCGGTCCACCACCATATCCAAGTCCCGTTCCTAACCCGACACAGGCAGAATGGTGTAAGGTTAATGAGTAAAACATGTTTTCCTCTCCAATTAATATTATTTTGCATTTCATGACACTGAGTTCCACCTGTCATCTTGTTCACACTTGTTCAGTTCTCTGGAGCTCCACACTTCCCCACTCATGACAGATTCCAGGAATATTATTCAAGAGATGAGTACTTGAGTATTCCACTCTTAATCTTTTGCTTTGTTGGAAATGGATTAATCTGATTCTTTATTTCCTATTTCTTGGCTTTTGCTCCCAGACATATGTCGCTTTCTGAACAGAAACAAGTGATGTTTTTACACTTTCTTCTAAGGAACCTTTTCACTCACCTTTTGAAAAGTAAAATGCATTATTTTTACTTTTTTTTACACTGCGTTACACTTTTACATTGCATTACTGACAGATTCAAAAAATTCTAATAGATTAGTGAGACACAATTTCCCATTGCAGAAACTGGTGGATTGCCTTTTTCCCTTAATACCTCCTTTTTAATATCTTTTCCTTAATGCTTCCTTTTCTAGAGGTGTGAGACATGATTACAAAAGCTATTATTATAATTTTCAACAGCGGAAGCCTGAGAGTATTAGGAAAAGAAGAGGCAATTCCAGGGCAGCCTTTGATATCTCACCGAGATATTATTCTGGCGCTCTTTGCTGGGTTCATCTACTGACTGCAAGTTGATTAATCAAATTTTTTAAATATTAAACTGCAATGCAACCCAATTCTGCTAACTTATCATCTACTTGAAACACAGATTTTAGTCCCTCACACAGGTACAACCCCTTTTCAACATAAAATGCAAAATGAGAAGCAAGGGGACAGGTAAGAAACTGAAGGGAAGCATCATCATTGAAAGCAGGGTGGTGAGAAGGCTCCCAGAAGCCAAAGACCAGACTGAGCACTCCAGATACATTCACATCCATCGTCTTCCTCCTCAGGTGTAAATTCTCCACTCATATTTCATCCCTTTTTGCTTTTCTTTACCAAAGAAAAGGGAAACAGGTGTGTAAGATACAGCAGCTCGTCTTGTCAGAGATGGAGATCCCATCCCACTCATCCCACCTTTGCTGTGCTAATGTCCTGCAGCACATCTTGGGGCCCGGTGTCTCAGACTGGAGACCCACTGAAGTGTGCCAGAGAGGTCTGAACTTTACTGCTTGTCTTAATGTTTACCACAAGTAGTTCCTCACCCGAGCAAGCCCCAGGAGGGACCAGCCCCCTCCTGCTGACCTGCCGGTTAAGCACCTATAAGAGATGTGTGGTCCTCGCTGACCGCAGCCGTTCATTCCCTGCCAATATTCTGCCTTTCAAAGTCAGGAATATGATTTTCACTAAATATTAATTGGCCCAGCTAGTGAGGCTCTGAAAACACAATAAATTATTCAGTGGGCTCTCCAGCCACATTTACTTACTAAAGAGATGTTGTGGTTTAACCCCAGCTGGCAACTAAACACCACGGAGCCACTCGCTCACTCTCCCCATCCCCCCGGTGGGATGGGGGAGAGAATCGGACAAAACAGTAAAACCCATGGGTTGAGATAAAGACAGTTTAATAAAACAGCAGAGGATGATAATAATAATAATAAATAATAATAATTATAAAAGAATATTAAAAAAAAGTGATGCACAATGCAATTGCTCACCACCCACTGACCAATGCCCATCCCATCCCCAAGAAGCGATTGCTGCTCCCCAGCAACTCCCCCCCCAGTTTATATCCTGAGCATGACGTCGTATGGTATAGAATATCCCTTTGGCCAGTTGGGGTCAGCTGTCCTGGCTGTGCCCCCTCCCAGCTTTTGGTGCACCTGGCAGAGAAGGGGAAGCTGAAAATGTCCTTGACTTGGTGTAAGCACCGCTTAGCAACAACTAAACCATCAGTGTGTTATCAACATTCTTATACTAAATCCAAAACACAGTGCTATGCTGGCTACTAGGAAGAAAATTAACTCTATCCCAGCCCAAGACAGGATGCCAAATGAGCTGTGTGTCAAGTACTGCGGTTCAAATGGACAAGAAACCAAGGGCTTGCTCAGTGCGTCTGCAGAGCAGAGCACGTGGGGGGCTCTGTGGCCAAGAGATGTTTCTACCTGATACACTTGTATGGAATAAAAAATGAAATACCGATGTGTTTGTTTTCCTTTAGCAGAAAAGAACAACAGTAAAAATTCAACTTGTTAGCTCAATGAAATTCCTTTTCTATAGTCAGAGCTACTTGCTTTGGGTTACGGACGATAGGAAGTAATTAACGACTTGCGTTGTGCTCTGGAGCTACAAAGCCACGGCGTTTCTTACTTCATTGCAGCCAACTATTGTAACCATGCCTTGTTCAGGGAAAAATATTCTGGGTTTTTTGCTCATCTATGTACAAATGTCTGAGATAAGAGAGATATAAAAGACCAATCACCTAGCAATTAATGAAAGGCCATTAGTGAAAGGTTCCTCATGAAACACCGTAATAAAAAAATTTAACACCAGTCCCCTGTACAAGGAATGTGTTCCTTAACACCATGCTTTCACCACCAAAATGCCTTGCACCCACATTTTGTTGCCCTAAATGAAAGATTTTATCACTGCTTGATTAAATTTGCACCTGAGTAGATGAAGGCACACCCTATGGCTCTTACACCGTTCAACCTCTGTAATGGGGAGAGGGCTGTCCTGAGCACAGCAGCGTTTGACTTAAATTGGAACAGGTCCAGAAGGCCACAGCCAGGTTAGTCCAAGCAGTTAAGAGGTCCCTGTGAAGATGTGCAGGGTCAAAGCCGACCCATTTCAGCTTGCCATTAGCAAAGGAGCCCTGCGTCCCATGTGCAGGTCTCCCTGCCCGCTGCTCCCATCACGTACACACCTCCCTGCACTTAAACCACTGGTTCAGCTGGGCTGTATCAGGGGATACATCCCCTGAGTGTGCTCCTCTGCCTTCAGCTGCTTCCTCTCAGCTACCAAACCATAATGGGGGCATTTCTGGGTCTCTGGAGATGGTAATTTTTATTACCTTTTTAACAGATGGGAATGACAAAAGCCCTGGTGCAAACTCTCTGCTTATTCACTTCTCTATGCAGCAGCATATTTTGCTCCATGTCCTCTGTTTGGATGTACTAAAACAGGTAGCAAAAGATGAAACAACAGCAAAAAAGCACAAAATGTGATGTATGGATGTGTGAAGGGAGAGATTCAAAAGGTTCTGTGAAGAAGGACTGGGTCAGGAGACACTAAGGGAGTAATTTTGTTCCTCAAATCAAAGTTATAATCCAAAATACAGGGACTTGAAGCGTCACTTGTTCTGCATCTTCTGTGTGTAACTAGATTTGAAGTCCTATCTGCAAGAGAGGATGTATGGACTCTTGCTTCAGCAAGGCAAACAACCATAAAACATTTATATCTCTCTCATTGGTTTTTACAAATGCAAGGGGTATCTGGTTTGAGAAATCCTACCAGTCGCCCTCATATTGCAATGATACTCTCTGTCATCATTAGCATGTGGCTCAGACCTAGGATAGATCATGGATATGACTCTCTCCTTTTCTCCTTAAGTATGGCCCTAATTCTAGTGATGGATGACAGAAGGGCCTGTGCACCAGCCATTGCAAGGGAAGGGGTTTCTCCCCTCCACCTGGACAAGAGCACCTATGGGCTCTATGCCTTCGTATGATCTGATCCAGCAAATGCACACCAGCTAGGGGTGGTGTCCATGTGTAGGCATCTACGTGTGAGCTAAAGGTCTACAGGCCTGTTATAGCTGTTCAGTCACTATAGTTAGTGGAGCCTGGAGAGCTATCAAGCCAAGAAAATATTGATGAGATTAGGGTGAGTTCAATAGCTCTCTGGCTTCCCTTGTATCGACTAAGGGCTTGACTGAGTTGCCTAAAGATAGGCATCCCGTGCCATTTAAGGTATCCTGAACAACTTCCAAATGCTTACCTGGAAGGACAGAGATCCTGTGCTGTATCTGTCAGCCCAAATTAGGTGTCCCAGATACCAAAGGGCATCCCAAATACCACCAGAGACCTATATGAGGGCAGCTGAACCCAGCCCTGGATCTTGACTGACTATAATGTTTCTAGAACTAGGAACTCCTAGATCACAAGTAGATATATATACTGTAGGCAAATATATGGCAATGTCTGGATCTCTTTCTGAATGAGAAACATGTAATTTTTTATTTTAATTGTACAACTTTAATTGTGTAACTTTTTTTTTCTGAAAAATAACCAACTTCTTAGATAAAGGTAATGTAGTAGATTTATTTTATTTAGATTTAATGCATGTCAGATGGAGATTGTAGGAGTGAATATAGGAATTGCAAGGGCTCTAAAAGGAGACTGAAAGGCTATTTTTTGACGGTAAATTTGCATGATTTTTACACTGTTTTTAATTAGATCCTTGTTTCAGGGTTTCTACTAGCTGCTTGCAGTGGGCAGGAAGGTGGTTTTTTTTTTTTTCTCTTGTTAATGTATAACTTGATTTTTTGGGGTTTTTTTTCCTCCTCCCTTGAAAACAGGAGATATGGTCTATCTTCAGAAATAGGATGACAGGCAGAGTACATTGACAGTACTGAAAACCGCTAGCAAGCTTGTTGATGTGCCTTGATGGCTGGCTCAGGCTTGGACAGATCACTAGATCCAGGGGTAGGAAGGAATTTCCTCCCAAGTCAAAGTGACAGCACCGCTGCGGGAAAGGATCATTGCTTTCCTCTGTAACATTGATATAGCCCGATCCTTAGCATCTTCTGGGCCTTTATTCCTTACAAAACAGCTCCCATTGTAGCAGTCCAAGTCATTGACTCTAGACCTAGATCTTCCCTTGCTCTTTTCTGTGGCCTTTCATTGAATTTCTGGTCCTTCAGCTTTCGTACTGAAGGTAAGGTTCATTTGCAAGGGGCAAAGGAGATGTTTCATGGCTTGTGGTATCTGCCCTGTGTGGAATGGGGATTCTGCAGATCCTTGTGGATTAAACATGGACCAGATGAGGGCTTTTGATGTCAGGGCACTGGACTGATGATTTAGGCAGTCCTAGAGGTCTGTGCCTGCAAAGTCCTGCAAAACAGCACAGTCATAAAATCCCCTGCTTGTGGAAGATGAGAATGAGGGGATTGCACTATGACAAACACAGCGGAGAAATTGCACAATTAGCTCAGGGCAGATTTTTCCAAAAATACTTAGTAAAATTCTTTCTAAAAAATACATGCCTGTAGAAACTTGTTAGGGGGAACAGTCAGAGATTTCTCAGCAATGAACTGAGAAGAAAATAGCTTTGTCTCGGACCAAACTTTCTTCCTACAAGGGCACCATTGCTGTGTTATGTTTACATTAATTCACATCACTGGCAAACCGTACTGATGGTCCCTGGCTGATTCTTCATTGGAGTCATGAGGCTATGACTCCAATGTACTCCCTGCCTACAATGTGGGTGTCACCAAGTTACATGTGTTTAAGACCAGCAGGAGACAAATACAGAGTGCACTTGCTCACCAGGTGTGGGGTTCACCTTTTTGCAGTCATCCAAATTGAGGTATCTACCTAGGGCTCGGGTGCCTGATCAACAGCGATCGATCTACTACAAACAGCGGAGGGGGAAGAGAGTTTGGGCTGACAGGCATCTGTGCTCATATAAGGTGAGCAGCTCCATGACCTCATTTCAGCAGGTCTCCACCGCCTGTGATGGGAGCTCAGTGCAGTCACCCACCCGGTGCAGAGGCAACCCCAGACACGAACCCAGAGGCTGGGCAGATATAACCCATGCCTTCCAGGAGCCGTGGCTGGACTTCACGTGGGATCCTTTGTGGCACCCTGAATGACACCAGATACCTGCGATGAGGCAGCTGAACAGTGCTACAAGATTCACCTGTCCATACACTGCACTTTCACGCTGCAATATGTTATACCCTATCGGCCTAAATCCCACCCGAGCTGCCTGAATCATGCCCGGCTTTTACCAAAACTGTTTCCTTAAAACACATCATGAACACAACCATTCACAGCCTGTTCTTTAACTAAATGGGGTGTTTCAATGCCATGCCAGCTACACTGCAGAGAAGATATAAAAAGAAAACCAAGGTGGCTAATAGGTGCTCTGTCCTCCCCATTTTTCTGGATATGGAGCACCAGGATATTTTTGTCTCCTTCGTCAGCAAGGATCCATATGGATGCACCAGTTGCTTCAAAAATAATTGTCAGCTTTCACCAGCATTCAGATGGGCCCTATTTCTGGCCCCACGCACGCAGCAAACAAAAGGTGCCATCTAGTGTCTCTGAGCAGCGCCCAAAACCTAAAAGAGAAATCACTCAAAGAGTGCATTTAATGTCTACTTTCGCATTGACAGACACAAAACACATCTTCAAAATGTGCAAACATTTCATTTCAGGGAAGTTTAAGCAAGCCAGGACTTATGTCTTCTCTCTCCTTTTGTCCCTCTGCACTGCCTTCATCCAAGGTCTGTGCCTGAACTTAGCTCAAGACAGGGATGTTCAGGAGTTGGATCCATTGGTTCATTTGCGTTAAACAATTTAAAGTCATTCTAAGCAATAATGATTCATTTTTCAACAAGTTGGGGCTTGAAATATAGTTTTGCATATTACTAATAAATTTCTGCCCCGAGGGGCTTAGTCCCATTTAAAGTGGAAAGCAATTTAGTCATTTGTTATCCCACACAGGGAAAAGAGACAGTTTCGAAATTAGTATAATAGGCAGTAGAGCTGGATCTATAAAAGGACTTAAAAGCCTAAACCCAGCCTAACTGCTTCTTTGGATGCCTTTGATGAAAAGTCAGATCTCCAAAAAGCCACTCACCACCTGACTGCACCTTGTAATTGTATTTGCAGTGCTAAGTCCACTGACACAAACGCCAGGCCTAGTGGCATAGAGGGGTTGTGTCTACTCTGGTCAATCCTCACCTCCTGAAAAGCTGACGGGCCACATCCATCCAGTGACACTCTTGGCCCTGGGTCTCATCACAGGGTTGGAGCAAGGCCCCTACCATGCTACAAATAAGAATGGTCCAGGCCTGAATTGGTTTGGGCTCAAAGTATCTCAGATAATGGGAGGACACGGTGACACCCTCCAAACCGGTGTTTTTATAGCATAAAATCAAGAAGGGCTGCTACACACCCTGGCACATGGCAGGAGGGTTCGTGGGAGTGCTGGGCAGTGGCAGCCAAAGCTCAGGGGTGGTACTGGAGGATGGTGTCCTCCAGCAGAAGTGGCCAGACCTGGCGTGGGCAGGTCCATACTGCCAAAAGGCAGTATGAATGGAGCTTGGCCCGAACCATCCCCTACCGGGACTTGTTTCGGAGAGGGCTGGTTTCCTGGGAGTGAGCTGGGACACTGGTATTTGAGAGAGTAAAATCTTCTACCTGTGTCAACAAGTGCCTCTGCTATACCCAGATATAAAGGACCAACCTGAAGCACCTGAAAGTTTACTCACACGTACAAAATGGATGATTCAAAGAAAAAACTGACAGCTGTTGCCAGCTTTGACTCTGGTTCCGCAGTAAGGGACTCTTGCTCTTTTTTTCAGCAAGTAGGAAACATTTTATCATATCAGAGAGACTCTTTGAAAGAAAAGCAATATATATCACCTGCCCCTAATCTGCAGGTATCTCGCTACCTCCTAGGCTGAGATGAGGCCACAGAGGATGGGTGTTCCATCTGAACATCTAGGAACTCTTCTTGCTTCTCACTGCTGCAGAGCCTAAGTAAAACAACAACTGCAATAAAAGAAAAGAAAATGAAAGACGCCTGCAACAAATATATTTCTGCTTTTCTTTCCTGTGGGATTAACTCCCTTATAAAACGTCTGTCTGCTCTATGCAGTTTGTTGCACAGGCTGTATTCTTAAAGCTAAGTAATCAAGGATTATTCTGTGAGAACAAATGCCATAAATTATACTGCTTTTTTTTTTTTTTTTTCAGAATTGTTCATCTTTTTACTTAAGAGAAAATCTGAACTACTGGGCGAGCTTATGCGGTAGTTACAGCTCTTTTTCCAAAAGCAAATTACATATAAAGTATTTTACAACACATTTTTACTCTGCAGATCTTTTGCTTGATTACTAGGATATCTGTGTGTATAAATAGAAGCTGCTTGTTTTGCATGCCTGATTCATTCTGCAATGCCACCATCCAGTGTTCATGATGCTTTACTGTCATTGCAATGATTATAAAACCCTAGATACTGAACATCATAAGAGGGTAAAAGCTGGTAAAATAAAGCTTAGGAAAAGAATGTGCCAAGAAGCACATTAAAAGGAGAGGTGAGTTTGCGCACCACTGTGAGTCCGATTTGCTTGCCTCATTCACAAGCTGAATGCCATAGCAGGACTCCTGTGGGCTTAAAGAATTCAGTCGCCTTCTTTTGAGAAGCAAAGATCATGCATATGTAAGATTACCAGAAGGGTCTTTCTATATCTTTGAGCCAATTCTCTTGGAATCAGAAGAAAACATGTAGCCATCCTTCCTAAACTGATCATATTCCTGCTTGGAGCCAGTTAGATTTGCATTTTTTTATGGAAAACTGTCCCCGGATGGTTAGAAGCTTTCTTCTCATTTCCAGAGTAATTGATGTACAGCCAGAATTCATAGGCTCTTTTGTCAATATTGTGCCTTGACGTAAATAATTCTTTTTTTCTATGCATTCACAGAGATTGAAGGCGGCATCTTAGAATAATAAAGCTGGAAGAAATTCAAGAAGCCACGTAAGCCATCTACCCACCCCAAAGTGGGATCATTTCTATATATCAATATCATCCCTGACAAATACTTGTCATAGCAGCAACTTAAGGCCTTCAGTAATGGTGAATACAAAGAATATTTAGGCAACCTATTCTAGACTCTATTTGGAGGTACTTTTTTCTCTTAAAGCCTAATCTGCATCTTCCCTCCCTGAAAAATTAAGTTCATTTCTTCTTGTCCCATCCACTACAGACATGGAAACCTGCACAGAAAACTTCCCTCTGCCAGCGGCCTTTGAAGACTGTTAGCAGGCTTCCCTCTTTTTTTGTAGAGTAAATCATATGAATTATTTTAACCTTTTCTCCCACATCACGTTGTCAATACATCTAGCCATTCTGGGCTGTTTCCAGTTGGCCCACACCACTGTGAGCTGTGGTGTCCAAGAACAGATGCAGTACTGCAACCAAGACCTTACCATGCTGAGAAATTTGAAATATTCTATTCCTTTTCATATAGGCACTAATATGATGTCTGAATTTCTGAATCGTGATTATGTTGGGATCCACTTTAGCTCCCATATCATTTTCTAAAGAGCTGCTATATGGCAATTATTCCCTATCTCACTTGGAGAGTTACTGCAAATTGAACTGCATCATATTTTCCACCCGATTCCTGAGAAAACAAAACATATGCATTTAGGCAGCTGCTTTATCTGTTTACCTGATATTTTTTCTTATTTCCTTCAATTTTCTTGGAACTCATTTGCCTCTTTATCTGATTTAGTTGAAAAGCTGCAAAGGCATTAAGTTCTTCCAAGTAGTATAAAAATCGATGATCGGAGAGAGGGAAAAGATGGAAATTACAGCCCCTGCAGAGGGCCAGGCTGCAGTGTGAATTCACTGGGCATCTATTTTGTCTGGTCTGTCGGCTGGCCCCTCTGCCTGGGCTAGCTCAGGGCTAGCCCCATCGCCCACTGCCCCTCGCCTGGCTCTGGGGAACATGAAGAAGAACCGGCCCCAGTGCGGAGGGGAGCAGGCAAATACTTGGCGAGGGGAAATGGCACCTCACAGGGAGGGCAGGGGGATGAGGGAAAGGGCACACTCACAGAAGGCGCAGGGCAGGTACAGATATGAGAAATAAACCCACGGCTCCATGGATTGCCTGGTTTTCAAATTGCTTCTCCAACCACCAGCATGGCCATTTCTCTCAGGTTTCGGTCATAGGCAAATTTAATAAGCATATCCTACTTGCTCATCCAAGTCATTAGTAAAAGGACAGAGTAAAAACATACCAAATACAATTTTTCAAACCAGCTTTGCTTCTATTCTCTCTCAGGTTCTTTAAGCAGACTAAGCAAGCAAAGCTTCCTCAAATTCTTCTTCTGAAACAGGACATAATGGTCCCAATAGCAGTTTCTGCTCATCTTTATTGAGCGTGGGTCATTCAAAACTATCCTGAGCACAGGCAGCCAGAACGGCACACAGGAGTGCAGAGGAGGTGCCACAGGAATTACCATCAATACACACTAATTCATCCCTACTGGAAATATTTGGCTTGACAGCTCCAAGATCACATTTTCATCTTCACTGTCTCCCCAGCCTGCAATCAACTACTACAGAAAGTTTTTGTACAGTTGTGCCATTTCCAGCTGACGCATTCACAGCTTATGGGGACCTGCAAGATGAATTTCTATTTTGTAAATGCCCTGTACTGTTCCACTTTATCTCATTTTCCCTGCTGCTTGGGAAGCGATTGGGGAAGTCATGTTCAGGAACTCATAAAACATTGGCTATTGTAGTTCTTCTCTGCACCCAGAATGCTTTTATATTAACAGCAAGCTTTGTTTGCATATTACATATACTTAAAATATCGATAAACTCCCTTCAGTCTGCTTTTTTAGTTTTTAAACACAGCCTTTTACCATCCTTTACGTAACTGTTTTGTATCCAACTTTTAAAAAACAATTTCGTCAGTGCTAAGTTACAATTCTCCATGTTGCACCACGGCTTTTGCTTACTGAACCTGAAGGAGCTGTGACCCTCATGTCACATTTCACATCCTCATCCCACTACAGCATCATGAAGTTTTGTTTGTAACATTCATAACTAAAATAACAATAATAACAAAAGTACTATACAGACTACTAGTAGAGCCATATCCATGGATCCAGCTACATAAAAATAATGGGCATCATCAGAACCACATTCACTGCGATTTTGATTCCTCCGGGTTTGTCTTGGAAAAGCCCCTCAGTTAAGTGCCCTTTATTCAACATGTGTCTGATGGAATAAACCCGCTGGAGTTTCTCATTCTTGGATCAGGGTCTCATCTGCAGCCTGCTGTGTATCACCTGCCACTAACCTCAGCAAATCTCACCCATTAGCAAGTCCAGAGTTGGGTCAGCCAATGCTGGTCCAGGCACCTCTGCAACACAATGTATACCTATCCTAAATGATTCCATGGAAACCCAAAATACATTATTTTCTGAAGGAAACCGTTTGCTTTTTTCCTTCTGGCCACACTGTACTTGACTGATGTGAAGGCAGAGACAACACAAGGTTTCTTTCCCATCCTCGAGATCCAGTAGTCACGTAAGCACCCAGCAAGTCTTATGCCCAAGCAGAATAACTACACAGTGCCAGCTGAAAATGTTTATTTATGTTCTTACATCTATTATTATTGTGGGATCCTCTATTTCCATTTCAACAGGAAATATCTGAAAAAGTCTGATTTAAGTGTCTCTCAATTAGCATCCAAAATGAACCACTGCAGTTTTTGAGTTTTATTTGTGAGGAGCTGAGTGGGACCTAACTGTATTCCCCATCTTAATTTGCTTCTGGGAAGTCTAGCTTTCTTCATCAACCTTCATTAAAAACAAACAAACAAAAGGTTTTGGTTTGTTTCTGAGCCCTAGATCCAAATGTTTTACAGAAAAGCCAGTTCATTTATCCACCCTGAAGTCCTTCTGCATTCAGACCAGACAACTCACACGGCCTGTGACAGTGGTTCTGTGTCACTCCCTTTCACATAAAACCATCATGAGAACATGATTTTTTTTCAAGACCTCAGTATAATTTCTGACTAAAATTATGACCTTAAAAATCTCTCACAATTGATACCACATGGGGAACTGGCAAAACAAACCATTTCATTTAATTATCAAGACCTGAAAATATTTTTTCCTTCCAAAGAAATACTGATAGACCTCCCAAGTTGTTTTCAAATCACAGAACATTTCACACCTGCTTTTCATCATGTAATATTCTTTCTGCTCCACACGACAAAGAGCGCACAACAGAATTTGCTTAATGCATTCACTTAGGTGCTGTTTTAAAAACAACAGTTTTTAAAGCAGATCCATGAAACTGGGAAGGACTCGTACTGCTGCTGGTTTCCATTTTAGTATAAACTTTGGTACCTCTTCACTTGCAGACAAATTCTTGCCTTTTTGTTAAAAAAGAAGTTTCAGATAAAAGGAAAATAACATTTGGTTCCTCCTCCCCAGACTCCAGGAGAAGGTTTGGAGGTTTCCACTCCACATGTGTGCCCCTATGCCCCAAGCCAAGGTGTTCTGCTACCACTGTGCAGAGGGACAACGGTGTTCAGCAGAGCTGAGATCCAAGACAAAATGAAGAACAGCTGAAGATGACCTCCCAAGAACCACCAGTAAACCTAATGAAAGCAGGATCTCAAATATGGAAAACACGTTATGGCTCTGAAACATGATAACACATGATATGGAAGATTTTACATGTAATGCATGCATGCTAGGTCAGATACTCAAGCTAAGGAAAGCATGGAGAGAAAGGGTTTGCCCCCAAAGTTTCTGCTGCATGAAGTGAAGTTCTAGAGGAGTACTGATAGCTTCTGAAACCTCACTTTGCTGTAGTGGATTGGCTTTTCTTTCCATCTTACTGATAATTTCCCTCAATGCACAAGTGGAGGGATTGACACAATATAGTCAATCTTTTGAAGAAAGTTTTTCTGGTTTTCTTTTCTGTCTTGTTTCTTATTTCTCCTTTTCTTTGTCTAGTTGGAGAAAATTGGATATTTGGACTCGAAAATTCATCTGCTTTTTATTTTTCTCTTGATGAAATAGACTGTAATCCATTATATGCCATATCATTATTCACTGTAGATACGCATGATATCAAGAATAATAAAACTCCATAGGAGGAATACTCTCTTGGAAGCGAAGGTCATTTTAAGCATCAAATAGCTGGCTTTCTTATTTTTAACAATCCAAAAAGCAAGAACATCACTACACATCTGTATGGTGAGAAGTATTTGTAAACAGAATATACAAGGTTTAAATCCCTCCAAAGACTTCTTGAGGAATTATAGAGCTCCCTTCTGTTTACTGAACAGCTTGCCTATTAAAATATTAGAGAGCAAATGCCTTCAAGCCAAAACTTAGATGTTCTCCTCAGTTGGACTGACTCCACATCTATCTGCATACCCAAATGAGGATTTAGAAATTCTTCGCATTATCTGAATTGAGAGCCTATATCTGAATGGAACTTAATCTTCAAATGTTCTGAATAATACAAAGAATCATCTGAGCAAACATAAGATTTTAATTTCAGGAAAGCTAAGAATTACTATCCATCCATCTAACAGTACGTTTCCCTCTCACCTCACTAACCAAACACTTCAAGGTAAAACTTCAGTGTAACATTTTGGAAAAGGAATGGAATGTAAGTTTAAAAGGTATCTTATCTTTAAGGATGTTGATCATTTGAATGGTTCTATCTTTATTATAATGTCTTGATGAAGTATACGTTGGGAACATAAGCTGGGTAGAATAAATTACAATCAATGTGTGCGTGCTCTGCGGCAAAATCACTGTGAGCTGTACATCAAAGCACCTGGACTCTCGGAAGTGGGATGGAGTAGATCTGAGATTCTTCTGAGTTCAATGAAGAGAAGAACAGAGGCTTTGCTGAATACAATACATCAATCAACAAAGTCACTACATCCCTCTTAATTTCATTTAATATATCCTTGATATTAGTTTCAATTAACGAGAAGGCATCTTTAAAATTTCAATTACTGTGCTGCAGGCTCCTGGATATAAAACTAAACCATAGCGTGTGGGAATTGGTTAAGTTGCACTTTTGATGCTTCAGAAACATATGAAAGAAGCACAGGCCTCATAAGCACACTAACTTTGCATACCTTTAGTCACAACCACAAACTTAGAGTGGTTCAGCCTCGCTAGCACGGAACAGTCACACCACACTACAGTCACACCACACACAGTCACACTACAAAATGCTGCCCACAAGGGAAGGAAAATAAATCCCAACAGCTAAAGGAACCTTTATATCACTGCAATTATTCCCTATTATGGGTTATGCCAATATTATCATCCATGATTAGATGGAAATTCTTTCCATTATTTATGGAAAAAATCAGATGTTAATGTAAGTTGTGTGTTTGTTCTGGGAAAAAAGAGAGAAAGCATTGCTGTATGTATCAGTGGTGCTCATAGGCCCAAACTGCTGAGGGAGAGAGGCTTCTGTAATAAACTTTGGTGAGAACAGATGGGAGGAAGAATATGTTTGCTAGCATCAGGAGTTAGGTGACTTTTGGTCATCAAAGTAGATGAGGCCGATGCAAGCCAGGATTGCTTGCAACTATTCAAGAGTCAGCACTAGTGAAGGTGTTCAATTAACCCCAAAATTGTTGGAAAAAGAACACAGCCGCACATAGCTCTTGGGATGCTTTGTTTTTCAAAAGGGTATAAGATGCAGCTAGAGAAGGCTTTTGTAGATTTTATCCTTACCAGAGGCAGAAAGTCATTTGAGAATGCGAGACTATTTGTGTGACGATAACACTCATATTCCCTGAGAAGGGAAGAGGCAGAAGAGGGTAATAAACCAGGGATTTCAGGAAGGCAGACTTCAATAAGCACAGAGAATTCATGGGTAGAATCTCACAGGTCTCAAATATAAAGAGAAAAGGGGCTCTATGAAACCTTGTCAGGGTACGGATGCTAGTTTGCAAGTGACAGTTTACCCAGCATAGAGGGAGGACAGGAGCTGCAATGACAAATCAGTTTGGCTATCTCATGGTCTTCCCAATGATATCAAGAGCAGGAAACCAGCACACAGCCATGGAAACTAGGTCAGATTGATTGGGTTGTATATAAAATAATCACATAAGCAATTAGGGGGGAAATCAGAAATGCCCAGGGGAAAGAAAAAAAAAGACTAGATGCAAGCAGATGAGGGATTTCAATGGTAACAAGAAATCAATCTGTAGGGATATCAAGAAGAAGAAGATGACCAAGAAAAATGTCGATCTGTTGCTTGATTGGAAAGACAATCTATTGGCAGATGACACCAGGAAAGACCAAATGCCTTTCTGCATTTGTCTTCACACAAACCCAGAAATCAATTTGCTAATGAACCAAAAAGAGGGACAAAACACTGTTTAGAATAGAGAAAAGACAGTTTAGAAAGCATTTAAATGAGAAAAGTGTTTTTTCAAATCAGCCAGGCCTCATGAATACTGTTCTAGTGGATTAAACTAATTGACATTAGCAATCTTTGAGCGCACTTGGAAGACAGATGAGATATTGTAAAACTTGAAAGGGAGACTGTGGCACTTAGCTTTAAAAGGAGACAAACCCAGGAGTAAATACAGAAGGAGAGCTCGTTGTCTTCAGTTCCCCCAAACCACTGAAACAAACAACACGGTATATTTAAGCAACTACAAAACATGCAGGTTAGTAACAGTCAATGTGGATTTGTCAAGGACAAATATTAATCTAAAATAGTTTCCTTCTGCGAGTAGAAGAGAAATAGCAGATGTCATGTAGCTTGACTTGGAAAAGGGAATTCTCATAAGTAAACTACAGATGTAATTACTATAGGACAACAGCAAAAGTAATTTGAAAACTATTCAAAAAGAAACTATCATGGACCCACAGTGAAACTGAATGAGAACATGTTTCTGCAGGGCTGATGGAATCCATTACTGGTTGATGGAAAAGAACATATTCCTATCAAACCTGACAATTATAAAAAATTGAAGATTTAGGAGAGGGTTAGAATTCAAAGTAATTGTTAAACTGAAGAAACTTTTTCTAAAATAGCATATGATTCAGCAAAGAAAAATACAAAAAACTACACCTAAACAGGAGTCATGACTGGACTAGATAGCAGGTCTGCAAAGAAAGACCTGGCCTTTCAGTGGATCATAAGCAAAAGTCAATGATGTCATGCTATCACCAAAAATTATGTATCCTACTGGTATACAACAGGAGTGTAACCCATAAAAACATCAAATGACCCACCCAGCCTAACCACACTGAGTTCTGAGAAAGAAAGTCCAGAGGACAGCAATCATAATGACCAGATCTAGGAAACATGACCTATGAGGAAAGACTGAACGAACAGAGGTTGTTCAGTCTGGAGAGAAGACAACCTCCACTCAAGAAAAACCCAAACTGGGGACACAGCTGTCTACAGGGAATACAGGAATGAACGGGCTTCAACTGCAACAAAGAAGATTCAGATGGGATATTAGAAAAAAAACCCCAA
>NW_009259578.1:41790-45204 GCF_000687185.1 Egretta garzetta | reverse complement strand
TGAGACATTAAATTCTAGGTTGTATTACTGCTTGTCAAGGAATGTTGCTGATAGACGAGGTACTGCCTTTTGGCACAAGAATAGACCATACGACCTCTTGGAGCCTCTCCCAACCATATAATTTCATGATTCTGTGCTTCCAAAATGATGTAGCTAATCAAACAAGCTAATTAACATGTCTTTGTACATCTTAATTCTAGTCTCAGAGTTGCATCAGTCTATTTCTTGAAAAACAGCTCCCAGTAGATTTGCTTTGCATCCACAGTGCTAGGAATGGTCTTTAATGAAAACTGACTCTGCAGCACCAGTCTATGCCAATTCTACAAGGAAATGACAACATTACAGACTCCTATGTTGAGGTGTTTTAACCCAGAGCTAAATCCCATCCATGATGTTTTCAGCGCTGTACAAGCCCCAGTGGCTAAATTTGGTCCCCTGGTATTTGGTAACTGCTGTCCCCATACCCACTGTCTGAGCTGGACCTGACTGCCAAGGAGGGACCCAAGCATCTTGGGGTCCTGCTAAGTGCTGCTGGTGGGACACACTCTATGTGGCCTATTTTAAAGCCAAATAAATTGCTACTCCCTTTTTTTTATGTACATGACCTGTCATCTTATGGTCTCATCCTATTATTAACTACATACATTAAAAGTAAAAAATAAAGCTGCCATACAGTGCTGGCCTAAATTTGTCTTAATTTTCTTTTGTACAAAACCTGCTTAGTTACAGGTACAGAATCATGGTTTTATTTTTTCATCTTCACTGACTCAGGTAGGCTTACTTTAATTTAGAAGTTGTTTGTAAGTAGTTTTTAAGCTACTCAGAGCTGATCTCTACGACAAGCAAGGCTAAACCACTGTCTCCATGCAATCATTTCTAGGAAGGGCAACACAAATTCCTGTAGTCCTTTAAAAAAAAAAAAAAAAAAAAATTATACCGTGCATGTTTTATTTGCCACTAGGTGGGAGTGGAACCTAATCTTCTAGTTAATCTTTATGTAGTTTGAATACAGAAAGACAAAGTATATTTTCTCAGCTGGTCACTAAAGAAGAATCATTCTGTCAATAGAGAATTACTTCAGCAATTCATAGGTGTCTGCAGTTACAAGCTATGGGAGCAACGCTGAACTTTTATTTAAGCCTTCCATAAAGTACTTACAATTCATAACAAAGCATTTTGATTCCTACTCAGAATGCAACTTTTTTTGCTTGTTTTCCAGTCAACATTAAGAATTGGAAGACTTACTTCTTTTTCTGAAACGTTACACCTATCCGATGCATTTTCAAGGAGGTGCCTTGAATAATAGAATACTGCTCAGCCCCTATTGTTAATGCTGCATCTTTTGTCGGTATTGAGAACACTGCATAGCTATATAAATATTCTTCAGATACATTTCACAACAATTTGTATGCACCTAGAAGTCATGCACTTCTTTTTCTCACACAAGGTCCACTTGTGTTTTTTCATGACCAGTGACATTTAAGATCACTTTTGAAAGCCATTTTTGCAAATGAAAAGGGTGCTTTTTACAATAAAATGCCTTGCCCAACAACCCTTCTACATGTGTCTGTAACTGACTGAAAGAGGTATCCTATTTTTAAGTGTATTATCTTAGTCTCTCGTTAGTAGTTATCATATTAAACTACACATGGATCATCAAAGAAACAAATAACCACAATCATGAGTTGCAGTCCTTTTTTCCTTCTTTAGAAAGTGTAACATTCAAAAAAAAAGGATTTCTAAGGTATTTTTACTATTTCTTGGGAAGATATAAAGTTAAGGCACATGTTAGGAGGAATACACTGGAGGTTTCTAGCATCATGAATGGTGTAAGGGAAGCGAAGATGGAAAGGTTTTGCATCGCCTCTCTCGGTGCAAGAGTTACAGGGCGTTCCAGTGAAGTTAGTAAGGAGCCAATTTAAACAAGCAGGAGGAAGCAATTTTTCATACAACATGCATTTAAACCATAGAAAGCAGTGCTAAAGATTGCAATGAAGTCAAAATAAAATTAGTTCAAAATTTGATAACTACTCAAAACAAATACTGGAAGCATAAATCTGGCAGGTTTTGTTGCCTGGGGTGGTTTTTTAAGTGTTCATCAGTATTAAAAGCAATAGTCAAGGCAGAAAAAACTATAGTACCTACATGTGGAACTAGTACAAGATGAAGGAGTGTATTTGCTCCATTTATTATGTTTTTTCCCCTGGGCTTTAAGAGCATCTCAGTTCTTGCTTGAGCCTTGCAAGTCCAGCCCTGCTCTGGGAACAGTTCTCCAGAGGCATGAGAGAGGCATGGTGCCACTTCAGAAAACGTCACCCACGCTTTCCTCCGAGGCTGACCAAGTCTGGTGGCTGCCAGGTAGGACAGGCTTGTATCTCACTATACGTTAGCCTTTAGAGAGAGCTGCAGGCATGCAAAAGCGTATCTGGTTTCATGCGGACTCTTTTTATCATTCTTTAGGGTACAGCCAGCTCTCTCTGGGTCACCTTACCCAGCCAGCTCTTGCCATGTGTCAAGAGGCTCTGCGAGCAAGGTACATGCATCTGAGTTGAGTATCCACAAAGCAGCCGTTTCTTGGTGAATACACACAGAAGATAGCTCCGGTTTAATGAGTTGCCAGCCATTAGTATGCTCTCCATCCTGACCAAACCCCTAAGACCCCAGTGCTGACACAGGCGGGCAGGCAGGTGGGGAAGGGTCAGCCCCCATTGCTCCACGCTGCCAACCTACCCCTATGGTTTTCCATTAGGATTTTATACCTTTCCACGTTGTTCTTTTTTCCTCCTGAATTGCTCTCAACAGCCCTACCTCCATCAGCAATTTTGCCTTCCTTATCTTGCACGATTTTACTTGCAGCTTGGCGATTTTGGAGGGAGCCCGAGCCAAGAGAGACCTGGACAGGCTGGATCGATGGGCCTAGGCCAACTGTATGAGGTTCAATAAGGCCAAGTGCTGGGTCCTGCACTTGGGTCACAACAACCCCATGCAGCACTACAGGCTTGGGGGAGAGTGGCTGGAAAGCTGCCTGGTGGAAAAAGACCTGGGGGTGTTGGCTGACAGCCGGCTGAATATGAGCTAGCAGTGTGCCCAGGTGGCCAAGAAGGCCAATGGCATCCTGGCTTGTGTCAGGAATAGTGTGGCCAGCAGGAGTAGGGAAGTGATCGTGCCCCTGTACTCGGTGCTGGTGAGGCCGCACCTCGAATACTGTGTTCAGTTTTAGGCGCCTCACTGCAAGAAAGATGTTGCGTTGCTGGAACACGTCCAGAGGAGAGCAACAAAGCTGGTGAGGGGTCTGGAGCACAAGTCTGATGAGGAGCAGCTGAGGGAACTGGGGTTGTTCAGCCTAGAGAAGAGGAGGCTGAGGGGAGACCTTATCACCCTCTACAACTACCTGAAAGGAGGCTGTAGTGAGGT
>NW_009259578.1:41214-41688 GCF_000687185.1 Egretta garzetta | reverse complement strand
AGAAGTATAGAGACTTTGGGTTAGTTTACCCAAAAATTAGCCGTTTCTTGGTGAATACACACAGAAGATAGCTCCGGTTTAATGAGTTGCCAGCCATTAGTATGCTCTCCATCCTGACCAAACCCCTAAGACCCCAGTGCTGACACAGGCGGGCAGGCAGGTGGGGAAGGGTCAGCCCCCATTGCTCCACGCTGCCAACCTACCCCTATGGTTTTCCATTAGGATTTTATACCTTTCCACGTTGTTCTTTTTTCCTCCTGAATTGCTCTCAACAGCCCTACCTCCATCTGCAATTTTGCCTTCCTTATCTTGCGCGATTTTACTTGCAGCTTGGCGATTTTGGAGGGAGCCCGAGCCAAGAGAGACCTGGACAGGCTGGATCGATGGGCCTAGGCCAACTGTATGAGGTTCAATAAGGCCAAGTGCTGGGTCCTGCAGTTGGGTCACAACAACCCCATGCAGCGCTACAGGCTT
>NW_009259578.1:21026-40804 GCF_000687185.1 Egretta garzetta | reverse complement strand
CTGCCTGACAGGAGGCTGTAGTGAGGTGGGGGTTGGTCTCTTCTCCCTGGTAACAGACTATAGGACAAGGGGGAATGGTTTGAAGTTGCACCAGGGCAGGTTTAGGCTAGACATTAGGAAAAACTTCTTCACCGAAAGGGTGAGAGTTTTAAAAAAATCTGTACCACAGGCCCTCCTTGTTCTAATAGTACCAACTGATTTAAGAGTTTGCTGAAAATATCTGCAATTTGATAACACAGACTGTTATTACAAACTCCTCACCCCCTCAGTTCATTTTACTAGAGCGCTTTGTGGATTTGAAATAACGGTGAATATGGAAGGCAAAGGAGAGAAGACAGGAATGATACTGCATCAAGATAGCTGTGTTAAGTCAGTGGTGCAGAAAAAGAATTTGGGGTGGAAGGGATTTTTCTTTTTGTTAAGGAAACTGAATCAGTGAAAACATTTTAAAACTAAATGGAACTTTTTCTGACTCATTGTATACAATTCATTAAGACATTTTACATTTCCAATAAAAAAGTAATTTGAAGAAAATTAAAAAATAAAAAATAATGTCATTTGAGCAATAAAACAGTTTTGAATTTTCCATTAATTCTTTGGGTTTTTCTAACAGAGAAGTTTAATAAAAGCAACATGTATTCTTAAAGTATTTTAGTGTCACTGAATGAGCAACTTTTCTCTGGGAAGTTCACCTAAATCTGATTTATCTCAGTTTAATGCATGGAAAATCAATAGGTACACTGAATCATTATAGGCATAACACGCCTGCACCCTCTCTGGTAACAACTGGCAATTTCTGACAGACTTTTAGGACTATTTTTCACATGCGCAAATAGTTTGTTCTTAGTACTACTTATAACATCATAGTTACTATATAGTATGTCATTATACTTTAACTACTTAAGTGTCATAGTAACTAGAAGCCTTATACAAGGAATAGATTGTCACAGTAAAATGCAAGCACAGAACAAGTGAAAAAAAAAGGAGTTAATGACATCAGGTCATTAGATCAAAGGTTATAAACAGAGCAATGTAAATAATAAGAGAATGTGGAGCTATACATAGACAGTCTTGGCACACAAATATCATTCAGAGCAACCTCAACAGGCTTAGAGAAATGGGCCAATATTCTTCATTCAGTTTCTTTGCTGTTTTTCTGAGAGATGCGTGGCAGAACAAGAGCCAACAGTCCTAAGGTGAGATAAGGACAGGGTTGACTGGCAATGAGGGGAAAACATCACCATCTAAGTAGTGAAACACTGAGCAGCCTAGTCTAACTTCAAGACTGGTTTTGAGCATGAGACTGGACTAGATGACCTCAAATTTATGCTATGATTCAGTAAGCCTATCAACTCCCAGCAAACTTTTGCTTCTATCACAGCAAAAAGCTTGAAGAGGGTTTGAAGAAAAAGGAGGCTGCTACTCAAATTCTGGGAAAGTGACTACCAAACCTGTGGGGTGTAAAGAGAAAGGGGAGGTGTATTTGAGTTGACTGCTACATGTTCACAAAGATGTTAGCAAGATATGTCATTATTTTAATATGACTAGACAAAGGACCTGAAATGGAAGATCTATGAGTTTTCAGTGGTAAAAAAAGACAGTACTTAATCTGTGCTTGCAGATGACATTATCTACGGATAAGGGCTGAACAGGAGAGATGAGAGTGCAGATACCTACAGAATCACCATGGAAAGTGGGTATATGTGATGAGAGGAAATGTTACGAAGTAGGTGCAGGTGAGTCAGGACCGCACTTTGAGAGCAGAGAGATTAGAGACAGTTGACCGGATAAGAAGACAATAAAATTCAGGTCTCATAGGAAGAGAAAATGAAGGAGTTAGAGGTCAGTAAAGTAGTCATTAGAGGAACTGATGAAATGCTGGAGGTAGTCTTGACTGGTTTTAAGGTTGCTTTGAGCCAAGGAAAGACAAAATGCCTGACCAGAGATTTTAAATTAAAGTTGAAACAGAAAAGAATATGTATTGACAGTTACAGAAATGGTTAGAGCTGAAAGTCTCAGTTTGGTTCTGGAAAAGAGGAAACTTGAATCTGTGAGGGGAGGAGCAGAAAACAGAACAAGGTTGAAGGTGAAAGCTCACTCAAACTGAATTTGATGTCAGAACATTGAAGATTAAAGAAAAACATAGTAGTAACAATGTAGTAGCACACAACATTGTAAGATTGGGGAAGAGCAGCTGGAAAGCTGCCTAGTGGAAAAAGACCTGGGGGCGTTGGTCAACAGCTGACTGAATATGAGCCAGCAGTGTGCGCAGGTGGCCAAGAAGGCCAATGGCATCCTGGCTTGTATCAGAAATAGCGTGACCAGCAGGAGTAGGGAAGTGATCGTTCCCCTGTACTCGGTGCTGGTGAGGCCGCACCTTGAATACTGTGTTCAGTTTTAGGCGCCTCACTGCAAGAAAGATGTTGCGTTGCTGGAACACGTCCAGAGGAGAGCAACAAAGCTGGTGAGGGGTCTGGAGCACAAGTCTGATGAGGAGCAGCTGAGGGAACTGGGGTTGTTTAGCCTAGAGAAGAGGAGGCTGAGGGGAGACCTTATCACCCTCTACAACTGCCTGACAGGAGGCTGTAGTGAGGTGGGGGTTGGTCTCTTCTCCCTGGTAACAGACTATAGGACAAGGGGGAATGGTTTGAAGTTGCACCAGGGCAGGTTTAGGCTAGACATTAGGAAAAACTTCTTCACCGAAAGGGTTGTCAGGCTCTGGAATGGGCTGCCCAGGGAGGTGGTTGAGTCCTCATCCCTGGAGGTATTTAAAAGAAGGCTAGATGAGGTGCTTAGGGACAGGGTTTAGTGGTGGGATGGCAGGGTTAGGTTAAAGGTTGGACTTGATGATCTTAAAGGTCTTTTCCAAGCAAAGTGATTCTATGATTCTATTCTATGATTCTAAGTCTGAGCAGCTGGGCCACATCCAAGCTGGGTCCTGGATGGCCGAGTCTCTGGGGAAGGGGGCTCAACGCAAGGTAAAACAATGCAGCGGTTACACCGCGTGCCATCTCCAGGCGGTCCTAACATAAATTTAGCCACCCTGGGCTACTAGCGGGTACTTTTGCGGTCAAAAATAGTAGGGATGACGCACACCCTGCTGCTCCTCACTGTGACTGCACAGCCGTGAAAGCAGACCTGGGACAAGGGAATATAAAGCTGCTCTGCCAGCTCCAGATCAAAAGGGGAGTCACTTTGTGATATGGAAATTTCCCTTTATGATAAGGAAATTCTTCTGCAACCATTTCCTCATGTATTTCCTTCCGTCGGACTGCGATGCCGCACAAAATGTAGTGCCACAGAATTGCTCGCAGCTCAAAATCAGTATCTTTTTTTGACCAAGAGTCACTAGCAGGGTGTCATTGAAATAGTTGAGCCCGTAAAATCAAGACTTTATTTCCATTAGAAAATTGTTGACACTGAGTTCAGGATAGAGTCTGCAGTGAAGCTGCTAGAATACCTCCTCTGAGCTCTGAGGACATCCAGTCCCCTGCATAACATTTTCACTATTAAAAATTTGAGCCAAAAATGCAGCTAATTTCAATGAAATCAGAAGAAGAAGCATTTCAAAGCATGCCTTTGAGTGATACATTTGGTACACTTGCAAGCTGGTACCTCAGCAGTCAGTCCAAGTGGCCTGGGACCCTCCACCCACAGGCACACTGCAGATGGCCCCCAGCCACGCAGGAGACCTGGGACCCTCCGCACCATTTCCCCCCCATCCCCTCAAGTGATGCAGGACTTCCCTGATCTCTTCTCCTTCCCTCCCTCCCATCTTTTTTTCAAGGAAGGATCCAGCATCCCCTCCCCTGCTTTACATTTTAGCCTATTTTTTGTGCTTTCTGCTTGCAGCTGTGAGCTAATGGGAAAAGGGACGCTTCCATAATTAGCAATTTTTAAGAGCGGGAGCGGCCACTTCTGGGACATTGTGACTTCTGTGCAGCAGAGTTCAAAATTATAATCAGGGTGATTGACAGAGACACGGCATGCTTGAGGACGGTGGAGGACAGTTAGTAGGACGGAGAATGCAGCATATGCTGGCACCATCCCAGAGGAAGCTTCTTCGCCAAGGATGTGTTTCATTAGGGGAGGTAGCGTTACGGTGGTATCAAACAGACCAGGTCTTGTTGGCGTGGGCATACAGACCTTCACGAAGAAAAGGCAGCTTTTACTAGAAAAGATTTAAATGCTCATGTTAGTTTGTAAAACTTTTTTTTTTTTCTTTTCCAGGCCTGTTTTAACCCAGCTAAGGCTAATTTTCCACTGACCCATGTTTATACACGTTTACCCACGTATCAGCCTAACTTGGAAGTCGGTCTTGCTTTGAGCGGGCTGTTGGACTAGCCGGTTTTCAGAGACCCCTTCCCAGATCAATTATTTTGAGATTTGGTATTTTAAAGTTAGGAAGCGCTACTGTATCGGACAACTTTGCTTTTAACGTTCATTTTACACTTACAATGCCCCCATATAAATGACAAATGTAATACCAAGCAACCGCAAAACACGCTTCACCAGCCCGTAGGCTTTGACATCCCAGATCACTCCCCAGCGGTTATCCCGGCTGGGTCTGTCTAGTCGGGGCAGAGGGCAGGATCAGGGCCTGTCATCTCCGGGGGGATGACGGCTGCCTCTCATTTGACCCATCTTCCTTTTTTAACAGCTGAGAGTAACCTGAACTGCCTTTCATCTCACAGATACTTGCTCTCAGCTGCTTCAAATTAACAGCAGGCAAAGAAAAAAAGAATCTTAATGAACAGCTAAAATATTCCAAGTATGATTTTTATGCAGTGAGACATCATTCATTTTTAATGCTATTTACGTTTTTTAAACTTTACTCAGTTAGATTAGTAATTGCATTTTTTGCACTCAGAGGAAATGCCTCTGGTGATTCAACTACTGTTAAAGGAAGAATTCAAAGGATTTTCAATAGCTAATGCCAGCCAACGAAACACTGATACACATTAGTTTGGAAATTATGGGGTGAGACGCACAATAATTCTCATGAAGAATAAGCAGAAATTCCAATTAAAAGGAAAATTGCAAAATATATCCAATCAAATGATCCAAATGACAGGGAAACAGAACCATGTATTTTATCTGAGAGAGTGACTGCTACAGCTAAAGTGGTAGAATAACTTTTCTCTTGACATTTTGAAATAGCTCTGGACAGAAAAGCTTCAAAGCCTTATTATTTAAAAAGTATTCAGAGCAGAGGTGCTTCTGGTGGCTAGCCACTTTGAGAATTTCAGTTACGACAATAAGCAGAGATACAGCATAAGGAACACTTAAATTAGATTTTTTTACCCATGAAATAAGTGTACACAAGAACCAAACTAGAATAAGCAGAGCAAACGGATTTATATGAACTTTGTGGGCATACACATTTCATTTTTATGTTACAGAGGAGGTTTTTATAACAGAACACAGCAAAAAAAACCCTTTCCTTGGCATTGAGTAGAAGAATGTAAAGCTCAGGGGAAATGGTTGATCTGAAAGCCTGTTAGAAGGACCTGCTAATTTCAACCTGTGTTTGTATTACCTTTCAAGCACTGTTGAGGGGAATTCTTTAACTTCAGAGTGGAAGCAAAGTGCAACCCTGCAACAGACTGCACCTCTCTCTTCTCCTCTGACTTCAGTGGGACTCCTGCCCTACAGGGTCAAAACCAGCAAGGCGCATGACACACCACTACCTGAGCATCAGTGTAACTTCAGGAAAAACGCTAAATGCCTGTGAAGGTAAATTCCCTAATACTTCCACTAGGAATTCTTTAGAAAGTATAACTCAGTACCACAGTTCCTCACAAACTTTACTGATGTTACACTTACGCAACATGGCAAAGTGACACTAAAGAGAAAAATATATAATTATGAAATTGTCAAGAATATGATGGGATATCATGTATTTCATAGACAGAGTGCTACCTCTTCTCACTACTTTCTGCATAGGCCAAAAAAAGTCTTACAACAAGGTATTTTTCAAAGTTGCCAATGAGAAGGCAGTCTTGAGTTACTACTATTCTTCTAAACAGAAAAGAGAAATTCTCACAGATCAGAGAGCTGAAAGAATGGATGTACGCACCAGCAGGGTTACAGGCAGAGTTGGGTGAAGGCAAAAGAAAGAAGAGGGAAATTCACCTCTCAGATCAGGTCCTACACTAACAACACTTTGGCAGAACAAGACAGCTTGGCATGGCTGATGTATGTAGAAGACACATAGCTTTCTGTCATAAATAAATGCATGTCTGGCCCTATTCATCCTTCTCTGGGATCTGCCCACACAGAGTAAATGGCAAAGGTAAGCACACCCCACCCTGAACAAGCCTTACCTGCTGGCAGAGAATTCTTTAGTCTGGTTAGCTGTTGCTAACACAGCAGCAGGTTGGTACCTCATGCGATGTCCTCTGGGCTCCTGCTTCTTTCTCATAGGATTTAGGAAAGCTTTTGGAGACAACGGTGTTTTTTCTACCACTGACAAGGGTCCTACGATCCCTGAAACCTGAAAAAGCACCTTTTCCCCCTTTTCATGGCTGAGATGCCAGAGAAGGAAGTATCTTTATGACTCAAAGCCTTTCATTTTATGCAGATATACAGAAAGGGTAAGGACAAAGCTGATTCATTAATGATCTGTCTTCCCCTTGTCCTTTGCCCAGCCATGCACTAAACATCCAACTCATTGGCTTCCATGATGTGCTTCTTCCAGGAGACCTGCTTCACAGGAAGAAGATGACCAGATTCATTGGAAGAGGAGACTTTTGCAGAAGGTCCTTAGCATGCAAACCACAATTACTGAACCTCAGTCCACAGAGAATGCAGAAGCGCCTGTTCAGCAAGACATCTTTCTCTCTTTCTAGGAAGTGACACCAAAAAACGTTGTCGTGCAGACAGAGATCTTAGCATTTAATTTGGTTATTTCAATAGAGCTAACTTTACCAGACTACTTCTGAAACTGATGTCCAAACAGGCTCCTTTGCAGCCTTTCATACGGAGGCAAGCACCAGCGGCGGACTCTGCGAGCTCTGACTATGGGAAGTCTACGCATTGATTTCTGCAGCACCGCACCCCTCTGCAGGACTTCTGTAATTTCCAACAGAGAGACAAGCGTACGTGACTTCAGTCGGCAACTCCTCCAACTGCCCAGCTGGAGTAAGGATCTCAGCAAATCCCTCACACTCAGGGTTTCCCAGTCCACCAACTCTTCAAGGCACGGAGCTGTCGGTAGTGCCAGCAAGCAGGGAGGAAAGCAGCCCTCCTTCTCTCAGCTCCCATGCGACGTGACAGAAGATCTAGACCCATCCCACCTCAACGGCATGCCTATGCTGGAAATCCCGTCAACCTGGAAAGGATTGACAGAAAGAGGAAGAGGGGAACTCCCTGGGATAATTCCAGAGCCAGGTGAACTGAATTGCCCTTGGGCAGCAGCTACTCCTCTTCTTTGAATAAACAGGGAGCCTGCAGTAACTAAACACCAGATGCCTCACGGGGAGATCCGCCACAGTAAGTACAGAAAGGGATTAAGAAGGAAAGGAAACAAGACAGACACTGCAGGCAGCAGGTATTTCCACCATTACAGCTGCCTGCATTTGTCTTTACTTTGATTTTTCAGATAGCATTTTGATAGTTGAGACAGCCAATGTCCCTTTTGTAAAGAACCAGCAATCTCCAGTTCATTGATATTAAATTTGTGTTAGTGTGCATGCGTGAGTTTAATGACACTGTTTATTTAACCACTAGTTGTTGTCCACTTAATTGTAAGAAGTGGTAGCTATACTCAAAAGTTTTCTTCAAGCACAACAAAGCAGCAAGCAAACCGCACAAGCCAGTAAAATCATGCCCAATAACTGAAGTTGCCAAGCAGAGAGATTTACATATTATATTTGGCAAATAAAACTGATATTTCATTTGGCAACTAAAGCAACCATCAGTCAATGCAATACCTAAAGGGAATCTGGCAGAGTATATTCAGGCAGAGTAACAGTCCTCACCCCAGGAGTTTTAAACACTTGGCACACCATCAGTTATCCACCACCACCCAAGAGACCCACATACGGATTTCATGCTGTTTGGTTAATCCCAAAGCAGCACATTGCTCAGTGTCATTTTCATGTGTGGCATGGGTATGTGCACAGACTATAGTGTTTTACTGGAATACTTTACAGTTGTGAAAAACCATTGTTTGGGGTTCATTCCATAGGAAAAAAAAATAACCCCTGGCTTCAGAGTGGTTTCCTTGGAAAATTCAGCTAATCTCAAAAGCAGTCCTTGAGGTAAAGGCTCTTTTTTCAGCAGGGAATCATTATGAGAGAAAATTATTCAGCCATGTTTGTTCATAACTTAGAAGGCCAATTAAGCAACCCCATACTCTGTCTCACTTCTGTAAAAAAACCCCCCTTTTTCTGATTCTTCCCCAAACCCATTTGTGCTATTTCTCTCTTCTGGGGGTGCTCAGATGTTCCCCAGTTAGGTGAATAAGTGGACACTGCCTGAGCATCCCAAGTATCCACTGAGCCTGGTGCTCCTGGGCAATCTGCAGCTGCTCCATTCACAACGCCTCCGCTCTGCCGCACGACTTACCCTGGCCATGACGTGCGAGTGGGACGATCCAGCTGTGGCTCCGTTTGTCCTCTACAAGGCCTCCTCACTGAAGGCTCCTTTTTCCAGAGCTTCTTTCTCCTCTTAGTGGGGAAAGTTGTTCCTCCTCATCATGAAGGCCCTTGGGCAACAGCAATTTCTGCCTGCAGCTCTAGCTGTGCAAGGTGTAGAATCCCCCGCAGATAACATGGTAACATGGACCCTGTGCAAGCAAAGGCACTTCCAGGACGATGCAGAATTTCTCTGTGTGAGCTCCCAAAGCCTGCTGGCAACCCTGGAGGAGGCCAGCTGTCATCAGACCAGCCATGCACTACAGCAACAAATGGGCAGGCTGCTGACAACCACGAGCACTGCAAGGAAGGTGGTGACATTGCTGGAGGAGAGAGCAGGCCAGCCCTGAGGGGCTTTGGCATGGGAATAAAGCTCACACAGCGTAAGACGTCTTGAAGCAGAGATGAACCAAGCCAAGCCATAGTGTGGAAGCTGCTCCTGCTGTGTATGCTGCGTGTGTGTGAGAGGAAGCGCTGACGGCCCTCAGAACCTGATCATCTAAATCCAGATGGGTGATGGTCCCAGAGGCTGCACACGTTTCTTAAAAGTGGGCTAATACTCAAGACAAATCATGGCCAAGCTTTTTCTCACCTAAACCATCAAGACGTGTGCTTTTAGTCAGAGAAACCGCACCTTGCCTGTTTTGTCTCCACAGCTGCTTGCTGCTGCCACAGAAATTTGGCTATGTTTTATCTGGGAAATCGAACTATTATCTGCCACAGAAGTCTTGCTGGTCCTAGATTTAGCAGGAAAACCATTTTCTCCTTGCTGGATCCTCATGCTTTTCTAGATCTAACAATTTTAAAAGTTCTCGAAACATACACTTCACAAGCAGAAACTTTCATTGGGCAAGTCACTCACACTGTGGCATGTAAACGACTTCGGAGACATGTGGGAGCGCTACTCGGTATAACCAAGGCAGAGCTGCTGGTTGCCTGGAGAACGTTACATCCTAAGCAGGATGCTGTTACGTCAGTGTGCTGGTTTCTTGCCTAACATTACTGAGGATAAGCAGAGGTCTATTTGAATTCATAATCTGGTTTGGGGAAAGAGCATTTCCTTCCGGGAAATAACTTCCGGATACCTTCCAGGTGATATTTTCTGTAACTCATAAACAACCAACTCATTATGCTAAAAATTTTCCCTCTAAGAACAGAAATTGCCATATTGAGCCCAGCTTAAAATCCTTCTAACCTGATGCCCTCTCTGTAATGGGAAGCAAACCCAGACAGTTCATACGAAATCCAAAGGTTGGAAGGAACTCTCAAGCTTCTATCTATAACGGCAGGAAAAATGCTTCTGCCTTAATGCCTCCAGTCCAGTATCTCAGATGCTTTGTCATCAGCCATTGACAGGTGTTCCAGATGGGCATGCGGCAGATGCTTGACATTAGAGGAGTATGCATTCCACGTAAGGAGACGTGTCTCAATGATTCCCACGTAGGAGCAAACATGCAGGGGAGAAGGAGAAGGCAGGAGTGAGGACCTTTGGACTCACGGAAGGAGCCCTAATACCCTAAACCGCTAAGTTTTCATCTGGCACCTCCACCACTGAATTTTCCCAAGGGTACTTAATTTTTTTTTTTCCTTCTGGATCTTTGTTGTTATTTTCCAAAACACAATTATATCCTCCCAAGGAATGCACATTTATTTATGACTATGGCTCCAAAGGAGGCCAAAAATAGCAAGAGTCATGAAAATGGTTCTCTTTTTGTCCCTTTTTCCAAACAACCTACTTTCCAAGCTAGGCGTGGGTTGCCTAGGAAGACTTCTACAATTATAACACATCCACGACCTGAAACTTGGACTGTAGCAGACAAAACCAGTGACCAAAATGTGCCCAGCATCCAAATAACAAGCACAGAAAACACAGAGGTAATGCATCACACATCCACTTTTTCCACAGATTTTCTCTTTATATTGCATTATATGCCTAAGGGGAAAAATCTGGGGCAGAGTTTTTTGCTGGTCCAGTGTCTCATTGATTTCCTTTGAGAATTTTTAAGAACAACAGAATGTGTCTGTCCCTACATTTCTGAAGTATTTGTATCAGCAAGAAAAAAAAAAAAAGAAAAAGGTAATCTGAGGAAAAAGAAAAACAAGGAAAAACCTGCAGGAGACTTTTCTGCAAATTTATCATGCTTTCCTGCAGATAATTTGTATTCCATTTTTGTTTATTAATCTTAAAGAAAAAAAATGTTCATCCAATTTTTTCCAATCATTTTATTTGAACATTGCCACAGGTGGATTTTAGGAATGACAGAAATGCCGGGGAAAAAGTTAGACTTTATTTACCAAAACTATCAGAATTTAAACACCCTGTCCCACAAAAGACTTTCATTAGACAAATGAGATCTTCCCTGAAAGATCTTTATTTACCCATAATGAGATTCTGTCAAAATCAAGCAAATATTGCTCTGTTAAGGTTAACCAGAGGTATGGTGATTTCTAAACCTTTTGTTTAGATGGCTGTTACTGTTTGCCAGTATTTATTACTGGCAATATAGCTTACTTGAAAGAGATAAACCATCCATCAATAGGACGTGCCCCTTTGGCAGTTGTTTTATCAACTGTTCCAAGCATCATTCTTTTTCATTAACTGTTTCATCAAACATCTGTCTGTCTTTCATCTTCTTCTTACAAAAAAAACTCCACAGCAAACTACCATTGACACATCACCCCTTGCAATGGATGATATTTTGCAAGTTTTTTTATGGTTTGCATTATCCTTTTCAATCTGCCCCATGTAAAGAAGGCAAGCAAAAGGTAATAGGTTTTACTGAACCATATGAAAAAAAGTCCAACATGTATTTTCAGGTGCCCAGCCCTTCAACACATCGGTTAAAAAAAAAAAGTTTTTGTACTATTTACACTTATTTACATATTATATTAAAATATGTAAATGTTAGAACCATATAACAAGAGAATAGTACTAAAAACATATTCCTGTTGCTGTAGAAACTGAGCTTGATTTTCTCTGCTACTCTAGTAAGAAGCAACAGACATGCAAACTAACACCTTGGCACCTTGACATTTTAGGCTAATTAAGGTGTAAGGCACAGCAAGGAGATATTTGAAATGCTTTTCTTAAAAAACCACAATAAAAAATGTTTTCAGGAAGAGCTGGAGGAGGAGAAGTTGCTATAAACTATAAAGGACAGAAACAATCATTTGCCTAGAGAGAAAAGATACTGTACATTTCTTCCTAAATAGCATGCGTGATCCAACAATATATTGTTCAAATTCTGATCTTATCTTTTCAGTTTGACTGAAGCGACACATATTGTACCCTATCTTTGGCATAAAAAAAGAATCACAGCCTCCCAATGAATAAATTCAATGACAGCACAAAGAATACAGATACCTGAACTACCGATAGCGTATGCGAGATTTATGTGATAAAAGAGAGCTAGAGCAATGTAATGTTGGGAAGCTAAAAGAGACAAGAAGAAAAATAAAGTACTTTCTAGACTTGTAACATAAGTTTGGTATTCAGGGCAATTAAAACTAAATTAAATCTAAACTAGATTAAGCTGAAACTCTTCGGAGCTCAGTATGTCTTGCAGACTGTTCTCGGTCTCCATCCCTATTTAAAAAAAAAATCAAATCTTCTTTTAATTAAACAATTTGACCTTCATTCTTCTTTGGGAACAACTTGCAGTTTCTAAGGGATAATGAAAAACAAGTGAGTGCAACGAATGCCACTTCATACTTTGTCTCTAAAAGACCCCAGGAGCCACAGGCAAGAATGGAATTTAATGGCTGGAAGATGTCAGAATTACATGAGATGACACAACTACGCATCTTATAAAAGATAATTAAAGCATGATATAAACTCAGCTGGTAGCCCACTACTTTAATTTTATCAAACTCTACAACCTGTGCTGAAATTTTCCACGTTTGTATCAACCACTTTTATTTTCATTTTGTGCAAAACAGCTAAGCATTTCCAAGAATGGGACTAAAGGACAGTATTTTGGTTTGCCTACATCAACGAACTTTTACAAGTTTTTCTTTGAGACGTGCCTGCTCGGAAGGTCTTGAAATTTGCCCTGCGGAAATTTTTAATGCAATTATATGATGTAAACTGTCTCAGGAAAAAGCCATTTTAACTTAGCACACTTTCAAAACATTGTTCAACCTTCCAAAAAGGTCACAATTCAGACATGTTGAATAGAGACCTGTTACGACTGTTTCAAGAAAATTTCTCAAAAATGTTGATTACAATGTGAATCCTATATCTCACTGTTGAGCTGGATTTTTACTCTGCAAGAGCACATCCGAGCCAGCTTTGTCCAAGTTAACAGCTGGAACCAATCTGAAGTACCTGAAGAGTACATGGAGACAGGATCAAATACTCACTGGAAAGCCAGGCCACAGGGAAGACCATGCCTTTATGATGCCTTAATCTCACATGACAGATTTTTTTACTTTGTTTCATAATAGTCTAGAAAAATATTTAAGTTTACAAAGCCAAGCACTCAGGATTTGGAAAATACTAAAATGAAAGTTCCTTGTGCAAACACATTTCAGACCTTTTATCAGCATTACAGCACAGCTACATACATACGTGACCTCATATGATCAAGGAAGTTCAAGGGAAAACTTCCAAAAATATAGCCAAAGGTTTTTTTTTTTTTTTCCTTTAGTTCAGCCCACGTGTAAAGACAGTAATACTTTCATATAACTCTCAACAGTGTAATTTCTGTTTGCAATATCTATCATGGTAATTGCTGATTATCTCTTCTAGCTTATACTTCTGTTTGCTACTTTCCTCTGATCATGCCAGGTGATGCTTCCACAGCAATGACCATCTCTCCGCTCCAGGAAGCCATGCTGCTGTTAGAGCAACCCAAAAGTACATTGGTGATTTCACCACTCTCTCACTTCACCAAATCATACCTAATTTTCCACCTGTCTTATGTCCATATATCCTTCCATCTGCTTACCAATGAGTCTGACTGACTGACTGAATTCCAGGTCTCTCTTTTTTTTTTTTTTCCCCATATGGGTTATTTAGTAGTTTCTTTACAATGAGTCACATTTTCAAGTTTTTCCTTTATCTCTTATTAATACCAGCCCTTTTAAATTTGCAATTAACATTTTCTTTAATCTGAAGATCTGAAAACCTGTCAGAGGTGTGTTGAAACAGGTTAACAGTAGCAAAACTTTTATAAAGGTGTGACAAATGCAATATATTATATGCAAAAAATTAGCAAGTCATTTATAAGGTAAACCACAGAATAAATGAAATTTGACATTTTAACACGTTTGGAGCATATAAATCTTAGTAATCTGGAAACGCACTGTGTTATAATTACACATTTACAGAATATGCTTCCTTCCAATAGATTTCCCAATTATGAGCTAGCTAATATGCCAAACCAATTAATGCTCTGTCTAATGCACAAACAACTGCAGATTTTTTTTTCTGCTGAAAGGTCTATTTTTCTATCAATGTAGCAAAATGGGTTGAATTTTGACTATTTAGCAATCTCTTTTCTCCCACGCAAAGGGAAGCTGGAAGGAGAAATGAAGTTGTGCAACAGTAAGGCAGAATCAGTTCTGGGGGGAGCAGGAACGACAGCTGAATCTTGTGTTCTGGCAAGCCGACCTAAATACAGTAATAGTGCATTTCCACAATGGTTTTCATGATTTTACATTATTTCTGAATAATACCTGATGAAATGTCAAACCTGAAGTACAGCTGACAGCAAGGAGGCTGTTAAGTTACCATCTTGATACAGCAGGCAACTTTTTCAGTAGGAAAAGCAAAATTTTTGGCAGGAGCTCAGCAGGTATTCCACGGTACCTTGTTCGCTGCTTAAGAAAAAATATGGCTTTACTTTCATTCTGTGTACTTATAAAATATGCTGTACAATAAAAAGGATAGTAACTAGGAGAAATGTATGAAAATGGTTGTGAATCTGCCTATTCCCATGCAGCCTGGCAAGACGCTTTGAGCATAGAGGCTGGCTTGCCAACGAATTAAATATGTAATCAGACCTGGCAACATTCACTCATTCAAAACTACATTCTTTCATACTGAATTCATGTTAAGGTTGTCAAGTTTTGCCCTCTAGGGATAAAGGACATTTACTGTGGATATGATGACATATTGTCAAAAATCTCAGTGCTCCTCCTTCCTTGGGGACCCTGAATTTGTGATTGAGGAAATGGTGTTTCATCTAATAGCCCACACAATGGCAATGCACTCATTTCAGAGTAATTCTGTTCATGTTCTTACCTTGCTTCTAAAAGCAATGCTCTTTTTCCATGCCAGGAAAAGCATCATTGACAGACCTGCACCTGAAGCAGTACCAGGTTGTTCGAGTATTTTACTGTAGTCTAGGCTAACACAGGGAAGGTCAGAAAACTTCTTTACCCCACTCAAAGCCTCTATGACAAGACTGTTCAGAGCAACTTGTCAGACCAAAGTTTTTGATGAACTACCCTAATAAAAGCAACAATACCACTGAAGTAATCTAAGCCTTCAGTAATAATTGAATTCTATGATATTGAATTTAATTCTAAGAAAGGAATTCTATGAATGAGCAATTTTTTGTTTGGTTTTGGTTAATCCTCTGTGTCTTTATCTTAAGTCTCTTAGGGAGTAATTACATCTCTCCTTACCACCTCTTGCTGTTACCGACTAAAACTGATTTATATTTTCACACTTTATCCATTTTTTTTTTCAATACAACCCCCATGTTTTTTGCATTTTTCCCAACTTCTATGTTGTCAGTACATCGAATCACACAGTCCTATAAACACTTGGTTCCTAAGTGTAGGAAAGGTGCCTCTTAAATTAACAAAATCAAATGGTCTTGTCTGGAACTGAAAGGCCTACGTTCATGATCAATACAAACTACTAGTTTTCCAGTGGGATTTGCAAGTGCAGCTTAGTGAAGTTCAATAGGTTGTAGTACTTGGTACTGCTCAGGTTGTTCAGTAAATTATCCATCTTGTCTTCTGATCCAGTGGGCACAGCCTCCGTATAGCATTATCTGTCGTCCACACAAAAACCCCATCTCCTACTTGTTCCACTTCATCACTGTTCAGTAAAATGACCAGTGGGAAGAGTCACTTATCTCCACACGTTATCCCAGCCCAGTACACTTCATTCTGCACTGTCAGGTGGTCTCTGGCAAGGTTAGTGTGGACTCTTCCATCAGTTATACCTGGTCTATCAGAAAATACTGCCAGACATATACAGAAGTCCCTATGAGTTCTGCTTTCTAGGCTGAGAAAAATTCCCTCAGCCTGATGTCCTCTAAGGGATGTTTGACTTTCAGTGAGTATACCTGGCAAGGGGAAGTCCATGATGCCTCCTCCCAACTCTACAAAAGCTTCTTCACAAATATAGTAGCTTTTTGAATCTGTAGTGAAGGGTCTGCAGTATAACCTGCTTGTGAAGCTTCCCTGTCTCATCATTGAGCTGGTTAACTATTCCAATGACTTCAGAAAGTTCTAGCCCAAGAATTTTGGATCTCATTAGCGCTCGATGGCAATTCTCCAGATTCCCAGCACGATTGCCACCCTGGCACTCCTCTCACCTCTTGGCTAGGCACGGCTGTATCACCTCCATCAAGCCCAGCTGTGCTCTCCCAATACTGAAAACCAGTAGGTAGCCACAGGTCAGGGCTTCTTGGAGTAGAGTTGAAAGAGCATCATGTCTGTCAGCACCCTTTTCAGCTACAGGCATCCCACGTCCCATGCTTTGGGCATGGGAACCAACAGCTATGCCCTTCCTGAGCTCCAAGTACAAGGAAGAGACAAACAAAGGATGTGTGAAAACTGTAGTCCCCTGCTGATGCTCGTTACTGACAAGCTTGTTAACTCTTTGCCTTACCCCACATATTGGCCAGAACAATCCTCAGACACTGCGTCCTCTTAGGAGGTCGCTTGCTCTGCCAAGATAGCTTCGGCCAGCCCCCGCTAGAGCATAGCTTGCCACTGACATCAACTTACTCCATTTTGTTGACTTTTGCTGGAAATCTGCCTTCATGCACTTTTTTAACTCTTCTCTGGCCCCTCAGGCTATCATGGCTGCATTTTTGGGATATGTGGAGGATATGGAATCCCTATAGACCACAGCAGATCTCCTCATATGGTAGAGCTGACATCTTACGGACTCTGGACACAGTTGGCTTGTTACTATGCTTAGTAACTAGGTTTGGATTTATTTTACTTTATCTTTTTTATCTTTCTTTTCTCTACTCTCCCTTCATCTCATTCTTTGCTTCTGAAGGTTGCAATACATACATGTCAAACCCTTCACCTGTAAGTCAGCTTCAGAAAGTATTTTACAAGAGTCTGAGACACCTTTCCTCATTTTGTCTGTTATCTCACATCTCCTGTTATTCTGGCAGAAACCTTATAGCATTCCTCAGATATAATAAAATCATTGTCTCCCAGCTCTCCCTTTCTTTATAATCCGTTCGTTAGCAGAGTTGTGAAGTTCAATAGATACTTCAGTAAAGCTTCTGCTTTTCAAAGACCTGGATTTCCATTTTCTCAGTCTCTCTGAGTTTTAAAATGTCAATAAAGTTTCTTTGGATAAACTGCAGTTCAACGCACTCCTTAGGTCTAGACTGTTAGAAGAGGTCAAGGGAGTCCTTTTGATTTCTGCTATTTAATGAACATCTTTCTTTCTTTCAAAACATATGGAATAGTTTTCAGTACTTTGTACTGTCTTTTTTTTTTTTTTTTAAATTGAGACAGACTACAGAAGTTGGGCAATATCCAGCAACACCAACATTGCTGCTGACTGCTTTGTGGCCGTATCTATTTGAGCTCTCCTCAGGTACTTGGTCAAACCGTCTTTGGTGCTGGTACTTGCTCCTTCAGCATAGTTTCTGGCTGCTTCCCACACTTTGGCTTCAAACTTGTCTCAGGCGAGAATGAGCACCTGATGTGGCAGACTCTCTGACCACATTGCATTAGTCACGTTTTTAATTCTTTGGGACGCTTTCTGATACCTTAACTACTTTTTACCTAAGTGAAGTTTTTAATCTGCTTTTCACCAAACTCTGTTAGGATTTGAAGCGGAACAGCATCGATCTGCTGGCTTTACCAGCAGGTTCTTCTCAACCCAGTGCAGATGCTCCCTTCTACGCTTTGAATACCAGGGCAAAATGCATTCCTAGAGCATTATATTACCCGAGTTTAATGATCATTATACACACTGGAACAGAAACACACACACACACACACATAGAGGGTCTCTCACTAGGCTTGCTCCAACAAATTGCATTGGGTTGTGTCTGCCTTCCCCCTTCCAAGGCAGCTCTAACTGACTCTGACTTTCAACACTGGTACTCCAAAGATGATTTGGCAACTGTTTTTTAGGTCTTAGGCAAATTACCGATTTCATTTGCCTAGCTGTTTCTCAAAGACAGCTAGACAGTTTTTATGTAACAACCCACTCCTTGCATCCACAGATGGAAAAACCAGCACAGGCAAGAAAACACTCTTCCATATCGTGCAGTTTACATTCTCTCCCCAGCCCCTATCAGATACCACATTCTTTAGCTAACAGTCCTACCACAGATTTATGGTGAAATCACCACTAACACAAGTTAAGATGAAAGCAAATACATTTATTCATTTCCACATGGAAAGCAGACAGCAATGTTACTAAAGTTCATACAAACCACAGGTGACAGGAAGGCAGGAAAATCGTGCTTATTTCAAGACCACATCCAAAAGGACCACCAGAACCTGTGGCAACCCGTAAACACCTAATCCACATAGTTGGGGTCTGAGGACGTTTACAGAAGAGCACTTCACATTAGAAAGCATGCTTGCTTTCGTAATTCATCTTCACTTTTGATCCCTCTGAGCTTTCAGTCAGCTTAAAATCGCTTTCTAGCTCTGCCTGCAATTCTTTCTTCATTCAGCCAGGAAGACGTTTGTCTTTTTCCCACCAGCTCACTGGCTGCTCCCTTTTGCTTTTAATGCGCTCATGTTCGCCAGGCACAGCCCAGCTGCAATGCCTACCCAGACGGGACCAGATTCGGCCAGCCACTGCCTCACGGCTGAACCCCAAACAGCTCTCATTAGTCCACCCCGAGGCAGAAAGCCCGCCACCAGCGAGCCAGGCAATGCTCAACGCCTCTCACCACGCGCGTTATGAACCTTATATTCCATGTGAGCACAACTGCCCTGGTTTAAACCAGCAACTAAGCACGGCGCAGCGGCTAATTACCTTTTATTCAACCACATGCTTGGGATTGGTGAATGTGGCGCACACTTCACCATCACTCTGAGACCTGACATAGCTCTGGCCAAGCCACCTGAACATGAAAATACAGGTGGGGGCTACTGGACTCACTTGAGGCAGAGCTAGACGAGGACCCCTACAAAGGTACACAAAGCAGGCTAACACGCTGGATCTTGCATCTCTAGGCCTTAAACCTGTACACGCACCTGCCGTGCGAAGGTACCGCTGAGAACCCTTCAGCGTGCAGCTACTCCACCAGCATGCCGTGCGCTGAACGCTTTCTCCCGCGTTGTATAGAATCATAGAATCATAGAATGTTTTGGGCTGGAAGGGACCCCTAGAGGTCATCTAGTCCAACCCCCCTGCAGGAGCAGGGACACTGCTAACTAGATCAGGTTGCTCAGAGCCCCGTCCAAGCTGGTCTTCAATGTTTCCAGGGATGGGGCCTCCACCACCTCTCTGGGAAACCCGTTCCAGGGTTTCACCACCCTCATTGTAAAGAACTTCTTCCTTATATCTAGTCTAAACCTACCCTGGTTTAGTTTAAAACCATTACCCCTTGTCTTGTCACTGCTGGCCCTACTAAAAAGATTTTCCCCGTCTTTCCTATAGGCTCCCTTTAGGTATTGAAAGGCCATAATCAGGTCTCCCTGCAGCCTTCTCTTCTCCAGGCTGAACAAGCCCAACTCTCTCAGCCTGTCCTCACAGGAGAGGTGCTCCAGCCCTCAGATAATTTTTGTAGCCCTCCTCTGTCCCCGCTCCAACAGTTCCATGTCCTCCTTGTGCTGAGGGCTCCAGAGCTGGACGCAGTACTCCGGTGAGGTCTCACCAGAGCAGAGCAGAGGGGCAGAATCACCTCCCTCCACCTGCTGGCCACGCTTCTTTTGATGCAGCCCAGAGTACAGTTGGCCTTC
>NW_009259578.1:3938-19247 GCF_000687185.1 Egretta garzetta | reverse complement strand
GGCCCCGTTTCAGCGCTCCCGAAGCGGCCCTCGCAGAGGGTCCGTGCCCCCCGGGCGTGCCGCCTATGCGGGGGCAGGAGCGGGGCCGTAGCTGCTCCCCTTCCCTTCCCCCCACCCGGCCCCAGGGGGCTGCTTCTCTTTCCACACAGTAGTTCGGTATTTAACTTCGGAATGGGCCGTGTATTCAAATGTTTCGTCAGCGAAGAAATATTTCACTAAAAGAAGCGTTTTCAATATACTGAGTTTCTCTGTTATCAGCAAAAACTTTTCAGATGTGTTATTTCAGCTAAAATTCTTTGTGATGGCTAAGCCACGTTAATTCTTTCTCTCTGTCATGCTTAAGACTCCATTGTCAAGCCTAGTGGGGAATCTCTCCCATTGAATTAAATACTAGCGTCTAGGTTTAGCATGAATTCCCACTGCATGGCTGCATCGGGTCTTTTATCACTCTCATCACTTCAGCGGTCAGCAGAGTTCAGCACATTGTTTGGCGAAGAATAAAAAGTAGTAATTGTTCCTGATGCTGTGGTAAAAATTCCTGAAATGTAATTTGGGAATGAGAAGGAGGGGAGACGGACATTTTTAGGAACCCAGCGAAGTTCAGTATTGAGTACTACAAACACTTTCCAGAGGAGCGGCAAGAGTTATTCCCACAGTCCTGAACACAGGGATTGGAATGGAGGCCATTCCCTGAGAGCTGAATTTCTTTCTCTTCTCAGCTGCCTGCATGTAACAAGAACATTTTTCACAGCTTTTTGAACTTTATTAAAATTGTAACAAAGCAAAGTTATTGGACAGCAATGTCACAATGCCTGTGAAATAAAACATTCTTGGAAAAGAAAGTCTAAAACTTAGATTCTTACAACTGGCATATTCTGTCAGAAACTTGCTTGGAACTGAGTTGGAGTTTGTTTAATCTTCATAGATGCATATGCACTCTGGTCAATCAGAATAAGAAATTGTACTTGTCGTGATAGATTGTCAAGTTTTTAAAGTCTATTAGTTTCCTATATAGATACAAGCAAGTAGTATAATTTTTACTTAACTGCAGTGAATCTGGCATTGGTTTTTGCATATTTCCAAGGTGTATTGGAACTCTTTTTGTGGTTTAGGATCATTCAGAGTGGAAGGGTCCTCAGGAGGTCTGTAGTGCAATCTCCTGCTCAAAGCAGTGTCAGCTATCAGGTCAGATCAGGTCACTTGGGGCTTTTTCCTGTTGAGTCTTGAAAACCTCCAAGAATGGAGACTGCACAAGCTCTCTGAGCAACCCGCTCCCGCTTGACTGTCCTCATTAGAGCAGAGAGGTCTGAACCTCTATCCAGTCTGAACCTCCTTTTTTCAATTTATGCCTGTTGTCTCTCATTTTTCCACCAAGCACAGCTGTGAACATCCCAGCTCAGTCTTCTTCATGGTGGGTTAATGAACTTGTGCCTAGAAACACAAATCTGTCTCTCTATAGTGTAGGTAGATTGACTTCTTTGTTTTTAAGTTGTCTGTTTCTTGAAGTATGATTTCTTTGGACAAAATGAAAGTATTGCATAGTGTTTAGAATATCTGCTTACTGAAATCATACAGGGCTCATATTTGATCTTAAACATCTGCATAGTCCAGTCAATGTTTTTAAAGTGTACTTGCCCTACTTGTTGGTAGGCAATATTGAATACTATGGGGATTCAAATAACTGCAGGTAAACTGAATAGCAGGTTTTCATTCGTGTCCAATGAAAACCAGTGAGAATGAGAAATGGATGGACAGGGAACTGAAGCAGACAGACTCGGATTATTTCTAATAGGTCTGGTCACTGAAATAAGGGTGAGGGGTGTTATGTTGAAGACTAGACTTGATGGAGGTATAGAGTCATAGCCTGTTTGGGTGGGGATGTAGTGGAAGCTGTAAAAAGCAGAAGGGGGTAAGAAAGTCTAATCACTTAAAACCTCTTTTTATTGAAGTATTTGTATATGTGGCTCTATGTATATGCTAGCACACTCATAACTTATTCTGAGCAGTTTGCTGAAACCTGGTTCATTCATTTTATCTCCCGTTAAAAATTGCTGGAACGTTGTCTGTTGACTATAAAAGCCTGTATTTCTCTTATTTGTGTGTCTAACTTCTGATAGAGAAACTTTTATTTGTCTTGGTGATTTTATGCTCTTTTCTAAAATGTATTTCTCAGGTTTGGAAGAACCTGAGTACTAAATGTAGATAGTAGATGCTTGCTTGCATGTATTCTGAAAGTCATGCTGAGAAATTTGTAGCTCTGGATAAGGTAGCTGGGGAACTAATCGTGAACTAAAAGAATATGGTGAAGATGTGGCAGGATCCAGGTACATAGTTAGGGCATAGCCAAGGCTGGTACTAAGATGGATGGAGCCAGCAAAGTAGCCCTCCAACACCAGTTTTGGCCACATGTTCCTCATGCCTACGTTGCACTGGTGCTCTTCAGCATCCTCTGAATCTGGTTTACCGAATTGTCCAAATTATGCCAGTGAACAACTGGATAGGTTGCTGCCATATCTAGTGAGTTTAAACAATTCAAAATAGAATTTCATTATTATCAGAATTGCCATGAGGGAAGCCAACTTTTACAGTGCTTCAGCTGTCCATGATAACATTGCTTCAGGTCCATCCTGGGTCTGTGCTTAGGGAACCTTCTTGTTTCTGTATTTCTAGATAATAGTGCAATATAAATATATACATTCATGGAAAGGGTTAATCCTAGAAGACTTTCTATTCTGACCCTAAACCTCATTTCATTTTGCAGTCTTCGTGAGCTGATTAGATTAAATGCAGGGATTCATTGGGGATTCAGAGTCTCATTGACTGTGAGCATATATTAACAACTAGAGAGAGTATGATGTAAGAATCGAGTCTGTGAATGAGGTCTGCTAGGAAACAGGTACAGAAAGTGGAGGAAGTTGATGTCTAATCAACTACTTTATTGAAAATGGCAGGTATACTGTCAAGGGGTGTAAATTTGCTAGAGCATTAAAGCTGCTGCAATGGTAAGAGTGGGAAGTGGGCGTGGAAATGAACCAAAGAGTGGAGTAATTTATCTTCAAGATTGGTCCTCAGAAAAATAACTCTTTCAGAATTAGTAAGTATAGAGCTATTTCTGAATGTTTTAAGTGGTTGCTCTTTAGCTTGCAATCCCCCTGCTCCTACCTCCATGGGTTTAGTATACTAGAAACAAGCATTTGTGGTTCTAAAATGTTCACATATACTGTGGTTTGGATAGCAAAAGTTATTTTGCTGTGCATTCACTCTAGCTTCTAAATAACAATCTAATTTTAAAAGCCATAGTGAATGAACTGCATGCCAAAAGTGTGTAAGACAACGTAACTGAACTTCTCATTAAACTTTCCGTTTTATAAAGAGCGTTTCCCTAAGGGGGAGACTAAATAGTCTCTCTTTCTGAAATTCAGACAGGAGTTTAAAAATGAAAAGTTCTTATTCAAAACATGTAGTTGAGGTGTGTGACTGCCACATGACATTGTAAAGGCTGTAAAAAGGTTCAAGACAAGAAGAACAAATTTTTGGACTATACATTTGTCAGTGGTTATTAACCTCTTGGTCATAGTTCAGTCTCAGGCTTCCAAAGTTCTTAAACCATTGATGTGGTAGAAGCTATGACGGGTTCCCAGGAGGATACATGTTCTTGTATATGTTGTATTACCAGGAGGGTATGTGTTCTATTTATGTTGTATTTCTTAACTCATCTTGTAAGTGGCCAATAATGCATGTGTAGATCATTCCAATATGGCAGGTCTTATTAGGTAACTAAGATTTTAGTGATGATTTTAGAATAGGTCAGAAATTTTTATTTTTATAGGTTTAGTATTTTTTTTTGTTGTGTTAGTTTCTAATAACTGGATGGATACTGAAGTTGTTTTAAAAGGAAAGTCAATGCATATTAATGCTTAACATGTGCTTTCTAGTAATTGTTTACAATAAGTTTCATCCCTTTTTATGCAGGAGACGTATGAGAATATTCCAGGTCAATCTAAGATCACGTTCCTCCTACAAGCAATCAGAAATACTGCTGCTGCTGAGGAGGTATGTCTCAATAATCTTTGAATCTTGCATGTTTTCAAGGGAAGCTGGAGAAGCGGGGAAGAAATCAGTGCTGGTCATTTTGCAATAAATGAACAAGTCAAGCATTAATGGAATTATCTTAATTTACTGCACATTTGTATAGGGACCACTCATCTAGTTTGTTGCATGTCGAATTCACTAGCTGAGACTTTTTGATGTAGGATATTTAGTTTCAAAAGTAGTCTTTCATAAGTGACTGCTTAGATCTCCATTGTTTTCTGGAGTATGTTTTACTTAATGAATGGGTTCTTTCCTTAAAATGTGTAACTAATATATGACTGTTACTGTGATGTTCCCTCAAGTTACAGTTGAGAAATGCTTTCCATTTGGGGTCCTGTGCCTATATGTGTTAAACATGCATCAGCTGAAACATCTTTTGCTTCTCAAGTTGGAATAGGGGGAAGAGAAGGTAGCAGTTGTTTTGCATGTTTTATTCAGGTGGCTTTTGCATTTTGTCCTATTTGGGGAGGATAGGCTTATTATGTCATCTAGCAGTGTTATAGGCTGAATGGAGAGCAGCCTAAGCACTATATAAAATTTTTTTGTGGGCATACAGTAACTGTGCCTTTTAGTTATTCCTCAGTTTTGTGAAGGCTGACATACTTTAGCAATCAGGTATAGTACTTCTTGGTAAAACCATTATTCACTTGGGTATGCAGAGGAAAGAACTACTAAGCTTTCAAGATACTACAAACCTCAGAGACTTTTTTTTCAAATCTAGAGTTTTAATGAACAATGGAAGGATGTAGCACGTAGAATTTCTGAACAATGTTATAAGGACAGTGTAAGTGTGCTGTTTCTAGATAATGATCTCTTCTGGTAGATTGTATTCAGTTTAGAGGTAGATGCTATTTGTGCTTTTTAATGCTCAGAAAGTATCAGCTTACTAGTACTGATGCTTTTCTACCTACAAAGCAATGTTCTTCAGACAGAATCCTTCAATATTATACTAGCAACTGGTTGCATGAGAGCTGTGTAGTTTTCCCTCCTGCCCCTCGAGATGTTTCAAATGATAGAAAGCTGTAGAGCAGTCTCTCCTGTATTTAAATTTGCCATGAAATATAAGGTCTACTGCTGCCCCTTTTTCATCAGAGGATAATACTATGCCCTAGAAGTCATAGCTCCATTGCACATGCTTCTGTTTTGTATTGAATACATTTGGTAAGTCTGAGTTGATGATTACAAAGTAATGCTTGCGTAAATACATATTTACTGATTTTATTCCCTTTACATCAGCTAAGGAAATAGCACAGTCTAAAACTTGTTCAGAATGTTGCCAGTGACTCTGTTTCCAACTTAGTCAAGTGCAAAGAAACTTTTTCGCCTATAGAAGTTACTCTTACCAAAGATGTCAGAGGTCAGCATTTGACATTTAACTCCACCAATGGATAAATCAAAGAAACGTTTAAATGTCAGCTGGACTCAAAAAATCCTGATTAATAAAACTTGTGAACAACCTCTCTTCCCTGTAAATCCAAGTACACTGTAGTCTAATTAGAGCCTAAGTGAAGTCATCCCCATGCTTGATATAAACATTGCATTTAAATATGGGGAGAAGCATTCTGTGCGTGCTCAATATGGTGCTGGTATGAACAACTAGGCACTTTGTGTCTGCGTATGTTTGATGTAGATCCAAATGTTGGGCAGAACAGTGCATATGTCACCAGTGGATAAGGCTTTGGGCCTGGTGTGTGTCCTCTGAGCACATCAAACGTACCAGCACCTCTGAACACAGCCTGCTGGAAGAACCCTCAGAACTTTAGAGATCCCTTGCCCAGGCTATGGGAAAGCTGGGTTCAGACCCCTGTTAACAGAATACAATCCTCTATATTGCTTTATCCCCTCCCAGGAGAACTAGACTGAAGAAAATACTCCATCCTGTTTGCAGGAGCTGGGCTGCTGTGTTGTAGAGAATGCAAGATTCTAGGACTAGTTGGACAGCAGCTGAGGGAATCCTGACTCTGTAAGCTAGCAATTTCGGCATTTAAATGGAGAAATGGGGATTCAGATCCTGCTCCCAGGAGTCCTTGCATTTGACATGGAAAAAACCCATTAAGCTAGATCAGGAGTAACTCTCTTAAAAACTAACTGTATAACAGGTTTTCTCCTTCTAACCAAATGCCTAAACTGTAGAAATAATCGCCTTTTCCCTCTGTTCTCATTTCATTTTTTTCTTGATAGCACAGTAACACTGTTCACGGAAGTGGAGGGAAGCGCATGACCTAGAAGTTAGAACACTGCTCTGCCAGATGATATGCGAGGTTGTACACCTCAGGCTAAAGAGGGTCTTGAACCTGTGTATCCAGCTTCCTGAACCTGTAGTCCCACTCTTAGGAATTTAGGCCTCTGCTTCTTCCTATGCACCTGCGTTTTAAAGGGTTGAACAGAAGGATGGTGTAGATTCAGTTTTTCATGATTTTTATTCTCAGAGTGTGTCTGAGGTGTTATAGAAGCTTTTTCCTTTACAGTTTTGATTTGCCACCTAAATCTTGGAGAGGAACGGAAGTTCTGCATATTCTCCTGCATTTGTTTTCTTCCTGGTTAGCTCTAGACTGGCAGTTTTAAATTGTGTCCTAATTTACAGTTGAGTAATTTCAAGCACTGTGAAATACAGTAACAAATGCTGTGTGAAATTGTGTTTTTGCTGTACTCGCAGGCAGCCCTCTTAGAGGGCTCCGATCTTTCCCTTCTCCCTCTCCATATTGTCACATGAAAGGGTTGCATTTCTTAGTCTGAAAACTTCTGCTGTGGGCAGCTTCCTGTTTGGCATTTGGAGGGGAGGGCAGCCCGCCCATGGACTTGTGATGCACCACGGTTCTGCCTTTTGAGTTGTATGCAGACCTTAGGCACTGTGTGTTTTGAATTCCACATGAGGCTGGATCCCTGAATGAAGCTGTGCAAGTCCATCTTTGGACCATGTCCTAAATATTGATTGCTTCCATCCATGCATGCTTTCCTCCTTGAGCATTTAAAAGGAACAGTAAAACAAAAGTAAAAATCACTGTGACTGTGCTACACAAGGTGGTCAATCTTTTTCTTATAAAATGTGTAGGATTACCTGGACACTTTGAATGCCAGCTGAGAATATGATATCCCAGATTTCTCTTTGTAATTCTTCTGTTGTCCTGCTCAGCAAGTTCATTTTCTTCTTGTGCCTTGGGTCCATCATCCATAAAAAAACCCCATTTTTAAAGCACAATAAATTCTATTAATAAGAAGCAGTATGTTGAAATTTGAATATTAGGACTACTTTTTATGTTAATACCTTTGACGTTCCAATTGTATGTGAGCACCTCAGTAATTTAATGTGCAGACGAATCCAATGCTAGGAGAGAATTCTGCTTTTTTATGCTTCATTGGTAGATGGAAGTTCTTCTCTGGGGATGTACACTTTATGTTATTCCTGTTCTCATTAAAAGCTATAGCCCCTAAGTTGCAGGATTTTAAAATGCTTGTTTGGGTATGTATCTTACAATACTTAAATATAAAAGAGCCTTTAGTGTGTGTGAAAAATACATACTTTCTTCCTTAAAGCAGAAGAAATAGCCCCAGAGCTGCCATTAATCCAGCCATGTTCATCATAAATAAATTGACAATGGTAATTTTCATATATAGGTGGATATCTGCTGAGGAAAATACGCCATTTATTATTTAGAAGTCAATTGCTGCTTTGCCACTCCTTAAAACATGTGAATTTTCCTTAAGGACTTTGTGACTTTTCTTCTAGGCTAGTAACAATAACTAGGAGCTAATTCATGTAGTGCTGATCTTGTGTCTTCCTGTGTGCCTTTTTACTTGTGTTTTTACTTTGCAATCAGTCTGTGTTTGTCAGTCTTCTAATATTTTAAATTAAATTCTTCAGAGGTGGAAATTCTTATCTTTGAGACTATGTGCTTTATGAAAACAAGCTCCGTTCCATGTCTGGCCGCCCGCCTATTATTACTTCAGGAAAGGAATTAATATAATGTGAGTTCAGTCGTTATCAGATTTCGGAGAATAGGCACAGAAACATGATGCCCTGAGTAAGGGAAGACATTGCATCAGGGTTTGCCTTGTTTAGTCCCAGCAAACTTGCCTCCCAGTCAAGGCTTCTCCTATGAAGTTCACCATAGTACAGAGGAGAAATTTAATCTGTCACAATATTGGTGCTTCTAGGGATTGAGGGAAGGAAAGATACCATTATAGTGTGGTACCATTAAAGTTTTTGGACATATTGTTAGTGGGATTCCCAGAGGCAGTGGGGAAAGAATCTTTCTCCTTCCTAACTCATGTTACCCATGTGACAACCTATTGCTAGAGAACCTTGGCTTATGATGGAGCTTCAGCACAGGCGGGCACTGTGACCCTCTTTTTCTTCTGCTGTCTTCCTTAGATCTACTAGGAAAGATCTACTAGTCCTACATATGTGGTGGCTTTGGTCCACACTGGAGCTGTTGAGCAGGAGGAGATAAGGAATGATCTAGAGTATGGTCCAATTGTAGTCCTTCCCTTCTGCTAGCATAGAGACACTTCATGTACACTACTCTTTAGCTGTATAGAAGAGAGCTGAGTAGGTTGGAAAAATGCACAGCGAGTCTGAAGACTGCAGAACGTAACAAGTATAGTATCTTGGATGATGTTCTAGCAATACCTGATTTTTCAGGGTACGTTAGAAGTTGAGAGTTTGCAACAGTTTGTGTTTCTCATCTATAGGTTATGCTGTAGCAATATAGTTGAGAGCTCTTTTGGAAATCAGACTTCTTTAGCTCTGATGCTCATTGAACATTTTTCAATTCCAAAGTCTGTTATAAATGAAACATTTTCATTCAAGTACACATTAAATAAGAATATCTTAGGAAAAAAGAATTGAGTGCATGTTGCATGGGGTTATTTTTTTGTGACAATTTAACACGTGTAAGGTTTTGTTACATGTGTTAAACTTTAGAAGTTCAGAGGTGGTTTTTAATTATTGTTTGTCCTTCTAGAAACACTGGTTAATGAACATCCTATTTATTAACTTATTCAGGGTGCTTCATGTGTCTTTGCCTTTACTGCATGTGTTGCTCTATTCATTTTTAATTACTCAGCCATGGTTTTTGCTTCGAGTTCTTGTATAATTGTAAATAAATACAGATATGTAAATGATACTGTTGTAGAATTGCTGTATGCAAGCAGGAAGCACAGAAGATTGTAATATGTGGTATTGAGGTTCCTATGCTCAAATTCAAGTTTAGAGAAAAATATTTCATCGTAGGTCTGCAAAAGGCTGAAAGCTTTGGGGTTAGGGTCTTTTTTTGTTGTTGTTCAGAGTAGAGTTTTATTTGCCAAAAATCTACCTCTATGTTCCTGAATCTTTAGTGCAAAGTTTGGTTGTTTGAGGAAGTCAAGGAGGGTTTACAGGTTAATTGTCTGACAAAATTGTCCCATTAGGTCACTTGTTAATAAAAAAAAAAAGTCTGGATTATCATTTACTCAGTGGACCATTTCAAGTAGAAAGAAGACATGCTTTAAACATCTTTCAGTAATGCAGCCAAGTCCTCAACTTGCCACGAAATATGTATGAGGTTCAACTCTAGAAAAGAACTGAACATCTCAGTGGATTTCATGATTATTTCTTTGAAGAGCTGTAATTGTCAGAAACATGGTTGTAAACTGATGTTTCTTTACTATGTTTTTACTATCATAATTGTCATCTATTGCTTGAGAGGTATTCTGTTACCAAACAAGTCTACACAGTGAAAACTGATCATTTGGAAGCATGATGTCAGTCGTCTTTCCTTGTAAAAGCATGTTTATCATATCAGAACACTTTAACATACAGACGTTCTTACTCAATAGGCTAGACAAATGGCAGCTGTCCTTCTACGACGTCTTTTGTCTTCTGCTTTTGAAGAAGTTTATCCAGCTCTTTCACCTGACGATCAGACCTCTATCAAAAGTGGACTGCTGTTGATTATTCAGTTGGAAACGCAGTCCAGTATGAGGAAAAAAATCTGTGACATCGTTGCTGAACTGGCCAGGAACTTAATAGGTACTTCATATCAGCTGATATTGTGGTAAAATGTCTATGTACTGATAGTAGTTGTATTTTAATCTCTTGTTCTCTAGTCCTGTGTAGATGTTTGCACATGATGTACTAACTGATTTCATGGTTTAAAAGAAAACCTAACATTTGTTTACATTATCCTTGATCAGGTAAAAATAAGATTCCTTAACTCTGCTTTTTAAATTGTTTGAGTTTAGGTGAGATTGTATTAAGGTTTAGAAATCCAGTTTTGTTTAAATTCTCATGAATGTTAAGCTGAACATCTGCATCAGTTTCTTTTTAGAGTGCTGTTATATAACTGTAAATAGAGATCATCTTCTGTTCCTGAGTGCCTTTAGATTTAACATTTCAGCCATATTTTACGCTGTGACTTGAACACATCTTGAGATCAGTTTCTTTGAAATCATTTTTAGTAGTGACGACTGGTTGCTCTGCACAATTGAGATGTAACCACTCTTAAGTTTGCTTATCCTAAAACTTTATTGTGTTTAATCTAGATGAAGATGGCAACAACCAGTGGCCAGAGGTTCTGAAATTCTTATTTGACTCTGTCAGCTCTCAGAACGTGGGACTGCGTGAGGCTGCTCTACATATTTTCTGGTGAGATTTCAGACTTTGCTAAATTTTTGCAGGTGAGCCAAGTCACGTCTGTAAGAATGTAAGAAAAACTGTGGCAACTTAATTAAGAAGCAATCATATATATTTCATTGATTCTGTTGTATTGTGGTTTACTTAACTCTTATATAAGTGTACAGTTACAATCTGTTGCTTAAACAATGGATAAATTTAAAATAATAGTTAAGGTTAAACTGTGTGAATTTTTACTAGTGTTTTGGTCTTTTCTTATCCTTAGGAATTTTCCTGGGATTTTTGGGAATCAGCAGCAACATTATTTGGAGGTCATTAAGAGAATGCTGGTTCAGTGTATGCAAGATCAAGAACATCCATCAGTAAGACCTTTATGTTGTTGGGGTTTTTTTAATATGTCCTGAGCATAGAAACTTAGTGTAGTAGTCTCAAACATAAAGGTTAAACCCTGGATTCCAACCAGAGAATCGCATTACCTGAAACTGATGTACAGCTGGAGTTTTGACTATGCCTGCTGCAGAACAAAAGGGTCAGACCTTTTCGTGGTCTTAAAGCTGACTGGCTGGCTCATATGTGCACTGCCTAAGCCCCGGACTCTTACCTAGTAGTTACGCTTGGAGAAACCTAGTTGTAGTGACCCAAGGCAGAGCCAGGGGTTTTAGCCAGCAGCATGAAGGATCAGAAACTCCTTGTTAAGCTTCTCTTTCTGGCCCTTGTGTTTAACAGTACGGATAGGTATTATCTCTACACATAGTATTTGTACACAGTATGTCTCAAAACTGAATATATGACAGTTCCTTGAACTGTTTATGCGTGCTTTGCTGTAAGGGCATGTTAGCAAGCCTTGCTTTTCTGGAAGACTTCAGATTTATTAATTTGTACAGAGAATTGTACTTTGAAAATGTTTCTCTTGTTGTGGAAAATGCTGGGCAAGGATAGGAAACCCTGCTGTGGTATGTGGGTTCAGTTTGATGCTCCCCCATGGATTACTTTTTCTGACCTTTGAAAGTCAGCTGAGTAACATTTTCTAAAGTACCACAAGTCATGCCTTTAAAGAATCATGTTTTAAATACTTAGATCCCACTTTTTGAAAAATGGGACTTGGACACTTGCGTAGACATTTGAAATTGGGATGGAAGTTGAAAACAATAGTTTTTTTTCTTTTTTCTTTCATTTTTAAAAAAAGAGTCCCAAAACAAAAAACAAACAGAAACAAAACTAGGGAATACTTGCCACCTCATAATATGATAAGCTTTTCTTGTATCTTGGAAGACATAGATGATGATCTTCGTTATCGCTTCACCTTAATTTGAACTAAGATGTAAAAGCCCATGTTAAAAGCTAATTGTTGTATCTATTAGGAAAATGTAAAAGGGAAATGGTAATACAAAATCTAGTCTCGTAATAGGTCTAATGTTAAAAGAAAACAAAGGCATATTTCATTAGCAGTTCTTCATGTTTCTCCAATTCTGCCTGTCTTCTAGATCAAGACTCTGTCTGCTAGAGCTGCAGCTGCATTTGTGCTTGCTAATGAGCACAATCTTCCCCTTCTGAAACATTTTGCAGACTTGCTACCTGGAATCTTGCAGGTAAGAAACCACACAGGTAATGCTTCATGTGCCATTACTGTCTGTATTGCCTGTATCCAAACGTAAGTTACTGGTCTGCAAATTTGTGTAGCATATGAATTTTTCTTGAGACTAGATTAACTATATCTTAGTTACCAGCAAGATACAGTGGAAACTGATAAGAAATTTTGTAAACACAAGCTATTTAATAGGGTTTTAAGAAACATAGTTCAATGCTGATTAGTTTATACAGTGTTACCTAGACAAATGAGTTAAAATTCTTCATAAGGTGTTTAACTCAAAATGATACAGCTTTTAACTTTAAATATGGACTACCCTGAGATTTCAAGTAATCAGTAATTGGGAAATTCATTGATCCATGATACCCTGTATCTTTTCAGTTTAGAGGAAAGTGTAGAATTATTCTGAACAAAGATTTGCAGAGTAACAACAACAGTGTGGACAAATGATCTTTGTTTGATAGATTAGGAATTTGAAAACCAAATGCCTTTTTTAAGCTTCATATAATTTCTGAGCCTGGATTAGGATGGATGAATTTGAGCAATAGTTGGAATTCTAATATAAGGTTGTTTACTTTTGTAGGGAAGCCTATTGTAAACCAAACCAGAGAAAGAAAGGGTTTGTGCTCTGAAGGATGACAATTTCACAGTATAGTTCCCTTTCTATATTAAGAAAAATTGGAAATAACTAAGTACCTGTGATAACAGTGGTAGTGAACCTTCAGGCGATTTTAAATTAGGTGAAATTTAGGTTAAAGACTGACTCCTTGCTACAGTCAGTACAGCAGGTTCCTGTTGACAATGTAAGCCATAAACCTTGTCTGTGTGTGCTTTGTGGCAAGCTGAAGAAAAGTTGTGCCAAGTTTACTGGCTTCTGCAAGCAATGGAATTCTACTTGATCTTAAATGGAAACCAGGAGGAATTTATTAAAATCAACTGAACTGAAAATGGGCTCTAGTGTGTGCAAGATAAGTATTTTGATTTTGAGGTCACTCTTTGGTGGTTAGTCCTTGTCTGTGACTTTGGCAATGATAATTGTATTGTTCAAAAATTATAACTGGCCGAGAGGACCTTGGCTACTAAGTACTGTATGGGTGGGAGTGAGGCAGGATTTGGGGTGGGCATGCTATTCATCTTGATGTTTGGCAATTAAATAGCATGCTGTTTTTAGACTTCAGACTAAGAGCCGACTTTGTGTGATATAAGTTTCAGTGCTACTATTTTAGGCTGTAAAAACACATGCACTTGGCTTGCATTTTCAAGCTTTATTTTGCAAATATAGAGCACAGAACTATGCTATGAAATCGGTGGTTTTGAAGTACATATTGCAAGAAGGACTAGGTTTTCTGGCTGTGGTAACACAAGATGGATATGAAGATCTGAGTTTATAAATAGGAGATGGGATGTGTTAGAATAGTGCTGAGTGACCTTTGGAGACAGTTGGATGCTTTTTTTGTTGCTGTTGAAGTTCATTTTGTTAAAGTATTGGCATAGTAAAAAAGCTAAAAATAAAATTCTGACTTAGCAATTCAGTCTTTTCAGTACAATTTCTATAATGGTTATACTGGAGGTTGAACTTTCAGAACTAATAGTTGAAACTTGTGTCCAATAGATTTATCTTGGCAGTGGAGGTAAAAGCAGCTGGAACTTCAGCTGCCTTCTGTGGTTATTGGTGTTTGATACTACAGAAAAGTGCCTCTGCGTTTTAGGGATCACTGTGTGTTTTGAACTTCTTTCTTCGGAAATCTAGTCTTGCTTTAGGAAACTGTCAAAGTTGCAATAGGTATAAAAGACAGAGTTTTACAGAAACTTCCAGTAAATACTACATTATCCTTTACGAGAATCAGAGGACAAGTGGTAACTATTACTCCAAAAGGCCTTAACCAAGATAGATTCCCCCCCAACATTTCTGATACTACAAGATGCTGCTTCTATGTTGAAAGTGTGGGCTGTTTGAGTGACATTATTAAAAGTGTTGGATTCTGGATTTAAATATTAAAAAAACCACCTAACTATCCACTTAAAAAAATGTTTCTACATTAGGAAGGCATCAGATACTTTGCTAATAAAAATTCCTTTCAAAACCTCAAAAGTGTGTTTAAAGACTTTTCTTTGGAGGTTTGGGTTTTTGTGTCCTACTTCTAGAAGAGTTTTAACACCATTGAATAACTGTGTGCCGTTTTAGTACTAGAGTATCAGCCTGGTCAGTTAGAAGTAAGTTTTAAATGACTTTTCAGAATGTAGCTACAGGTTAGGAAAGACACTTGCGAAGAGCTTGATTTCTTTTTCTCCTTCCTATGTCCTGTGACTGAAGGTTTGAAAGGTCTGCTTTAATTTGGTGTTTCTCCAGAGTTGTCTGGGGAAAAAAAAAATTAATCTTGAGATGCCTAGTGTTTGTGTATGCATAAGCTGTTCTCATATAACAGGGAAAAAGGTATTTAGGCTCATTTTCCTTCTTTTAGGCAGAGTTACTTTGAGGAGTTTTTCTTTATTTAAAATGCATTTTGAAGTTGTGCTTGTCAAAACAGTGTGTGGTTTTGCATGTTGGCGCCTCTGATGTGTGACCTTAATTTTTTCTGAGCATCTGTCTACTGTCTTAGATTTAAACTAATACTGGCCAAAATTTATGGCATATAACACTGAGCCATCACTTACTTCTAGAAAACCTGCAGTTTTGGACCCTGCATAATATCTCTTTGGCATTTTGAAGTTGTGCTTGTCAAAACAGTGTGTGGTTTTGCATGTTGGCGCCTCTGATGTGTGACCTTAATTTTTTCTGAGCATCTGTCTACTGTCTTAGATTTAAACTAATACTGGCCAAAATTTATGGCATATAACACTGAGCCATCACTTACTTCTAGAAAACCTGCAGTTTTGGACCCTGCATAATATCTCTTTGTAGTTGTTACAGATTTATGCGCACTGGCCACCGTAGCAGGGTCTGACCCTAGGGGCCTGCTGAAAATGCAGAGTCTGAGTGAAGGCTTCAAATTCGTCTTTTATTAGTTCTCAGGTT
>NW_009259578.1:0-3922 GCF_000687185.1 Egretta garzetta | reverse complement strand
GTTACAGCTCTGTGCACCCCAGCCACCATAACGGGGTCTGACCCCAGGATCGCCCTGAGAATGACAAGTCCGAGTGAAGGCTTCCAATTAGTCTTTTATTAGTTCTCAGGTTACAGCTCGAGCTTGGTGCCTCGAGGGGGAGGGACCCCGACCCCAATTCATGCCTCTCAATTATACACATACTACCCATCACCCAATCCCCAAATCCAGTCACTTCATTCTCATCGGTGGTCTCTTGATTTTTTTTTTTATGGTGCTTTTTGGGTTTTTTTTTAAATTGGTTTTCACTGGTGCTGGGCTGGCCGCCTTCTGAGGCTACTTCATTCTCTTGGAATTGTCTGCTTGGTCCTTACCTTCTTCATTCTGCTTGTATCTTCCCGATTCAGCTAGTTCTTTGTTAGCAGCATTAGTTTTATCAAAAAGTTCTCAAAAGTTTATCAAAAAGACTCTCCTCAGTTCTTGTGCCCTAAGGCTTCAACTACTTCAGCTGCTAATGCTAAGCCATTAATGCTAAACGAGACTATTCAGAGAGAGAAGAATACAGTTAATCAAATGTCTTCTATAATGGGTATTATTTGTTTTTATTTAATCTTATCTTTTCTCTTTATAGGCTGTAAATGATTCCTGCTACCAAAACGATGATTCTGTCCTGAAATCCCTAGTAGAAATTGCAGATTCTGTTCCCAAGTATTTACGACCACATTTAGAACCTACTTTGCAACTAAGTCTGAAGGTAAAGCTAGGAATTCTTTTTAAAAAAATTTTACTCTTTCCGCCTCAAAACTTTTGTTCTAACCATTTGCTCTAATCTTCTGGATTGTAGTTGTGTGCAGATGCCAGTCTCAGTAACATGCAGCGTCAGTTGGCTCTTGAAGTAATTGTCACCTTGTCAGAAACTGCTGCTGCTATGCTGAGGAGGCACACAAACATTGTTGCGCAAGCCAGTAAGTATTTTATTTGTTTTCTTTGTTTTGAAACAATTTGTCTTCCTTTACAGCGTTAAACTGACTTTGCAAGGTGGTCAGTAGCAAAACCATGTCTAACTCAGAGTTTGCTGGTGCTGGTAACTTCAGGTGACACTGAATTGAGTTTTCTTCTGGCAAAAAGGCCTTCTTACTATGACTCTTCATAAATTAATCTGTGCTTATGCAGCCAACAACAATTTGAATAAAAATACAGTAGATTATTCATTAGGTGTTTCCAAGGAAAATACTACTTTCATGATTTTCTGCTGGCTTTGGAAATTTGTACTGTAAAAGAAAAAAAAAAGTTGATGCATTTAGTTCTGAAGTTCTACGTTTGAAGTTTGGTATGTAGGCCAGATACTCTGTGGTGCTGGCAACTGAAGACTGAAGGAATTCAGCATGCACGTTGAGCTTCAATGTTGAGTTAAAGCTGTGAATTAAAAATCAGATGCTTATGTAAGTGCTTAGAGATAGTCTAATTAGACTATTTAACATGTGGATTGTAAATTCTTTGGAGAGGCACTTTTTTAATCATGCATTATTATTTGAGATACTAAAAATAACTGTCTTCTGGACAGCCCCAGCAGCAGTGCACTGGTGTTTCTCTGCCTTTTAAACCTTCTTTGTGAGTAGATCACAACACTGACACTGCAGTGTAGCCTGCTTTTTGGAAGGATTCTTTTCTCTCCCTGTCACACTTGTATCTGTTTAGATTCTTGCTTGTTTTCTGGAACTTGCATAAAGACAATCTGTTAAAAGGCAACTTTTTTTACTTGTGTGCACAGGCTGGAGAAAGTTGCGTATATATGTGTCATTAAAATAATCATAAAACTCCTGGAAAATGTTGTAAACTGGGTTAGCTTGGCTTAAGTGTTTAAACTCTTGACTAGAAGTTTTGTTTACTTGTAGAATTTTTTTTTTAAAGAACAGATTCTTTCAGAATATATTTTGAAATTTGAAAATGTTTAGAACACTGTGTAGCTTGTTGGGAATATGAACATTTGATGCTTGCTGACCCCCAAATCATTACAAGCTTTTTATCTGGTCATGCGGCATAGCGAAGTACCTCACATCTCTTTAGAATGTATTACTTTTATATTGGGTTGCTAGTTGCTGTTTAGGAATGAAATATTTGTATTAAGATACTGTATTAAGGTAAAGCACCATGTGGGAATGAAATGCCTTTGGTTTGCAACCCATTGTAAAATTGCTCTTAATGAATCACTAAGGTGAAAGACAGTTATTTTGCAGAGCTGGTAAAGCAGTTATGTTCAGAGAATGATAAAAGGGTAGCAAAAAAGGGTTGCTTTTGTCTTGGTTTTGTGCCTTAGCTTAAAAGGTTTTCTGTTTTCATTGAACTAAAAAGTTGCTAGATCACTTGATCCTCACAACTAGAAATGAGTCTTAGGCAAAACTGTCATCTTATGCTGGTTTTATTGAACATGATGTTCATTAGGAGTAAGTCTGCATCTTGCGTACCAGTTTTCTGCTCAGGAATTCCATTGGGGCTCAGACTTCCCTCCTTGAGCTCAGTGTTCAAGACAGCAAGAGTGTTATATTGCTCTTCCCCTAGAAATTAGAGCTGCAGCCTATCTTTGGCTGTAGTTTTGCTCAGTCTCCAGAAAACAGAGAGTCAGGGGCACGCTCTGACAAGAGGCAGCCTTAGTGGGGCTCATCCTTAACTTGTTTGTAAACAGTCTATATATTGGGAATGGCTGAATTTTGAGGGATTGTTGGGACAATGTTGAAACTTCAATGTGCAACTCTACATTAAAAAAAAAAATTCTTTGTGAAACTATACTTACTGGCAACTACATTCATATTAACATCAAGAAGAAACAACACAAGCTTTTGCAGGTTCTGGATATAATGATGGCCAGACAGCTTTGGATGACAGTTGGTTCTCAGCCTTGCTTATTAGTATCAGCTAACACTATGACATCAATTTTTGGAATCGTGTAGCATTTGTGGCAGATGATGGTTGACTTCCATATTTCAGAGGTGTGACAACACGTCACTTTCACGTGTGCTTTTGAGTGTCTGCATTTGAAAAGCTTCTGGGCTATGATTTTTTTTTTTTTTTTGAGGAAATTGTTTTCAGTAACTAGTTAAGTATATAGAATTCTGAAGTGTTGGCATCATGCTAGAGAGTTCATAGTGTCCATTAAGTTAGCTCTGAAAGTTTTTGCAGCCATGGTATAGTCTCTGGCTGAAGATACATAGCAACATCAAGCAAATCATTCCATAATTTGATCTTTTCTTGATACTTGCCCCTCAATGCTGTCAGTGATCAGTATTTGCTTCTGTCATCAGTTGACTGTTTCTCATCTGTGGAGATGCATGGTGAGGTGAGTTTGCTTAGGGTTGTGCCTCTGTCATAGATTACAATAGTGTAAGTGTATTATGAAATTCACCAGTTGCAGTATACCCAATCAGTTGCAGTAAATCTTGTCAGCAGCATGGACTACTGTTTTGCCTACTAGTTTTTGAGGTAGGTTGCTGTAAGGGACAGTTAGCTATGACACCTGTCTTCAAGATGTGTGGTAGACTGTCCGAAAAAGATTCTCAAAGCTCAAAGATTTGAGTATTTGACTGAAAACTTTTGTTTTGAGGGGAAAGTGAAGCTCTTTTGCATAAATGGTGTTGAGTTCAAACGACTGCTCTGAGCAGTTAGTGTGATATAGTAAATCTTGTCAGCAGCATGGACTACTGTTTTGCCTACTAGTTTTTGAGGTAGGTTGCTGTAAGGGACAGTTAGCTATGACACCTGTCTTCAAGATGTGTGGTAGACTGTCCGAAAAAGATTCTCGAAGCTCAAAGATTTGGGTATTTGACTGAAAACTTTTGTTTTGAGGGCAAAGTGAAGCTCTTTTGCATAAATGGTGTTGCGTTCAAACGACTGCTCTGAGCAGTTAGTGTTATACGAAGTAAAGAATACTTAAGAGCACCTTACTTTG
>NW_009259577.1:2384-2594 GCF_000687185.1 Egretta garzetta | reverse complement strand
CACACACCCCCCTCCCTTAAAGGGGCCACACACACTCCTCCCTTAAAGGGGCCACACACACACACCTGAAAGGGGCCACACACACACTCCCTTAAAGGGGCCACACATATTCCTCCCTTAAAGGGGCCACACACATTCTCCCCTTAAAGGGGCCACACACCCCCCTCCCTTAAAGGGGCCACACACACTCCTCCCTTAAAGGGGCCACAC
>NW_009259577.1:0-779 GCF_000687185.1 Egretta garzetta | reverse complement strand
GGGGACACATGGAGGGGACACAGGGGGGACACACACACAAAAGACACGGCAGCGTCACCATGGTGGCCATCTTGGGTGGCCATGAACCCCCCAGGACCCCCGGACCACCCTGAGGAACCCCCAGGAGCCTTGGGGACACCTTGGGGACATGAAGGCCCATCTCCCATCTCCTCAACGTGACGGAGGAGGCCATCTTGGATGGTCAACCATTGGATGCCTTGACATCCCATCACCCCCAGGACCAATGGGACACCCCGAGGAGCCCCAAGCACCCTTGAGGACACTTGGGGACACCTTGGGGACACCAAGACTTGCCTCCATGTCCTCAATATGATCGTGACGGCCATCTTGGATGGCCAACTGTTGGATGCCATCACATCCCATCAACCCCAGGACCAACAGGCCACCCCGGGGAGCTCCCACAATGCTTGGGGACACCTTAGTGACACCAAGGCCCAACTCCATGCCCTCAATATGATTGTGACGGCCATCTTGGATGGCCAACTGTTGGATGCCATGACATCCCATCAACCCCAGGACCAACAGGGCACCCCGGGGAGCCCCCCAGGGGCCTTGGGGAGAGCCAAGGCCCCCTTGGGGACGCGTCCCCTCACCTCCATGTGCTCGATGTGACGCAGGTGGCTGTTCTTGGTGGCCAGGAGGAGGGCGCGGGCCTCGTCCAGCTGCGTCTTCACCTGGAGGCTCTCGTGGTAGAGGAGGGAGAACTGGGACTGCAGCACCTTGTACTCCAACGTCTCCTTCACCGCCTCCTCCGGCAG
>NW_009259576.1:0-671 GCF_000687185.1 Egretta garzetta | reverse complement strand
CATCCATTTAGCAAGAAGGAAAATCTTACTTCCTCCCTGGATACCTGTGTTTAAAAAAGGAATGGCACAGCTGTCAGCAATATTTCAACATTTACAAAGCTCTGGTTTTTGGTCTGTTAGTAGTGAAAATCTGGCTGCATAGTCAGTAATTGAACAGCACAGAGGATGCATATATATCTCTGGGGCTTTTTTGGTCTATCTTTTTAACAAGGAGAGAAAGCCCCCATTTAAAAGACAGGAAAGTAGATAAGATTTGATTAGAATTCTTGATACGGACTATCTTCCACAGCACATATTTCAAGAGATCACATAAAACAGCTGTAGGGAGTTCTTCTGCTTTCTGTAGTTTAAAATGTGAGCTCTCTCTTGAACTAGTTTTACTTGGTCTGGATAGCGATCACGTGCAGACTCCTGCACAATCACCAGTTAAGTTGGGAATTGAACAGAAGCACTTTAAACCTGGTTATTTTACATGTTCTCTAAGGAAAAGTATTTCTTGGGTTTTATTTATGAAGCAGAAGGTAAGGAGGTAGAAAATACACTGGGAAAAAAACAAAGGGATTGCTGCTGGTAGCAAGTCCTAAAATTAGAATAGTTACTGAAGCTAATTAGTAGAGATCCTCCCCCACTACCCCCCCGGTAGGACGCCAGTGCTACAGGATGAAGAATAT
>NW_009259575.1:6447-6726 GCF_000687185.1 Egretta garzetta | reverse complement strand
GCCGTCTGCCGGGACTTGATCAGCTTGGCCCGGATCTTGGCGTCCACCATGTGGCTCTCCCGCAGGTCCCCCACACGGAACATCAGGCAGAGCTGCTCATCCCGGCGGGAGATGACGCAGTTCTTGCTGAAGATGAGGGTCTGGGCGCGCTTCTTGGGCCGGGAGATCTTGACGAACATGCAGCCCACCATCAGGGCGTCGATCATGGAGCCGACGATGGACTGCGCCATCAGCAGGATGACGCCCTCGGCGCAGTTGGCCGTCACCATCCGGGAGCCG
>NW_009259575.1:4450-4769 GCF_000687185.1 Egretta garzetta | reverse complement strand
GGGGGGGCCCGGGCGGCGCCCGCCAATCCTGCTCCAGCGGCAGAAGGTCGCCCGTTAATCTGTCTCAATGACAGGCACAATTACCTCGAGATGATTTAATCGGAAGGAGCCCTGATGCCCGAGGGAAGGAGCAGGAGGGGTTTCCCAGCGGATTTCCCTGCTCTCGGCTCCGGGATGATGCTCCCCGTCCGCTCGTAGGGATGGGACCATCAGCAAAGGCTGGACGATGTCCCCCCTCTCCCGCCCGCTCCATGCTCCCTTGCCCCCGGTGGTGTCCTCCTTTCGGGACCCCCCTGCGATGGTCCCCCCCGACACTCCC
>NW_009259575.1:3612-4162 GCF_000687185.1 Egretta garzetta | reverse complement strand
CCCCCCCGACACTCACCGGGGCCAGACCCCCATGCCCGGAGGGCTCAGTAATTTACCAGCCTGGCCCCCGGTACCCCCGTTGATAAGAAAGACGGCAGATGAAGGAGAGATTAGTCGCTAATCTCCCCGGGAAGATGAATCTGCAAGCCGGACCCTGCGGAGGGGACGCACGCGGGGGCGGACGGGAGGCGAATGCCAGCACGAAGTTGGGATTTTCTTGATGGTGCGGCCCATCCTTTTCCCCCATCTTTCTTTTTTTGCAGCAGGATGTCTTCTCCGTGGCAGGACTTTGCTCACGGAAAGCAGCGGTAACCGTGTCCCCGGATGAGGGGCTGGGCACAGGAGGGGGTGACCTGAGCGCCTGCGTTGGACGTCCCCGTCCCTGTCCCAGCTCGCGAAGGCTCCCTTGTGTACCGATGCAATGACCAAATGAGAGTCGATGCCTCAAACCCTCCCGAGAAGAGCCCGACGCTGGCTCTCCCCTGCCCGCATCCCGCCCCGGGGCCCCCTCCCTGTCCCACCGCAGCCGGAGTCGCCGCTGCCCAGAGGC
>NW_009259575.1:1735-2253 GCF_000687185.1 Egretta garzetta | reverse complement strand
CCGCACCTTGCAGGAGGCACGGCAGGAGCTGGGGGAGGGTGGGAGCTGCAAGGGGCAGCGCTGCCACCCCAGCGAGGCTTTGCTCCGACCAGAGAAGGTTGGGGCGGGGGGAAATAAAGGCGGAGAACAAGGGGGAGAGGGAAAACGAGGGCCGAGGTGCTACCGAAGAGCACTCCCGCTGCGAAGGTGGGATGCTGCTGGCTGCATCCCCCGCAGTAGCTTCATCCCCTCATGGCTCCGGCAACGCCGTGAGCGTGCCACGGACCTTCCTGAGGAAGCTCCTCAGCTGCATCGTTCACCCGCGCACCAGAGGTGGGTGCAGTGTTTTGGGGGCTCCTTAGCGGTGTCTTCCACGCTGTCTGATTCAGCTGTAAAGCAAAGCCTGCTTGCACGCCTCCGTGCGCCCGGCAGCCCGGGAACGCCAGGCTGGATTAATGCCGAGTCCCGAGAGAAGCCAGCCCGCTGCTACAGCGCTGGTTAACAACACAGTTCAGCGCTGGTTTAATCCAGGCTCAAAG
>NW_009259575.1:0-292 GCF_000687185.1 Egretta garzetta | reverse complement strand
CCCCAGCCGCTCCCCCCCACGCTCCTCCGCGTGCCCACTCCCAGCCCGGCGACGCCGTCACCAAACTTACCCACTTTTCTGCTAAAGCATCCCGAATTCCCGCCCTGCAGCTGCTGAGTCGCCGCTGTCCTGGCAGGATGAGCTGGTGAGCGCGCGCGGGGTTCTGCTTCATCACGCTGCGGAGCGCTCTGAGCCAATTTGCCCACAGATTTTTGTGTGCGCGTGCGCTCCCCTTGCTTCCCATCGAAGCCAGAAGGCACCTCAAGGCGCGACCCCGGAGCAAAAAAAAAAA
>NW_009259574.1:0-559 GCF_000687185.1 Egretta garzetta | reverse complement strand
ACCGCGCGGCCGAGCCTACCTTCTTCCCGCAAGTAGGACACTCGAAACGACGGTTGGCTTTGCCGCACTTGTGTTCGCCGAGACGGAGCGGGGTGGCGAAAGCGGCGCCGCAAGCGGCGCAGAGGTGAGGTTGACGGCCAAGGTGGCTGAGCTCGTGGACTTCCAAGAGGCGGCGGAGAAGGAAAGAGCGACCGCATTGTTGGCATTTGTAAGGATATTCGCCGGTGTGGTGGTAGCGGTGCATGAGGAGGCGGTAAGGGCGGTGAAAACGAACGCCGCACTCCGGGCATTTGTAGGGATAACGGCGACTGTGGACGAAGAGATGTTGGCGAAGGGTGGAAGATTGGGTGAAGCGTTTGTGGCAAACGTCGCATTCGTAAGGGCGTTCGCCGGTGTGGGTGAGGCGATGCCGGAGAAGGTTGGCTTGAGAGTTGAAACTCTTGCCGCACTCCTTACAGTGGAAGGGGCGTTCGCCGGTGTGCGTCAAGAGGTGGTTGCGGACGTGGGATTTTTTTTTGAACCTTTTCCCGCAGGTAGGGCACTCGTGGCGACGTTCCAA
>NW_009259573.1:0-1054 GCF_000687185.1 Egretta garzetta | reverse complement strand
GGGGCTCGGCTGGGCCCCCTCCCAGCAGCCCCCGGGGCCCTGGGGTGAGGTGCAGGGGTGCGGTGCAGGAGGTGTGAGCGTGCCCGGGTGAGTGGGTGTGCACCCGGGTCTGGGCACCCCTGTGTGTGCACGCAGGGACGTGTGTGGGTGCAGCCATGTGTGTGTGCACCCGTGTGTGTGTGCATGCGTGTGCGGGCAGGGACGTGTGTGTGTGCACCCATGTGTGTGTGCACCTGTGTGTGTGTGCACCCATGTGCAGGCAGGGACATGTGTGTGTGCACCCATGTGTGTGTGCACCCGTGTGTGTGTGCATGCGTGTGCGGGCAGGGACGTGTGTGTGTGCACCCATGTGTGTGACCCCCATGTGTGTGCACACATATGCAGGCAGGGATGTGTGTGTGTGCCCCCGTGTGTGCAGCCATGTGTGTGTGCCCCCTGCGTGTGTGTGTGCACCCGTGTGCAGGCAGGGATGTGTGTGTGTGCACCCATGTGTGTGTGCACCCATGTGCAGCCAGGAACGTGTGTGTGTGCCCCCTGTGTGTGTGTGCACCCATGCGTGTGTGCACCCATGCGTGTGCAGCCAGGGATGTGTGCGTGTGCCCCCGTGTATGTGCACCCATGTGCGTGCACCTGTGTGTACATGTGTGCACACAGGGACGTGTGTGCGCACGTGTGTGTGTGCCCCCCTGTGTATGCACCCATCTGTGTGTGTGTGCAGGCAGGGACACACGTGTGCACCCATGCGTGGGTGTGTGCACCCCTCCCTATGCACCCTGTGTGTGTGTGTGTGTGTGTGTGTGCAGGCAGGGATGCGTGTGTGCACGTGTGTGTGTGCAGGCAGGGACGCTCGTGTGCACCCCTGTGTGTGTGTGTGTGTGTGCACCCATGTGCATGTGCACCCATGTGCAGGCAGGGACGTGTGTGTGCACCCATGTGCACCCCTGCGTGTGTGTGTGTGCACAGGGATGTGCATGTGCACCCGTGTGTGTGTGTGTGCACCCATGTGCATGCACCCATCTGTGTGTGTGCAGGCAGGCACACGCGTGTGCCCCCG
>NW_009259572.1:17993-18728 GCF_000687185.1 Egretta garzetta | reverse complement strand
GGTGCTGTGCAGGGTCCCACAATGGGGCATGGGTGCTGTGCAGGGTCCCACCCTGGGTGCTGGGCAGGATCCTGCACCGGGACGTGGGTGCAGGGCAGGGTCTCAGGGGGCTGTGGGCACAGAGCGGGATCCTGCACCGGGACGTGGGTGCAGGGCAGGGTCTCAGGGGGCTGTGGGCACAGAGCGGGATCCTGCACTGGGACATGGGTGCTGTGCAGAGTCCCACAATGGGACACGGGTGCTGTGCAGGGTCTCACAGTGGGACGTGGGTGCTGTGCACGATCCTGCACTGGGACCTGGGTGCTGTGCAGGGTCCCACACCGGGACATGGGTGCTGTGCACGGGATCCTGCACCGGGACGTGGGTGCAGGGCAGGGTCCCATGCTGGCACATGGGTGCTGTGCACAGGATCCTGCACCAGAAGGTGGGCGCTGTGCAGGGTCCCACACTGGGATGTGGGTGCTGTGCCGGTCCCGCAGGGATATGGGTGCTGTGCAGGGTCCCAGGGGGCTGTGGGCGCAGAGCAAGATCCTGCACCAGGACGTGGGTGCTGTGCAGGGTCCCATAATGGGACATGGGTGCTGGGCAGGATCCTGCACCGGGATGTGGGTGCTGTGCAGGGTCCCACAATGGCACATGGGTGCTGTGCAGGATCCTGCACCGGGATGTGGGTGCTGTGCAAGGTCCCGCACCAGGACCTGGGTGCTGAGCCATTCCCAGGGGACCACAAGCCGG
>NW_009259572.1:15325-15597 GCF_000687185.1 Egretta garzetta | reverse complement strand
AACATGCCCCCCCTTCCCTGTGGCCGCTGGCACGTCCAGGCTCTTATCTCCCTCCACACCGCGTCAGCACGGCTCTGCGGGCTCTAATCTCCCTGCTCCGGAGATGGGGGCACCCCTGGCCCCCTTCCCTGTGGCCGCTGGCACGTCCAGGCTCTTATCTCCCTCCACACCGCGTCAGCACGGCTCTGCGGGCTCTAATCTCCCTGCTCCGGAGATGGGGGCACCCCTGGCCGGGGGGATGTGGGGGGCTGCCCCAGCCCGGCGCCTGAGGT
>NW_009259572.1:12401-13194 GCF_000687185.1 Egretta garzetta | reverse complement strand
CTCTCCACCGGGCGGCTGGACCAGGCCCGCGAGGACCTGATGCAGGTGGCCACCATGGCAGAGCTGCTGGAGGTCTTCGACCTGCGCATGATGGTGGCCAACGTGCTCAACAAGGAGAGCTTCATGAACCAGGAGATCACCAAGGCCTTCCACGTCCGCCGTGCCAACCGCATCAAGGAGTGCCTGGGGAAGGGGGTCTTCGCAGGTACTGGGGTCCCCGGTGGGGGGTGCAGAGGGAGGGCTGGGGGCTGCCCTGCCCGGGGAGGTCATCGGGCTCCTTCCCCTGTGGCTGGGTGTCCCCGTTCCCGCAGTGCCCTGCATGGACCCAGGGCGCCCAGCCACCCTGATCCCCCTTCCTCCGCTGAGGCTGCTGGGGTCTGGGGTCCAGAGCCCTCATCCCATCCCTGTCCCGTCCCCAGCAGCCATGTGGCTCTGCCGTGCTCCCCGGGCTGGGGGGTGTGTCCCTGGGCTGGCCCTGCTGGGGGCTGGGGTGGCCGAGGGGCCACTGTCCCCATGCTGAGGCTGTCCCCTTGCTGTCCCAGACGTGGTTTTCCACGTGGACGACGGGGCCGTGCCGGCACACAAGCCCCTGCTCACCGCCGGCTGCGACTGGATGATGGCCATGTTCCGGGGGGCTTTCCGGGAGAGCTACGCCGCCGAGGTGAGGGGGGGACAGCGGGGGCTGGCTCGGGCCCCCTGGCACATGCATGTCCAGCTCTCCTTTTTGCTGGGGGTCTATGCCAGGGCTGGGGGGGCGCTGTGCTGGGCCGGGGGGCTGGGTGGGGCAGGCGCT
>NW_009259572.1:6624-7923 GCF_000687185.1 Egretta garzetta | reverse complement strand
GGCTGCAAAGCAACGCCAGGGCCTGCAGCAGAACAAGCTTAAAGTTTAACAGCTCACAGGAACCGCTGACGCGTTCCGTGAACACGCGAGGCTCGGCTGTGGTCACACGCCGTTCAAACATGTTTGGGTTCGGCGAGGCTCATTACACAGAGGATAAAATTTCTAGGGAGAATTACCGCATCCCCTGCCTCTGCGCCCGAGCCTGGGCGCCCCTCACCTTACAGGCAGCTGGGATTTCACACGCCAGGCCCCGGCTCTCGCTCGTTAGGAAGCCTGCGACAAACCTCAGTGCGAAGCGCGAGCGAGGCGTCGAACCGCCAGAGGTGGGTGACAGGAGAGCTTCCACGTAAACAGGCTCCACGTCCCGGCTAATTAGGAACCAGTTCTCGGGAATTAATTGTTCAGGGGAGTCCCGAAGGCAGAGGCCGTTAAGGGTGACTAATTAGAGAAAGTGTGAGAAAGCGTCCTCGTTGGGAAGGAGGCAGCCAGTAACGAAGGCGCCAATTAGCGCGTGGTGCAGAGATGTCAGCTGGGCGAGCCGAGGCAGAGGAAGCCCCATCCCGGTCCCGGACTGCACTCCGTAATCGGGTGAAGTCACCTCACCACAAGGACTGTCACCGGTACCACCGGCAGCTCAGGTGGGTTACCCCCTCCGGTGAGCGGGGGGAGGCTCACCCCGTCAGCGAGCACCCAGGCATGGCTCTGCCCCTGACCCCCAGTGCTGGCCCCTGGGGGCAGAGCAGCAGGGCCCCGCACCGCAGCCAGCGCCCAGGGATGGCCGCGGTGACACGGGCGTGACGTGTCCTGCGCCCTCCTCTGTGGGGCTGCTGCGGTACCTCACCGCTCTAATGGTGGGAGCATGAATTTTAGGGTGGGTTTATTCACAGCCAGTTGTGCTCATGTGCTCTCGTACCACACCAAGCCTTCAGCTTCAACAGCTCTTCCATGCTCCGGCGCTCAGCCCGGCAGATCATGGGGTGCTCTGGGCCAGCACAGGCTGTGCCCCCACAGCCACACTGCATGCAGGGAGACCAGCCTCGTCACCGCTTTCGTTGCCCCTCTCTGCTTCAGAATTTGCGTTCCCAGGACTGAGGTCTGGTCAGCTGAGAAGCGTGGGGCCCGAGGTGCGGAGAAGGCAGAGAGCAGCTGAATGCCGATGGAAGGTGGGGCAGCCGGGTAACTGATGGGGTGGCTGCTCCCAGCTGCCCGGGCAGCAAAGGGAACAGCCCTGAAACACCACAGTGTACGAGGGCAGCATTTTAAACCACACCAAAGTTTTAAACCACACTAAAGATCCCC
>NW_009259572.1:4585-5822 GCF_000687185.1 Egretta garzetta | reverse complement strand
AGGGACCGTGCCCCTGTGCTGGGCACTGGGGGGGCCGCCCCTCGAGTGCTGGGGTCAGGGTTGGGCCCCTCCCTCCCCGAAGGACCTGGGAGGGCTGGAGCGTGTCCAGAGAAGGGCAGCGGAGCTGGGGAGGGGTCTGTTCCATCCCAGCCAGGTCCAGAGGCAAGGCTACCAGGGGTCTCTAATGCCAGGAGGAACTGTGCTGTGCTGCAGGAATCACACACATCCAGGGAAGGAGAGCGGGCGGAGGGGCTGGGGGTCTCCTCCCTGAGCTGCCACCACAGGGTTTACCTGGAGGATGCTCCGTGACGTCCAGCGCGTGCCAATACACCATGATGGAGCCGTCAGACTCGTACATCTGGAGAGAGAAAGCAAGATGGTGAGGCCTAGGGGGGTGGGGAAGTTTCTCTTACAGCATCAGGCTCAACCACTTCCCCAAGAGGTCTCCAAGAGAGAGCGACAGCTCTCTGGGTACGCAGCAGGACCTCCAGAGGGTCCTCGCAGCAAGCTCATCCTCCCAGCACTGTGACTTCGCTTCTCGCCCTCTGCGGAAAGCCACCTCACCTGGATCCCTTTCTGAGAGGTCAGCACCAGCAGGACGCGCGACGGCAGGATGCACCAAGCAGCCTGGAAGGGAAGGAGCTCTCAGCAGGGCTCAGGAGGGGCAAGATGGGGCAAAAGCCCTCCCCACCTCCTGGGGAAGGACAGTCTGCAGTCACCAGCAGAGGCGTGTGTGTTTCTGGCTCCTGCCACGGGGCACAGGAGGTGGGTCCCTACTGCCCTCGGGGACCTCTCCAGGGTCTCACCAACCATCTCAGCAGGCTCCTTCCCTCTCCCCCCTCCCCGTAATCAGGACACTGCAGGCTCCTGCTTCTGCCCTGGCAGGTCTACAGCCCTGTGTGCGCAAGGAAGGCCCTTCCTCCCTGCTCTGTAGCTCCGCTGCCTCCTCCCTGTGCTCGGCAGTCGGCCCGTTTGGGCCTTGCGGCCGATGGGTCCCCAGGTGAGAGCAGGCTGGCATTAAAGCGCAGACCTCTGCTGAGGCCAACACACGGCGCCGAGGCCAGCGTCATCCTCACCGGGGCACAGAAAGCAAAAGCAAAGACCAAGAGGTGATGTCACGGCATCCCAGGCGCCCCTTGTCACCCTGCACCACCCCGTCCTGCTCCCACCGGCCCCGGTCAACCCCCCGGCAGCGCCGCGCTCCTTCCACCCCTCCCCGCAACCATTCACGGGGTTG
>NW_009259572.1:3076-3772 GCF_000687185.1 Egretta garzetta | reverse complement strand
TGGGGGCAACTGGGATGTGCTGGGTGTACTGGGTGTACCAGGGTGTGCTGGGGTACATTGGGGTGTGCTGGGGTGTGCTGGGGTGTGCTGGGGTACATTGGGGTGTACTGGGGTACATTGGGGTGTGCTGGGGTGTGCTGGGGTGTGCTGGGGTACATTGGCGTGTGCTGGGGTGTGCTGGGATACGTTGGGGTGTACTAGGGTGTACTGGGGTATACTGGGGTGTGCTGGGGTACGTTGGGGTGTACTGGGGTGTACTGGGGTATACTGGGGTGTGCTGGGGTACGTTGGGGTGTACTAGGGTGTGCTGGGGTGTGCTGGGGTACATTGGTGTCTACTGGGGTACATTGGGGTATACTGGGGTGTGCTGGGATGAGCTGGGGTACATTGGGGTATACTGAGGTGTGCTGGGATGAGCTGGGGTACATTAGGGTGTACCGGGGTGTACTGGGGTACATTGGGGTGTACTGGGGTGCGCTGGGATGAGCTGGAGTGCATCGGGGTGTGCTGGGATGAGCCGGGGTGCCCGGGGGGTGCCATGGGGACGCCATGTTGGAGACGCCCCCGCCCCGGGACGGGTCACGGGGTCCCCGCTGCCAGGCTCTGGGCCAGCAGAGCCCCCCATGCCCCTTGCCAGGGGCTCCTTGTCCCTGGTCCCTGCAGGCTGGGGGGGACCCTGGGCCGTACCACCCCGAT
>NW_009259572.1:0-463 GCF_000687185.1 Egretta garzetta | reverse complement strand
CATGCCTTGAGCTCCAGCACCGGGAGCCCACGGAGCCGCCATCCCTCTGGCGCACAGCAGCCCTCCGCCTGCTTTTCAGCGTGTAACCGCACGCAGCCCGTACCCCGCTGCTGATTTGCCACCAACCGAGAAATAAGAGGGGTTTAAGGGGGCTTCACCACGCGAGCTCTCCCCGGGGTTTGCCACCGCCCCTTGTCCCTGGGCTGCGGCGCTGGCCCAGGTCCCTGCCCTCGGGGGCACGGCCGCCTCCGGCTGCGTCCCTGGCGGGTGGCCCTTGGCTCTGCCCCCTGCACCCAGAGCCACCTGGCTGGGCGAGCACCCGTTTTTTTCTATAAAGAACCTGTTTGTAGCTGTGACGGTGCGGGGCGATGCTCAGGGACAGCTGAGCTCAGGGAGGGCTCATCCAGGGCGGGAACCCAGTGCCGGGAAACGCTGGAGGCTTTGGAGGCTGGAGTGGCCACGG
>NW_009259571.1:0-215 GCF_000687185.1 Egretta garzetta | reverse complement strand
GCTTAGTTGCCAGCCGGGTTAAACCGCGACACAGGGCCACCATAAAAGCCATCCCAACTCCTCACTGTCTCATCTACTCACTAGATCAGCTTGTGACATCCCTCACTAGATCAGCTTGCTCAATGCCCCCTCCAGCCTCACCTGGAACACTTCCAGTGATGGGGCATCCATACCTTCTCTGAGCAACCTCTTCCAGTGCCTTGCCAGCCTCATTG
>NW_009259570.1:1599-2024 GCF_000687185.1 Egretta garzetta | reverse complement strand
GGTGGTGGGGGGGCAGGGTGCCCTCCAAAGCATCCAAGCTTGGGGAAGTTTTATTCCCTGCAAGAGGCTCTTTGGCAGCTTTTTAAGCTGGGTGGGATTTGGGAAGGTGCAACAGCCTCGGCTGGGGGGTCCCAGGCTGCAGGGAGAAAGGGACCCCTTTGGGCACCCTGTTGTAGCTTGGAGGCTTCTCCTCCACCCCAGGCAGCAAGAAAGGGACCCCTTTGGGCACCCTGTTGTAGCTTGGAGGCTTCTCCTCCACCCCAGGCACCAGCAGCGGGCACCCCAGATCTACCCCAAAATAAGCCGGTGGCATGGTGGACCACCCAGCCTGGGGGTCAGATGCTCCTCCACCCCGGGCACCGGCAGCGGGCACCCCAGATCTACCCTAAAATAAGATGGTGGCATGGTGGACCAACCAGCCTGCG
>NW_009259570.1:0-247 GCF_000687185.1 Egretta garzetta | reverse complement strand
GGGGGTACCTTGAAATGGGGCGGCTCCGAGGCAGCAGCTACTCCCACACACCAAGGATACGCACTTGCTCGGGGAGCTTGCGGAAGCTCTGCCCCGCTGGCTGCTGCAGCCCCAGCCTGCACCAGAAAAGGGCGAGCGGAGCCGCAGTTTTCTGCTTTGGAAGAAAAAGGGGAGGCATCTTTAACGGCGATCTAGTTCATTTGAAATTGCAAGATGCTCTGCAGTGTTTTTTTCTTCAGAGAAAGAT
>NW_009259569.1:0-1055 GCF_000687185.1 Egretta garzetta | reverse complement strand
ACCCTGGGGACATGGGAACCCTGGGGACATGGAGTGCTGGTGGGAGGACCTGGGGACCCTGGGGACATGACCTGGGGACATGGAGTCCTGGGGAGAGGACCTGGGGACCCTGGGGACATGACCTGGGGACATGGAGTCCCGGGGACAGGACCTGGGGACCCTGGGGACACGGGGACATGAGGGAAATGACCTGGGGACCCTGGGACGTGACTGAGGGACATGGGGAACCCTGGGGACACAGGGACCCTGGGGACCCAGGGAGAAGGGGACATGACTGAGGGACATGGGGACACGACCTGGGGATGCTGGGGACACTACCAAGGGACATGGGGACAGGACCTGGGGACACAGGGACATGACTGAAGGACATGGAGAGCCAGGGACACGACCTGGTGACCCTGGGGACATGGGGACATGACTGAGGGCATAGGGACAAGAGGGACACAGAGGCCCAGGGGCACAGGGCCTGGGTAGCCTGGGGCCATGGAGCGATGGCCTGGGGACAAGGGGACACATGGGGACATGGCCTGGGGACACTGGGACAGGGCCTGGGGCCTTAGGGGACACGGGGACACAGCCTGGGACATGGGGCGATGGCCTGGGGACAAGGGGACACATGGGAACATGGCCTGGGGACAAGGGGACACAGCCTGGGGGCACGGGGGACATTGGGGACATGGGGACAGGGCCTGGGGACATGGGGGACATAGGGACAGGGCCTGGGGACACTGAGCAATCCATGCTGCTGGGGCACAGGGACAGGGCATGGGGACATGGGGACACCTGGGGACAGGGACAGCCACCCTGCCAGGGCACGGGGACACAGCCTGGGGACAGGGTGACACCGAGGGAGCCCCACTGCTGGGACATGGGGACATTGGGGACAGTGACAGCCACCCCACCAGGGCACGGGGACAGGGTGACACCGAGGGAGCCCCACTGCTGGGACACAGGGGCCTCGACCCTTGGGGACAGGGTGACACTGTGCTGCGGGGACAGAGGAGGGGGGGGACGACCCTGGGGACATCAGGCAGAGGGTGCGGGGGGGGACACCC
>NW_009259568.1:30430-88460 GCF_000687185.1 Egretta garzetta | reverse complement strand
TTGTTGCCAGGAATGTGGAAAAATAAAAAAAAGTTACAACAAAGTCTTACTTGGATTCCTTCATCGAAATCTTTCACAGAGAATATAGCTTTTTTTTAAACTATCTGGTAGAGTCATTGGAAAGAATGTAAATTATTTGTGTTGGGATAGAATTGCTAAAGATTGCTCACTTGTCAACATTGCGGTAATGAAAAAGAGGAGATTGCGGTTAGGTCGCAGAAGTTTGGGTGAGAGTTTTAAAGGAACTGTTGGTTTTCATTTGCGTCAGTGCTGTTGACAAAAAGTAGAATCGGCCAGATTAGCAGTAATAAATGATGTCGGTGACATGTTAGGCCTGACCTAGACTACAGAGATGCATTTGTTAGTGCAGAGAAGGAATAACACGTGGGCATGGCCAGGGGGCGCTGCTCTATTTACTCATACGTTATTTCCTAGATCGTTACTTTGTGAGCAATGTTGAGCGCTGAATTATTTTCTGCAGAGATCGAGGTTATGGGGGGGCCTGCAGTAGCTTATTCATTGACGTAAATATTTATCAGCACGCTAAAAAGGGGAAATATATTTTTGGCTAGTCTTACTCAGCTGATCTAAATCTGTCTTTAAGGCTACTGGATATCATTGCCACTCGCGATTGATAAAAACTGGTTGCTTTTATATTTACGCTGACCTTAATTAGCTAAAGATTTTACAGCTGCTGACAGTACCTAGAGATATTTTGTGGTCGAAGCGAGCTCTCCCAGCCAGAGGAGCGTTACCCATTCTGTGGGCAGCAGATCGCTGGGGCTATTGGTCCCCGGCACAACGTGGCTGTGAGAGAGGATGTGTCTGTCAGTACGTAACATTTTACAAAGAGTTTTAAAAGTGGTACCTGGCGCGTGAATTTCACAAAGGCAAAATTTGGAAATACTTTGCATCCTTGGGAAGAAGGAAAAGAGGTTTTTGCCCCTCTTTTCACTTTACTGCATGCAGAGGCTTGGTCAGCAGGTTTGTTGGGAGGTGTAGAGATCTGTACTAGACCAAGCTTTCCTTTCTTAGTACCCAATGTGTTTCATGTTGCAAGGAAGTTTCCTATTTCATAGGAAAGACTTACCGGGTGTAGAGTGAATTTTCCTCTTCCATGAGAAGAAAGCAGTGTTCTGCTGGAACAAAAAGTTACATCAGTTCCCATCCCGGTATGTTCTTTTTATGTCATTTCCTGCCCAGAATTCTTTGGGGATCTGCTTTATTGCCGCGCTTCAAGCTATACAGGGAACTCATTCGAATCCTGGTTTGGCTGTATGTGGCGTAGCAGCCCCAGCACACCCCAGGCTTTCCAGCGTGCTGGTTATCGCCGAGGGCCTTCCACGGCTCCTGTGCCTTAGGCACGTAGGGACGGCTTGCTCTGGTCCAGTTCTAGAAAGGCAGTGCTTTTACTCTGTGTTACCTAGATCCAGCATAACAACTTTACACATACCCCAGCAGCCACCTGTGAAATACTGGAATTCATTTTGCAAGCAGGTTAGTTTGTGAAAAGAAAAAACAGACCCAAATCAGCGTGTCTCCCCCTCCCTGCCGATCCTGGAGGGTAGGCATACAGGGTTTTTTCTTTTCATTTGCTTCACCTTCTGTCTTTCTGCAAGTGCCACATCGAGCCACCCATAGCTGGCATGATGATTCATGTTAAGTCAGGTATCAATATATGAACCCCTGCTAAAAATAAATTTAAAGCATTAGCCAAACTGTAATTCAGGGAAACCTCGGGGGGGAGCATTAAATAGAGGGTTGATTTTAGAGAAGTGAAGGTGTCCAGGGAAAGAAACTGCTTTATACATTCCCTTAAAGATGCTTCAGGACTTACATATTCCCTAAAAAACTGTGCTTGCCAGAGCTGTCCCTTCTCCATCTGTTACATGTAAGGAGCTGTAGACTTATCTGCATGCTGCAGAGAAAACAATAATTTTGGCAAACTCACATAACTGTAGCTGGCTTTAAAAACGTCTATTAAAAGCAGGTTCTGGCAGTTTCTATCACAGCCCCCTTTCTTGTTTTTTTTATAACTTTAGCCTATGTTTTCTCTGTGTTTTGCAAGAAACATTCCCAGGACAATTCCCATACAGCAAATGTATTTTGTAATTCACTTACGTGGGAGGAGAACTATAGGAATGGTAGGAACCGCCTTTGTGGAGGCTTCCCAAAATGAGGCGACTCTGTGGGTGCATCCCCAGAACGGCGTGGTGAAAATATTAAAACCGCTTACTTGATCAAACATTTGCATAGCTCCCTGATACCAGAGAATACTTTCTGGAAAAAAAAAAAGCAAGTCTGTTTTAGAAAGGTTTAATGAAACGCTTCTCCTGGGAGCCAATACTGATTTGCTAAGCTGAGAACTGCATGTGACTGGGTGCCTCAAAGCTACTGCCTTGTAAATGTTATTTTGCATCGAAAATACGTTTTTGATCTCAAAGTGGTTCATGATTGTTGCTTGATTTAATCAGCGTTACAGGTAGGACATACCATTCCCTTTTGTAGGGTTTAAGAAAACTAAGAAGGACAGCAATACCAGTGTGGGTCTCCGGTTTCAATGGTTTGGTAAAATCCCATGTGTTCAGCCAAACTGGCACTGAAGGAGCCGATACGTGGCCTCAGCGTGCAACCTGTTTCTCTTAAGTAGTCCGTTCAATGATTTAGAATGCTCAAAACCTGTGTTCAAACATGTGAAAGCATCAGCATCGAAGTTAGCTTTTCGTTTTCTCTGCGCTACTAGGTTAGAGCAGGGCAAATATTTGCTGTGTGAGTGCCCAGTCAGATCTGCCCCGGTGCTTCCCTTCCTGCTAACAGGTACCTGAGAAATGAGCAGTCGAGATCTGTTGCTCCAATTGGATATTATGGGTTCATGATACCGAGAAGTGGTATGTGGTCAGCATAAAATGTAATAAGTAAATAAATAAATAAATAAATAAAATAAGAGGAGCAGACCAGTAAGAGTCATCCTACAAATATCGCTGACTTGAGCAAACAGTTAGTTAGTTGTGGATTTTTGCGAGTCGGTTGGTTGGCTTCTGTTTTAACGTAGACTTTGAAAAAAGTTCCGTGTGGCTTTGACAGTGATCGGCAACAGAGTTTACTCCTGCTCCCCAGCCCAGGTGAACAGAAAAAAACTCCAGGCAGACACATTTTGAAAGCTCCTGGGGAAGGCTCCCATTCTGTGAAGCTCTGCAGAACGATGCCAACGCTGCTATTTTAATGCAGTTTCTGTGGCAGCAGTGTCTTGAAGGTTCAAGGTCTTCTGAGTCAGTGCATATTAGCTGTTTGGTTTTTCTGGAGTGCCTCTACAGCACAAAAAAGCAGGGTGGGAGAGTTCCCCAGCTGGTGCCTCCTCTGTTGCACGTCACGGCGCAGAACCGTGCGGGGATGCCTGCTCGGGGCAGCGGTGTGGCCCTGCTGCTGGCTTCATCGTCCTTGCTGCGCGAGAGCTTCTTTGCTCCAGTGCAGCACTGAATCACCATGGCTCTACTGCTTCTGGACCGGTGGGTTTGCACCTCTGCAGCCTGGGATGTATGGATTCACCACTCCAAGGATCTCTGTGCCGCTCTTGGCTGCTTACAACAGATAGACCTTTGGGTGGCTTGGTTGTGACAGAGATTTAAAACTTTGTGTAAAGTGTAACTAACAACCAGCAGTGCAGTTTTCACTTGCCCGTTACGAGTTTCTGCATCAGGCCTTCCTTGCCTTCAGCACAGTATTTAAATCCTAAAGTTTATTTAATTTCCCCATTCTGACTCTTAGGTTTACACTATCTCTTTTTCAGCAATCCTTTCCATTTTCATCCTTTCTTGCCCTCTCTTGGGTCCAATCCTGCAAAGTACTGGGTCTCCAGTTTTGCAGAAGAGGCCACTTGATTTATTAGTTTTTGTAGGTGGCCAACACCTCGTAGAAATGTTTAGCACCTTGTTTAGCAGGTCCGTATCTCCTTCTCATTTTTTCCTAGCACCAGCTCTGGAACCTGCTTAACTTATGCTGTCCCTGTGATCCCTTCTCCCTGCAACCTGGCCCTTGCCAGTCCCACCCATAGTTTCCATCTTCTTGTTTCAAATGATCTCTCTCCTTTGATTTGTGGTTTTTTTTTTTTCCCTATCCCCCTTCTGAGGAAAAAAGAACGAACCCCAAGCGTTGCAAACCTGTACAAAATGTGTGCTTTTGGCAGGTCTTGCATCTTGTTCCAGGGCACTGGTTTGGCCACTGGAAGCAGATTAATGGCCTACCCAGACCGTGATGCTTTTGTGTGTTACGCTCTGGAAAAGCTACCCATCGTTTTGGGAGTTCTTTGCACTCTGCAAAGAAAAAATAATAGCAGCAGCAAGTGCAGGGATGCAGGGGCGCAGCTATTGGCCACTTTTTCTTTAAATAGATTCCTAGGTTTGGGGATTAAATTTTGTTTGGTTGGTTTTTTTACTTCTTGTTCCAGTGTCCTTACCAGTAAAATCCCAGTGTTTCTTTTAAGAGAGCCCAGGTACTTGATAATTCCTTCTAGTTCATTTTACTTCCTTTCAAACCTGCCCTAAAGAAGATGATGTTCTTCAGAAATGCAGATTCGGACAAAATTTTGAGAGATATTTGAGAGATGAGCAGTAGCGGTGATGAGGCCAGGGCTGAACGGGAGTGGTTGGAATGGGGCACAGTGCAAAGTCACCCTGTGTTTTGTAGTGTGTTTCCCCCTGTCAAGTAAACCTCTGGAAGTCTGTTGGTGGTGTTGAAGAAAGGAAGGTGTTATTTCAGGTAAATAGAAGATAAATCACTAAGCGGGTAACCTATGGAAATCTGCCTGTAAGTTCATAGGTGGCCACTGCAAATCATGGAGCGTCAATGCCAAGGGCTGTATTTGTCACGAACTGCGTAGTAAGTGGTGAAAATGTTACTGTCGTTAATTTGGTGGGGAACGTGATGGCAGATGAATCGTTTCTAGCATGATTAAAAAGGATAACTTCTTGTACCGCCACAAAACTAGGATCTGGTAAGCTTTGCTGTGTGAAGAAGCTCGTGGTCAGCTGAATACGCAATTTCTTCCCAGCAGATAACATGTCTGTGTACGTTTGGTTGACTGAGACTCGGGAACAGAGCCGCGTCAGGTATTTGAATGACAACAGAACAGTACCGGCGGGATGAACGAGTGCTTGTTACCCAGCCACAGAATAATTCCCTTTGCATATGTGCAATTGCCCGGCAAAGTGGGAATTAAGACACTTGGGTAACCGCAATTGTATGAAATGTTCTGCTGTTACGCAATCATTTAGACTTAAATACGTATTTTTTTCCCTTCGTATATTAGGATGCGCTACTTCTTTTGGGAGCTCATCTCCTTAAGGGAAGATGGAAGGGCACGAGGGGTTGGTGGGGAATGACTTTAACTTCTAGCTGGCTCACTCAGGACTAGTGTGCTAGGAAGTAAGCTGTGTGACCAGCAGATAAACGTTCTGAAGATGTTGAAAAGTATTCATGGATTTATTAGTGGCCTTCTTAGTGCCTGCAGATGTTCATGTCGCGTAAACTTGCCAATGTTCCTTAAACCCGTTATTGACAACTCTTAGATGAGAGGCCAAAGCTGAAACATGAGTAGAGTTTGGATTTTTTTCTAAAAGGATGTGGGTGTGATGAAAGCAGTGAAGATTTTGCCTTTGTTTCTATTACAGATAGAATGTCTGGCGTGATTATAAGCATCTCATTTATTTGAAATATAACTTGAAATTCCTTTTACTGTTTGATTAACAGCATTGCCTTAATATCTTCCAAGTTTTCGCTAAGCCCCATGTTTTATAATGTGACATTCCCAGGAAACAGGAGGCATCATCTGTCAGAAGACAGGAAACATGCAATGATTAAATGCATTTTATTGTTTTCTGTGAAACTGTGCCCAGTTTCTCCCTCTTAATGTGGGCAGATGGAATTTTCAAGAGCTTTTGTTGTTATACTGAAAAGACTTAGGCTTCGTTTTTACATGTAATATTTGTATATATAAAAAATATTTAAAAAACCCCAAAGGTTACTTAGTTTTAGATGACAGATTATGAATTATTGATTTATTAGCTGAAACATCAAGCTAGAAAAACTAGCTTGATTTGTTTCATGAAAACACATATTCAGTTTTTGTCCTCTAGTAGCGAGCACCACTCCTGTAGCTTGTAATACCGGTAACGTTTTGCAGGGCAGGGGGAAGATGCTCTACCAGAAAGAGCAGCAGTAATAATAATTGGCTTTTGCAATTTTGCTTTATTAAGACTGTAAATCACACGAGTGGCAGCTGTCCTGATGCCCAGATGAATTCTGCTTGAAACCACGTGCCTAGCGCTTACCTAACCTTTGCAGTCCTCCATGCTTCTCAGCGCATCGGGGTGGATTACTGCAGCTGGAAGGTGTAGCCCCTGAAGACTGTTCTGTACAACAGTTGCAGTCTCCTTCTCATAACTGAGCTTCAGGTTCTCGACGTTTGCCCATGCAGCTTAGAAAATTAGAAAGTTCAAAGGCATCGGTGGCCTAGGGTCGTGTTGTGCGGTTCTGTGGGCGACGCCGAGCCTCTGGCAGGCGCATGCGGTGGTAATTACCCATCGGGAAAGTGAAATCTCCACGCAGAAACTGTGGAGAGAACCCGTGTTGCAAATGGGAATGGAAAGAAACATCTACATGTTGCTTGGCAATGTAATCTGTTTTGTTAGTCTGCTGGGGAAAAGCAAACTGTGACTTCATATAGGCAGAATTTCCTGGGGAAAATAATTTTGGACCTAAAAAAAATAATAAATCAAACCCTGGTATTCAGATGATATGCAAAAGGGTTACTGTGTCAGATAACCAATGATCATTTAGGCTTTGATTCACTATGAATTACTTTTCTGATTAACGGTCATTACCATCTCTGCATGTGAGCTTATTTCCAGTTTCTGGTTATCGCTGTGTTTTAGAAATAAGCATTTTTTTGCTGATCATGAAAGGATGTCGGAACATGGGTGAGACAGCCTCATATGATGTGGCGTTCAGACAATGGAGAGTTTAAATTAGGATTTGCAGGCATAAGGCCACAGCAAACACCTTTTCACGTAGCTTACAGTCAAGGGGTTATATTTCATCAGAAAGTGTCAGGCTGGGACACAGCATAGCTGTGAGCAGAGCTAAAATGGATAAAGGAACAGAGAGACCATGCTTTAGAGAGCAGCAAAGTAATTTGCCCCTTACCAGTATGTGCAACAGCAAAAATGAGATTAAATCTAATTGATTAAACACCTTGATTTCATTTTTTTTTTTATCTTGCTTGATGTGCCAGTTTCATTAAATACATTAATTGCTTGTGGTTTGCAGTGTTTCCTGAGTGGTAAATGCCTTCCTGTATGTTGTACCACCCAGCTGTTCGATCCCAACATGGAAATGAAATCCAACTTGCGTGTGTGCTTATCTCTCCCCCTTCTGTGTTTCGTTTAAAGGTGATGACACAATGACAGGAGATGGAGGAGAGTACCTTAGGCCAGAAGACCTCAGAGAACTGGGGGACGACTCTTTACCAAGCAGCCAGTTCCTGGACGGTATGAACTACCTAAGGTACAGCTTGGAAGGAGGACGATCTGACAGGTATTTGCCTGGACACGTATCTTTTCTTATGATAATTCTGCACACGTTTTCTTGCAAACATTTGTAATGCCTTTCTTGGGGTCTTCAGCTCAAGGGAGATGTGGGTTGTGCGTGTCAACATTTGTAAGAAGAAGGTGTGGTCAGGAGGAATAGTCCCTGGCCAGTCCAGAAATGAATCCATTTGGCACTAATCTTGTACTCATAGAGTCTAGCGAAGAATTTGTTTGTGATTCTTCTTCGGTTCTTGAAAAGGCATGGCTGGCTTTGTCATCTTTGTGGTCAGGCAAAGGACGGAGAGTTTACCTGTCTAGGGGGAGGGCTTATGAATAGTCCCCATCTCCTCCTGTCACGAGTCAGGGGACGGGCAGGTAGGTGGACAGGGTGTTTTAGCATTAGGTGAACCGATTTTTTAGAGTAGTTTGCTGGCTATAGATACAAGGACTGGTGGACTTGGTCATTCCTCATTGGATTGGCAGTGAGTATATTGTCAGCAAGCCCATTGACTCTTTCTGTTCCATCGTGGTTGAATTAGCAGGACAGAGAATCATTTTCCTTCTACTGGCACAGCACAGTGTTTATGTTGTAAATAATAATAATAATAATAAAAAACCTATTAGAAAAAAGAACGTGTGTGTTCAGTCCAGAAAACTTACTGATTTGCTTATATCTAACAAGTTGAACTTAAGTCTAGATGTATTTGCGGAATAATAATGCCTGTAGCTTTAATTTTTTTTATTTATTTATTTTATTTTATTTTTTTTAGAGAAAAAATGATAGTCTACAGAAAATATGGAGTTCCCTTTTCAGAATGAGGGCCTTTACTAGCACATCTCCAGACCTACTGCCTTTACAATTGGGGTTCACTAAAAGGGGGGAATATTAAAAAAATAAAAAAAATAAATAAAAAAAAAATAGAGATCTTGGCAAGACAAGGAATTTTTAACCTACCTCGTTTTCCCATCCTGATTGTTATTCTGGCAGCATTTCGGAAGCTCAGTGCAATCTGTAGGATCCGTTCTGTTTACTTCAGGAAACTATGAATTGCTCCGGGAACAAAAGATGGCAGGAAGCAGTTGGTTTGCCTCACAGCATGTGTAAATCCCTCCTCATTCAGATCTTCTAAGCTTGGGGTCTCTGTTGGTTTTGAGGCAGCTCCAGTGAATCCACTGGAAACAAAGTGACTGTGTGGCTTTTTAAGTCTCAGAGGACGTTTATGAACGGTATCAGAATGCTTAAAAATCAAAACTTTTTATCAGGCACTTTCAATGGTAACAAAGTTTTTAGTTGTGGGGTTTTTTTTTAATTTTAAGGTTTTGTATAGAAATGATTGTGCAGGCAAGCGTTAAGCCAGTTTCTGCTCCCGTTTAGGATATTTTAGCTTTTAAATACTGTCAGTGGATTTCAGGAGATTTTCACTGGCATGTAATTGATGTGGTTTATTTTGCGTTGTATGAAAATTATTCCATGCCCTGTATCAAGCGTTATTATATTGAAATGAAGCAAAATTAGAGAGAAAGAAAGAATGAAAGAAAAACGTACATCTTTCTAACTCCATGGTCTCATTTTCTGTCACTGTCAGGTTACTGGCTGTAAGAATTTTCACAGAGACTGCTTAAATTATTTTGCTTTTGCTCTAATGGGATTTTCATTGTGTTATACTGACTTCGGTTTTTCAAGAAATTCAGTAAAGCAAAATAGTATTAGCACTCTAGACTCACGTAATCTTATGCATTAAACTATTTGCTTTAAAAACATATCTTTTTATTTTGTAACCATCTTCCCTATTTATTTTATTTCTCTCTCCTCTTCATTCTTTTTCATATGCTCTCATTAGCACCATGCCCAGGTAGGTATTCCATAGCATGAAAACATGTTGTCTCTACATCCTTTTGTGTCACCTGTCTCTGTTCATCCATTTTGGAGGCCTGCTGTACGCTGGGAAGTTGAGTTGGAGAACCAAATGAACGGTGCTGCCATTGGAGATAGTTATAGTTGCCAAATGAGTATGATACGTAGTGGTGAATACTGATCTAACGCTGCTCTCTGTCTAGAAAGGTCCCAGTAGGACATAGTCACTGTCCCACAGAAACTTCCCTGATTGCTGGACGGATCCAGTTAGCGAGGGCCAGGGAAGATGCACTAGCTCACAGCAGCCGGTAGCTGTCCTTCCGTCACCGTGCTGCTGGGAGGGTTTGCCATTTTCCTTCTCTACATGGAGAAACAGTGGTAAGATAAAAACTAAAGAGAATGGACTACCCTAGCTGGAGTCTCCCTCTGGATATTGAGAGCCAGAACTGATTAGGGCTGTTACCAGATCACCGGTATTTGAAAAGACCCCGTTTCATTGTAAGTCCCTTCCACCTTTCTGGTCTATGACAGGTGTGAGGAAGGCATTCAGCCTTTAAATAGAGAAGCGTTTTCAAGGCTGATTTATACAGTTTTCAATGATAGCAGGTTCCTTTCCTAGCTTCTGAAACGACATATACTTCCCACAACAACAGGTACACTCAGCTGGACTGGAGATTGCTAGAGCTCTGTCTAGGCTGGCAAGTGGCTGTGTACTGCGGCATGGTCTCCCAGTCACCCAGATTAGAAACTTGGCTGGAGCGTGCTGCTCTTACAAGCTTTATTCAGGGCTTAGAAGAGGCGGATGACACACGCCTGCACGTTATTACCCAACACAGACAAGATGTCCTCTTATGTTCAGAAGCTTTGCAGCATTCCACAGTTCAGTCTCTGGGGCTGAGTCGAGTACTATTGACCCCACAGCCCCTGTGATTTAAGATTTACCAACCAGATTTGGAAAGAGTCTGTATTTAGACGTTAGTTTTGCTCTGTGATTTAGGGCTTAATTTTTTTTATAGGATTCCTGAAGACTTATTACAATAATAATAAGTTCTGGTCAGTGCCACTACGCTTCCGTAACTGGACTGTCATTTCAGTCTGTACCTTCATTTCTAAGACTCAGAAGCACGGACCTTAACTACTGGTTTGCTCTTCATTTAGCTGGTACAGCATACAGAAGAGGGGCAGTGTCATCTGAACACTAGTTTTGAAATTAAGTGTAGTAGGAAATGTAAACTTCCAATTTACTGCAGACCTCAGTCATGCTTGTGCGTACTTTGCCTGTAGATAAATCCATACCCTCAATGTATTGGATATTTACAGGAGCTTACGTACACTTATTACATAGTGGATATGGACTGGGCTAGTTGTAGCGGTGGTAGTAGCCATGCCGGGTACTTGCAGGAGAATATGGACAAGAGATACAGATAACCAGCTGAGTCTGGGACATGCTTCTTTCATTCACTATCTGCCCAGGACATGACATTAGCTGAATAGCAGAACCTGCAACTTGGATGGTGAACCTCTTACAAGCATTGCATGGCGCAGCGACGCAGTTCTGAAAGTGTCAAACATTGACACGAATAAAGGATAATGATGGCAAATGGGGTCTGCTACTGAGGCTTGGTTTTCAACCAAAGAACACGTGTTCACTGAAGTACCCTTGTTATGAACAAGCCCGGTGTACTCTGCCTACCCAACTCACACTTAAATGTTTAACCAAAATGCTCTTCAGTCAAGAATCCCTTCCATAATTTTGTTCTGAAATGTTATATGCAGACAGTTAGGGTGAACGTCTGTCCCTGTTGGAATTTTGTTGGTTGTTTTAATGGAATCAGAATGTTATTCCAGAAGTGCATAGTTCCCATAATGCCAGCCTTACGTGTCTCACCTCTTCCGCTTGTCTGGGTGAAAGACATTTCATGACATGTAGGAGAGGTTATTTATTGCTGGTTTGGTTTTTCCTCAAGACTTTCTTAAGGCTGATACTTGTGTAATACTTGTCTTTGCTCTCAGTTTTCTACGATCCATCCAGTATGCTCAACAGGCCATTGGTAGAAGTCAGTTATCAATAGCATTGATTATTCTTCAATGTCATGTATTTCTAATAAAAAGAAGATAACCGTTTGCTTCTAAAAATGGATCCAAAAAAAGCATGTTGAGTGAATGTAGCTACTGTTAAAAAAGGCTGAGTGGTCCGAATCAGATGCTAAAATATGATTTCCAACAAGATCTGCATTTAAAGCCCTTGACCCTCACGTCCATAACATGCACGTGACTTTTTTTTTTTATTGCTAACTGTTGGAAAAGAATTATTCCGTAAAAATCTATGTATGTAGATAAATGGCCTATTGTTCTGATCCAGAGTGTTAGTCATGCTGAGTAGTACTCACGGATGTGTAAGCCAGGAAAATAAAACCTGCTTCCTTCAGTTACATGTACTATACTCCTCAAGATACAGAACGTCACAGAGAACACGTACAAAAATCTGAAGGTGGTTGATCTGTTTTTAAAAATCATTGTTGTAATACTGCTGCTAGGAAATATTTAAGGGACAAAACTGGTGCTATTTGGTAGCAGAAACCCCATTTACCTCAATATGTCCTCCTGTGGTGTCTTATTTGTCTTTTTTTGCTTTTTGCTAGTGGATACTGCAGTTACGTTCTGAGCCAGTGCTTGGAAGCAGCTTATTTACTGCCTTGCATCTCTCATTGCTACAGCAACCGGTTTTCTGTAGAGCTGTGTGTACTTCCAAAGTGCTCCCATTTGGACTGCCTCTCTAAAGATGCTCTTGGCATACAGAGGAGGAGTTTTGTTTTACACAGGAGCTTGCGGCTGGCCACAATTCACCTTGCTGTGTGTACCTTCCAGGGGACAATACCACGCTTACTTATTTACAGATTTAAGAGGAGAGAATAGATCATAACGAAGCTTCAGAAAGAGTCATTTCAGCTTTTCTTCCGACGTTAGCATATGTTTCCATAGTGGTTTGCTTGTGTGATGTAGCAGGAGCAAGAACTTTTCCAAAGAGCCTTACTTAAAAGGAATTCATGCTCTTTATGATAAGGAAACTATCGTGCCACAAAGCCAAGTATAAAGTATTTGTGAGTATAAAATAAACTGTCATCTAGATTAATCTCTAGGTTCTGCATTTTGAAGCAAATAAGTCAGTCAAAAGACTTTGTGGCCCTTGGTCGGAAAGGTAGCGTAAACCAGATTTGTAAAGCTCTGTTTTCCCCTCCTGTGACTATTATCTACTCCCCCTGGAAGCTGCATCATATCGCTAACAGCACGCTTTTTTCATTCTCCCACTCGATCTCTCATGACACCTTTGCAACATCATCTTTACTGCTGATATATTGCTATGGCATCCTACCAACCTCCCAGCCTGCGGTCCTTCAGTTCAGACAGGTCCCACACCTTGAGCCATGCCTCCTACCTGAGGGACAGTGCCATGATTGACGATACGGTTGTAATCCCCAGCCAGCAGGTAAGCAAATTCTCTTAATTTCGCTTATCGGTCGGGTAAAGGCAGAAATACAAAAGGATTAGAGTTTAGCTCGTACTAATGATACCACATCGTGTATGCTGCTTTGTTTATTTTAATATCAATCTCTCTAATTTTCAGTGCCATTCAGTGGCATGTTATTCTGTGCAATATTAAACTCTATTCCAAAATAAATGGGTAAGCTGTGTGAATGTGGTACAGTACTGTCTTTATAATGTTCTCCATTTTAACAGATTTTTGAATGATGCTAACAGCCATTGGGCTAAACATTCAGGTGATCTAACGAGCTCAAGGCCATTGTCCTCCAAAATACTGTCCTGAAGCATGCTTGTAGTTAAAAAAAAAAAAAATTTAGGAAATGTCACTTTGGTAAATCACAGCATTCATTTCACAGGGACCACTAACATGGCATTACTTTGAGCAAGCACAAAAATGTTACAATATTGTGTCTCATATCTTAATGCTATTATTACTCCTTTGTTTTCTTTTTTTAAAAAAGTTTAAACGCTTTAGGTACTACTGTGCAAAATGCATCTTATTGTTTGGTTGATTAATTGATGTTATTGTAGTAAAAAGGAGGGTTTTTTGCTTACCAAGGTAACGACTCTGGCCAAAGAAGCTGAAAGGAATTCATATCGCTTAAGCTGGGGCCCTGAAAACTTGGACAATGTGGCTCTTTCTTCCAGCCCTATCCATTCAGGGTGAGTGTATCAATTAGCTTTATACAAAAAAAAAAAGAGAAACAGAATACCTGCAGCAGCAGCAGCTTCAGCTAATGCTTAACTAGGAGTTATATTTTAATTCATTGCTTCCTAGAGCTGTCAATAAATTGTTATGATCTCTTAAGCTCTAACGGTCAAGCAAGACTATCCACTGAAATCACTGCAAGTCAGTGAATTGATGCCAGTGAGCTTTCAGTCAAATTCAAGAGGAATGAATGAGATACTTGACACATACACACATGCATCTGTGTGAATTTTACCAAGAAATAAATACAGTGCCTTTTTGAAGTAGTAGTAATTGAGACCAAGGGCCCAATCGCTCCAGATGGTGAGTACTTCCTATGTAGTTTAGGTAAGCACCAACTCCAGTGTTTGTCATGATAGCTAAAAAAAAAAGAAACCAGGATTTTAAATTACATGAACCACGTAACAGGCAAGCAAAGCAAATGTCATGTGCTTTACGCGTATTTGGCCGCTACATTCATGTATTCTCACAACTGACTCTCTGTAAGCATTTGCATTTAGGCAAGCTCATTGAAATGGAGTAAGACAGGTCAAAGCGCAGGCCCAGCCAAATTCATACGTACAGACCTTATTCTGGGTGGCCTTAAAATCTGCGAGTGCATTTGTTTTAAGTGATCTTAAATACTGTGTTTTAAGTAATTTTATTCTTTACACTGAATTCCACACTTCTGCCCTGCCATCAGATATCAGATTTGATGAGGCACGTGCAGACAAATTCATAAGAAACTGTTGTCATCCAAAAGCATTTTGTTTCTGTGCAGCTACGTTGTACGCAGCATGGCTGGACATCACAAGGAGAAAGATTTATTTATTTATTTATTTATTTTTGTTAATCTCAAATGAGTTTGCAACAGTCTTACAGTCCATATCTTTCAAAAAATAACACTGGAGTCCCATTTGGAACGACAAGCAGTCCTGGTCTAGAAGAGGAACCATATTGTCTTAACCGCCATCGCAAATCGCCTGATTTGTGACGTATATGAGAAGTTTGTTAGCTGGTAGCAGGATATTTGGCTGTGACCAGTGTTGTTTGGATTTGCTTTTCTTGAGCGCTAAAACTAACAAATTAAATGAAAATACTTCATGTGTACAGTATGTATGTGTTTATATACACTTTAGTACATAAGCTTTAAAATTGTTTCGGTCGTGTATTCTAACGCTAAATAGTTTACAGACGTTTCCCAAAGAACGTATTGCTTTTCACTTTCAGAAAGGTAGGTCTTCCCAGTGATTGCAGAGGATGAGCTAAATACTTTCTAGAGGAGTGGCATTTACTTCTTGGATGTGCAATCATTTTGTGTTTTTCTTCTAAAAAATATTGGTGATCTTTTTGGATGACCAGGACGCTAGTGGTACAACAAGAATATGTGATTTTAATAGGAGCAGCGCTCTCGGCAGCCTTGTATGAAGTAGTGACATTTAACATGACACAAATTTTGTTCTTTTTATACATACCAACAAAACTTGCCACTAAATATTGTAATAAAGAAACCTATACTAATGATTGCTCAGCCTTTGGAAAAGACTGTACAACACTTTATTTTTATCTCTCTTAGATTTGTCCAAGTCATTAAGTTTTCATAAACTGTCGGGGTGCATCTTGTTGACATCTCGTTTTTTAGGAAAATACATTGAGTACTAAAGTTTGGCTATCAAGACCTTATTTTAAAAGTGAAACAATTGTAAAAGGACTGTGTGCATGATTGTTGCAGGAACAACAAGAAGTACGTTGTCATTTATGCCCCCCTCATCACCTACACCCTCCGTCATGCACACACACACACACTATCATAGGCTCTTAGGAACTAGCGACACTGCTGACGTTTCAGGTGCACGTATTGTCGTAGTATGTATCTGCCACGAAAGACAACTCTTGATGTTTGAGGTGCAATCCTATATAAACACTGTTAGTGGCTTCAAGCAAGGGTGTGGCCTTGGTTTTTCCCGAGACACTGAGAACGTGTTGAATTCAGACTGTGTTTTTATGAAGTAACCCATCAGCAAAGTATTGGACGGTAATTTACTTGGCACAGATGATGTTAATTGTGTATTCTGTGCATTTTGAGAAAAGCATGACAGTATTCTCTCCCTGCTCCAGTTCAGCGGCTAACCCCAAATTGTTGCTGGGTTCTTGCTGATCTCCCGTTGTAGGGAAGTGTTTCTGTGGACCACGGTGTAACACCCCCAAGCAAAAGGATAAATTTATAGAGAACCATTTTCTTGGTGTGGAATTTCACAGGCATCTATTTCAGCCTTTGCATCACTAACCGAAACTTCTCCTATAGGTCTGAAATTTCCCAATGGGAAAATATTTTAACCATCCATTTAAAATTTAATTGTGACTGTTGGTTCAATATGCTGATAATGTCTGAATATGCCATAAAGTTTGGGTGCTAAATATCCAGTAAGATAGAACTTTATCACCCGGCTGGTAATGAGCAACAGAACTAATGCCTACATAAATGCAAATGCGTTTCACAGTTTTAGTCTCACACCTCACAATATCCCATTGTAAGAGAACCCGTATATTTTCATTCAGTTGGAAGGCAAAAAACCCACCGAACTGAAAGATTTCTTTTCACTTGCAGCATTTGGACATTGCTTGACAGTGTCACGTTCTTATGTCTCCATCACCCACAGCAGTTAGATGAATGGTAAAGATAAGGCTGACTGCAAGATTTTAAAGTACAAGTTATGTGCAAAATGATGTTGTTTTCATACCTGGCTTCTGGTGATACAGTGAAAAAAAATGCCACAATTTAGTTGTATAGGTTACATTTCTAAGCATTCTACTGACAAATATGTAAAGGTACGGTAGATAAGGAGAGGCAAATCCGATGCGTTGTCAGGAACGTGGCACTGCACGCAAGCTTTGAGTTCATGCTTTGGTATTAACTTGCTTTTGTGTTTAGAGCAAGGTACGCAGCAGCTCTGCAGTTTCTCCAATTCTGCCTTGCTCCCAGTAAAACTCCTATTTAATGAAAGATATTGATTTCTTTTATATAACTGGATGAAGAAGTCCCTATTTGACTAACAGATGACCAAGTGTATCAGTACTTGTATCTGACAAAACGAAACAGTTGGGATTTTGTTTGTGAATTTACCTTTCTGGAAGTCGTTGCTTCTGGCGTCAATGAAAAAGGGAGAAGGATGAGGGAGTGGGCAGCTTGAACTGTGACAAATAATGTGAATTATCATTCTTAGCTGCATGTCTGCAAAAAAGGAGGCTGGATCCTTGCTCACCAGGTAAACAAAATATATTTCAAATGTTGTATTTTGAATCCATAATACTGTTTTCCCAATGTGAGATGAATTTCCTGGAAATAGTTATGGAAACAGGACCTGGCAGCGACCAGTTGATAGTCGTTCCTAAAATCTGGAAGTCTGAATGACTTCAAATTGTATTGTAGCCTTTATAACCTTTATTCAGAAAATTATCATCTGGAAAAACAGCAGGTCTGGTTCATTAATAGCAACTCACTGTTCATCTCAGTGGAAGAAAATGGCAATGGAGATGTATATCGTAAAAAGCAACATCAGAAAACTAACCGGCCATGTGACACGTTACTAAGAGCCTGAACAGGTCAAATGGAAAGTTTGAAATTTGTCATTCCGTAATGCAGAACAAAAGGAGGACAAGAAACATGTTGAAGTGGAAGAAAGCGGAGGGCAGAATGCACTGATAGGCAATTGGAAGAAAAGAAAATCATGATTTTATTGTGTTCTCAGGAACACTGGCTGGAATTCCCTTAGATACCTGACCCTTTGATATATCATGGTCCAAATTTTAGGTGTGGATACCTAAACCAGGCAGCATTTCCCCTAATCTGCTTCTGAAAGATGTACTCAGAATCTAACTGTACATTTTCGGTGTCTGACTTCCAGTGTGGGAATGTGTGTAGAGGAAGCGGGTCTCTCTAGCTTTGCTGCTGTAGCAGTAGTAACCCTTTGTAACCAAGGATGTTTACGTAGGCTTGTTTTTCCATACCCACTCCTACTTTCTCACCTGTAATGAATATGCATATATATGTAGATGTTCATGTATTTAATTTAGAAATCTGTTTCATTTTTCCAATATTTCCGTATTTCATTTAACTCATTCTTTTTTTCCCTTTCTTTTCCTTTTTGATGTTAAATCATCTATTCTATTGCAGATGCTCTTCTCCATGTCTTGATCATGACAACAGCAGGTGAACTTCTGCATAATTTCTTTCCTTAATACATTGCACTTCTCACCCACCCTATTTATCCTCCTCTCTGACCTCACTTCAGGATGCTTTAGTGTTTTGATAGTGCACGTTAACCAAGAGAAAAAAAAAAATCTATTGCCCTAGTTCTCTTCTTATACAGTAAAGCATCCACTCTTCTCCCATCTGCTATGTCCTCTATAAGAAAAGAACACTGGACACGTAATAAGTCCGCTGCGAAAAATCCTAACAAAACTCCTTATACATTCCTAGATTTAATTAACATTACATTTTCTCTGTTGGTGGCATGGTTTAATATTATTAAAAGGAAGCACACACACACCCCCTCAGAAATAACCAAACGTAAACCACTTTAGATAGGTTTAGTTTCAACTGTTACATTACAAAGCCGGCCTTGTAGCTCACTGGTCTATATCAAGAATATTGCGGAGGCGTTCCCTGTTTGCCAAATTGTGCCACCATATTGGAACTAGTAGAATGACAGCACAGACCCAGTATATTTAATTTTTCACGCCACGTGCGTGTTTTGTGTGACCTCAGTTAATCGATGGTTGAGTCACTGGCACATTGCATCCTGCTCAGAACACCTGGAGCGTACCTGCCCAAGGGAGATGGTCTTCACTTGGCAAACTGAGCGTTTACTGGCACAATACCTCTTCATCTCCTTCAACGTAACCGTTGAAAGGTGAAACTCTGCTTAAATCTTCAGCTGTGCAAAATGAGTCAATGGCTAAATAAAACCCCCCACTACAAACCTGTATTTGTGGGTCACGTCACTCAATCTCTCTGTAGTTGATTAATGCAGTGAAGAGAGTGTTACCATGAGTTAATACTCCAGTGGTTTCCTACGTAGGATCATGTTTTTTGTCCTCCTGGAATGCGTATTTTGCCTTGTTTATGTGTGGCATAGCTGCAGCCCGATGGCGAGCACACGGAGGTAGTTGAATGACTTGCCGTTGACTTCAGCGGGAGCTGGATCGAGGCCTTTTTTCTTAATTTCAGACTCTATTGGTTTTCCTTCTCCAGCTGAACACTTTACAACGGCTGAAGCACCCCTGGTTGTTTGTTTCTGCTTCTTCACACTGCGACTAACACTGAATGCTGCTATCTCCTTGTTTCCCAGTTTCTTTTAAAAATTAAGATAGCGTATGCAGAAAAGTTCTTGAATGTGGCTACAATGGATGTGCTCCAGTTAGAGCTTTTTATCGTTCCCCGCTACCCGATGAGAGCATGTGTGCCTGCCTGGCTAGTTTGAAAGAATAATCGTACCCAAACTGACCGTATGAAAGTGGTGGTGTCTTGATTTTGCCTATTCTGGTTTTGTGTGTTCAAAGACCTGTTGCCTGTTCTAGAAAGACACGTCACGATGCCAGGTTTGCATGGCTCTCCAAATGATTCTGCAGAACGAGAAGTGCGTTTGAGTGCCAACACGCTTGCGTTCGCAGCCACCTGAAGCTGTGACTCTTCTGCAAAGCTATTCACTTAACACTGATCCTTCACAAATCGCACATTGTCTTCTCTCGCCCACCAGTGTTGACACATCCATTTTTTTATTTTATTTGTTCTTCCTGCTATTATCTTTCACATGAATATATTATAGACTAAAACCAAGTTGCCTCCATATGAATAAAATGAGCAGAGGGAATAACTCGGGCTCAGATCTGAAATACAAATATTTCATGAAAATACACCACAACTTTTTGTCCTTGTAAGGTGGATAAAGCCAATGCACATATATATATATAGTCAGTGTTGTGTTGAAGTGGAGCGATTAGAAAACCCATTGCTGTTTGCTCTGCTTTCTGTAGAAAGGCATGGAAACAGCCTGAAAGATTTAGGGGCCTTTTATCCTTTTATATATGTCCTCAACCAGAAGGATGCTGTAGCCAATGTTATTGGATATAGTTACTCTTTTATATGGCAAGGATGTAGTTTTTAATTGCTCCAAAATGAAAGAGAATCAAATGGACTCTCTAATTTATGAATAAGTATTGCTGAATTACAGCAGAATGGATGATGCTTGATCTAACTGCTAACCATGTGCTTAACAGAAGCATGTATAGACTCCCCTGCATTCTATAACTTATTCCTAGAAAAAAAATGCTTTTCTTCTTTATTTCTTCTTTAAAAAAAAATAATCCCGATTTGCTCTTCATTCTCTTTACAAGAGAGAAGGCAATGATTACCTCAAACCTAAATTATTTCATTGATTTGGCTATGATATTGGACTACCACCTCGCTAAATCTCAGGAAAGCTCAGCATGGATCCAATTTGCGAGACTGCCAGGGTCACGTGTTTGCATCATGCAGCATTTCTAACCAAACCTTTAAAACTGCCAGAAAATGAGATTTACTCAAAGGCTGTCTTAGTGCTGTGAAAGATCATCTCATTTTTGCCCTAGTCACCCTTGACATGCAAATTTTGACTTGGCTGCTTCAACCCATCACCTGCTTTGATTCGCAGTCATCACTTGATTGAAATTTAAGTTCTTGCCATGGGTTGCCAACGTAAGCTGAAGTCAGTGCTAAAGAAGGATGCTTCCCCTATATATCGTTATTATAGGAAGGACATTTAAAACATTTTCTAAAATAGAATTTTGCTATGGGGGAAGTGCACGACATTTTGATGCATTGCTTGATCAATCAGTTCACTTATTTTGGCCACCTTTGTTTCAAATGGCCTTACAAGAATGTTTTCCTACTTATCAGCTGTCCAAAAGTTTTTCCTTAATTTGTTTTCCCTCACCTCATTTCTCCTAACCATAGTTAGTCCCTGCTAAGGTTTTCCTTCGCCTACTACGGCAACTTTAACCACTTCTGAAAATTGTAACTAGTATATGTGGAGTTCCCCAAGTTATTTTGGCTTCTTTTAAATTTTCCTTAATTTTTAATATTATAATAAATTATCATAAAATCATGTAAGGAACATTTATCAGCCTAACTTTTTTAGGACGCCTCCTTTCTTCTCCTCATCTAGTGATAACCTGTAAGAGCTTTCTGAGTCCCTTTAATCCCTTTTATTGACATTTTTTTCTTTCTTTTTTTTTTTCCCTCTCGAACTCCACAGCCATTTGTGTTCCTCTAACGAGCCCTCTCCTCTTCATTCAATGTTCGTAGATGGTTGGTAGTGCTTGTAGTAGCGCTTCCAGCAGTTGGAAGATGGAGTAAGCTCTGAGTTTGCTGCTCAGCCCAAAGTCACTTTTTGCACCGTCCAGTTACATGAGCAGAAGGTGCCCTTTGCAGAAGGAGGATCTCAGGAAGTTTTATGTCAGAGCAGGGAAGACTGACGCAAAGATTGAACGGGTACCTCTCAGGGACGGTAAAGCAAAGCACTGTCTGCGTGCAATAAGAGAAGCAGCCCCGCACCTAAACTCCAGGGATTATATATGATGTTAGGGTTGTTTGTGTTGCCCAGAGAGGGGGTGGAGGCCCCATCCCTGGAAACGTTCAAGACCAGGTTGGACGGGGCTGTGAGCAACCTGATCTGTTAGCAGTGTCCCTGCTCCCTGCAAGGGGGTTGGACTGGATGGCCTCTAGGGGTCCCTTCCAACCCAAAACATTCTGTGATTCTATGGTTCCATGATTCTGTTCATACGCTAGTATGATGTAGTATTTTCTTTTTGACCATGGGTGTTTCTAATGAGAAGGTCCCACTTCCCAGAGCGATGGCTTAATCTGCCAATTATTCCCGCTAGTTTTGTTTGTTCATTTGAGTACAGTCCCTTCCTAGCTCGGTCTTTTCGCTCAACAACATCTGATAAAAGCAACATTAGGGAGAGGAAAAACAGTGTGCGCGTGTGTGGGCAACAAAATAATTAATTTGCATTTTGCACTTCCTTTATATTAGTCATACGATTTTTTCACTTGCCTAAAGGCACATTTCAGAAAGCATGTTTTATGTCATGCTTCAGTTTTGTATGAATTATTTATGTATTGATATACACAGCCCTTCAAAAGGGCAAAGCTTTCCCAGTCCTGGAGCAGTAATGTCACCATCCACGTGCCCTAATATGTAGCAAATAGACAGAAAAAGAGGCTGCTATGATTCAGAAAATGCTTTGTTATGAATTATTTGCCTGACTCTATTGCATATCCAAAATTGCGTGAAATGTGCTGATTTAAAAAAAAAAAAGATATTAAAAGAAATTGGATTAAATAAGCAGATGGAAAAAAAAGCATGTGGCAAAAGGTTAGGAAATAAACAGGGTGGTATGGTGAAAAAGAACGTATTTCTACGTTCTGTGTCAGCTCTACAAACCCTGCATCAGCGTACTGTCCTTTCCGACTTTTATCCCCTGGCTCTGGAGCTGAGGACTTTTCCCCTTTGGTTTCTTCCTTTTGTGCTATACTCACGCTAATTCTCCAAAATTTGTTTCCTGGAAATTTCATAATAGGCGATAGCTGTTGGCGTGGACTGGCTCCTCCACATTTAGTAGGGTAGTTGGCACTAATCTTCCTCTGCTGTCCTCATACTGTTCTGCGTTTGCCCGAATTTGCTGTCCAGCCTTTGAAGGGTACCTGCAGTCTCTTAGGTGGTTTCAGGCTCATCCAGAAGTCACAGAACCCTTCAGGAATCTCCCATTTCATCCGGGCGTCTGTTTCAGTGATACGGCACAAATCCGTTTTTTGATGTATACGGTGATGAACGCTCCTGTTTGCCAGATTGTATCTCGTTATTTAGTAAATAATTTAGATCTTTATGGTAGAAACAGCTGGTTTTACAGTGAATAATAACAGTGTCCTACTGTTTCTATCCTAACTGTTGTTACCTTTGTGTCCACCTTCCAATGATACCTGTCTTTGCCTGGTTTTCCACTCTTTGGAGCGCTAGTTGGTTTTGATGATAGATGGCTGATAGACCTTGTGGCAGATTCACTGACAGACCTTGCTCTGACCCACCAGGCATGCACAGTAAACTTAAACTGAACCAAAGAGTTGCAACTTCAAGGCCTGAACACACACAGCTTTCCCGTTGCACCTCAAGGGCTTACTTGGAGACAAATGCCACGCTCTGTTTTTAATTGATCCACGTTGGATCCCAAATTTTATAGGTGTAGGAACACCTGGGGGTGTGAGGTGAGATGCCGCTTTGTTAAAGATGGTCAAGATCAAAGACTACGCCTGCTTCTTCAGCTTTGAGATTGCTTCTGCACCACAGGGTAGTTATCTCAACTGCGTAACGTGTGCTTTATGAGAAGGCACCGCTGGTTCAGCGCTCCGCTTATCTTTTAGTTGGTCTGAAAGGAATTACTGTACGGAGACAGAGCACCATATTCAAAGCAACAGAACCCATTACTGTGGTCAGACGGGAGATTATTTGATTTGGACCCTTACCTTTTCTGCATATGTATTCTTCTAGCAGTTAACAGTGGTTTTGGCGTGGCTGAGACACGTGGGTAGATAAGCTAAGGCGGACATAAGACAGACAGATGACCTAACACTAATATTGCAGTGATGGACAGTGAAAGAAGGTGATGCTGTTGTTAAAGTATACAATCTTGAGTATTACGTCAGTAATGAAAATAATTGAATCCTAAAAATTGTATTCACGACAGCTTACACAATGAAAGAGGTGAATGCTAATTTAATTCCGTAAGTGCACTCATTAGCTTGTGGTAATTGTGGGGGTAGTATCTCTGTTGCTCATAGTATTAGCATCAAAATGTGAAACTCTTCTTCCAGCGCTCAGTGTTGTTAACGCATCCATTATAACAGAGACTTGGACCGATTCTCCGAAACACAATTCAGAACCACTTTGCTAACACTACTTCATACAATTAAAGGAAAATTGCAATGCAAGCCATAGAGCGTTAGCGCATCAATTGAGCGTTTAGCATCTCATAAGCTCTTCTTTCATCTGTGCTTTAAAATGTGTAAAGTATGTATTTTATGGAGGAAGCTCCCATTTTTTTTTTTTAAATTAATCCCCAGAGAATCAAAGCTGTAAAATGTTTTCATTTTCTTTTTTTCCCCCTTGTTAAAACCACAGAAACACCAACCTCTAAGGAATGAGCTAATGGTTGTACTACCCAGACTTTTACACTAAACAAAACCTAGAGGTATATGAATGGCAGTAGAATAGGAGACTGCATGTGTGAGAAAGACTGGCATCCGTGGTGCATGGTGTGCTTCTGACTGGCGCTTGTGGCTCCTTCCCATCATCCATTTTTCTGACTTGCACGGTGTGTTGGGTGTTGTGTCTTTTACAGCATGTGGAATTCCTTGTAGCTGTGTGGACAATGAACGGATGCAATGTTTGTTGCACAGAACGGTCAAGGGGACAGCTGAAAAAAATACCTGTAGTCGTTACTCACGTTATAAGGGCTTTTCTCTATTGCAGGTCCTTCAGTAGCATTTCTGCGAATCCCCACGTGATGATTCTATGTTAGTGGCTAGAAGTAGGCCTGATACCGTTCTGTCTCATCTACTCTTATTTTCACTTCCAGCAACCTGACATTCCCATCCCACATCAGGCATGATCCTAAGCCATAAACCAGTAAAAAAAAAAATAAAAAAATTGAAGTAGTTCTACACCTTTCCCAAGAATGTCCCCAATCTTTGTAACAAACCTGTCAAAATCTGCCTGTTGGTTCTATATGGAACTATAAAAAGTTCAGTATAAAAGAAATTCCATGAAATGTTTTTCTCCCTTTTAAGAAAAAGAAATAAATAAGATAATTTACCACGTGCTAGAAGAGGGGTCCCTGTAGATAGCTTTCTGCATCTGTAAGTTTTCCACATTGTATTGCTGTGCAAAGTAACACAGAAACCCAAAAATCCAGAAATAAACCTCTTCTACAGTGACTGTAGCTATCGTCATCTCACCAAAACCCAAAATTTGTCTTCAAACAATAAGGGCATGTTGGGTTTTTTACAGAAATAGGTGCTGGCTCCACTGATATATTATGAATTGTATCCACACAGTCCAGAACGAAATTTGATTTTTTTTTTTTAAAAAAATTCAAACCCATTTTTTGTTAGTAATTATAGCTTATCAAATAACTGGAAAATGATACAGATAACTGAAAAACCAAAAAACCCAACAGCCCCTCTAATCAGAATTGGCTTTATATTCTTGAGCCATAAATAATTTCCTTCAGTAAGATGTGTTTACTGGGAAAGTATTTAAAGAGGGCCAACGTCTACGATATAGATGCTTGCAGGTACAGGGTAGTGGTATTTACACTGGACTTGGTCTCTAATAGGTACAGACACATTTATCAGTGCCTGCTGGTATTTTTACCAACAGCAGCACTGCAAAATAAGACTTTCTGTGAAAGACTCCTAGATAGCACTTGTCAGTTTAATTAGTAAACGATCTTAGCACGATTTGGCGCTTCACATGGGAGAAAGGCTTTTTCTAATTGTACATCTTGAGAAAGAGCTATGTTTACTACCTGTGTAGTTTGACCAAAGGACTTTTGCTCTGTTCTGTAACTGATTTTTATTTTCCCCTGATTTTTCAGCTTCCTAGTTAGTTTTATGGTGGATGCTCGTGGGGGTGCCATGAGAGGTTGCAGACATAACGGATTACGAATCATTATTCCTCCACGGAAATGCACGGCTCCGACACGAGTGACTTGCCGCTTGGTGAAACGCCACCGACTGGCCACCATGCCTCCCATGGTGGAAGGCGAGGGTCTGGCCAGCCGCCTGATTGAAGTTGGACCTTCTGGTGCTCAGTTTCTTGGGTAAGGGGTGCCATATGGCCTCAAGGAAAGCGTTCAGGCTATTTTCATCTGTTTGCGAGTTGCACTGAAATGGTTCCTTTTTCAAGACTTGAGCCGAAAAAGATGTTTGTAACGTATGGTACCAGACCAGTCATGCAAAATACGAATCAGTTGATAGTTAACAGTTCACAAAGCTTTTACGCCTTTTTCTTTGAAGATGGGTATTTTAAGCACTCGCTCTAAGGTTAATGTGCTTCCTTGGATATAATTATTACTCAGTGTTGTGATATTATAGCGGGAAGAGCCCCCTTTGCAGCTGGAAAAGGCAGCTCATACTCTATTTCAATAAACCAAATCGAAGGCACGAATAGCACAGCACTGATCTAAAGCCCAAATGTAAAGCCTGCTACGTGTACAACACAAGTTACAGCTGCTTATTTGAGAGACTTGTGTTGTGTTATCAGTAATTTGGACTATCGGGGAAGCACAGTGCCTTTGATTTTTCTGGGGTTGAAATTGCTAAGTTAAGCAATAGGACAACCCTGGAATTTTTTGGCCATTTCTTTTGTCCTATGCTGCAAAACCCGTAGAAAGATCAGATTTGTGTCTGCTGCTGTGCTTGTTTTAGCAATCTTCAGCTGAAAGCAGCAGTTATCCACACTTTTTTTTTTTTTAATTTTATTTGTTTTACCAATTGTTCTCCCTATCGACTGTGGCATCCAAAAGTGGATGATTGAAGGAACCCCTTCTATTAGAACGAGTAGCTTCATTCAGAAATTGTAAAAAAAAAAAGTGACTCAGTAAACAGCAATAGTTTAAATCCATTTCCAAACAAATCAGTTGCTTTAAAATCTTATTATAACAGGCAGTCATCAAAGCCGCTGTCTTCGTTCGTGCTTTTTCTAAAAGACTGAGCTTAGCGAGAGGGGAAAAAAAAAAAGTTGACTGGTAGTTTTTAACTGCCCGCTGCTTTTATACAGAGTGTGAAAGGAGACACGGTTTGGCTACTTCACCGCTGCTCTGATCCTGGTAAAAAAGCAAGAGCAGTTTGGGAAAGGCTGCGAACGCGCTGCTAAGAGCAAGCCAACCGTTCCTTTCGACAGACGGGATACCTCTCGGTATCGCAAGTAACAGGCCAAGCCAACAAGCTGGCTCATCAATCAGACGCGTTGCACCGCTCGTTCTTTTCACATCATGGTCACTTTTAAAGAGAAGCAGAAAGAAATCTGAAGAGCAGAAGAAATATTGTGCTGTCACATTCAGTCTTTCCATTATCTTTGTCACATGCCGATTGACCTTAAGTATGTCTCCCATTTTCTTTTTAAAGGTTTCTCTATCTAATGAGAACGTCTCACCTGACAGACCAGGACGTAGCACAGTTTTATTCATTCTCTTTGTGCCCGCCCTTCAAGCGTTTTTCTAGGTGTTGTACTGGCAGTGAAATCCAAACATTACTGTACTGTTTGCGGAGATGCAGTCTAAGGTCCAAATCCTGTTCCCGTTGCGTTCGCTGCCAGAACTCCCATTGTCTTCCCATAAGCAAGAAAAGATCCTAAATTAAGGAAACTTAACTTTGCTGATTCTGATCACCAAATTGTCATCGCTAGGACGGAACCTTATTCAGTGTACAGCCTAATTCCACTCTGCAGACCAGACAGTGGCGCTGGCGTTCCGGCACAAAAAATACATAAAGTTTATTTATGTTCTTTCTTTCACTGCTGCTTTGGATGTACTCAGTAAACTTCATCTGCCTACGGCTCCTCCCCCACTTAATGAGGGAGAAAGCTTGGTCAGCCGAATCCTTCAGCTGGGGCCTCCTGGGACCAAATTCCTTGGGTAGGAGAGACTTGAAACAAATTGATGGATGCTGACCTCCCCATTCTTCTCCTCCTTCTGCAATATGATTTTTTTATGTCATTATGCCCATGATATTGTCCCTTTCTATCATTTGAAATTTTGTATACCTAACCCTTAGTGGACCATTTTCCAACCCTTGTGGTATGTGGTTTTGTTTTGGTGGTATGTTTGTATCTTTTTCTTAAAGTACTGTGGCCTTCATTTTTGTTTTGGCATGAAATCTTCCTAGTTATGTGCTTGGTGTCTGTAGCAAAGCAACCTGGATTGGGACCAAAAAAAAGGAATCTACTGTAAATTTTGAGATGTTGTTTGTATCAAGGACTGATTAAGCAATAAGGTACATGTTGGATACCACCAGTATAATAGAACACGTGACATTGACTATGTACATGATAACCTGTGTGAGTCCTCTAATTAGAGAAGTGTATACACAAATCTATTTGTATTTTCTCTCTTATTTCTAAGAGTATGTATGTTTATGTATATATAATTACAGCTATATTATATGTACACATGTGTTGTATATGTGTGTGTGTATATATACGGATGCATACACTGACACAGATCTTGACATCTGTTTGTAAGGCAAGAAGGCAAATTCTTATCTCCTATACTGAAATAGAAACCCAGACGATCTCCTCAGACCTCCTTTCTCTCTCCCAGAGTGCACATCAGAAATAAATTCATTGGAATGTATAGAATTACAATGAAGTAAAATTGGCACGGGACACCGATTGCAATGAAATTATTCTGATTTGCACTAGTATAAGTGAGATCAGAATTTGTCCCACTATTCATATACGTTACAGTAGATTCTCTTTGAAATTAAGTTGCACAGGTTAACCCAGACAGTAGTGACAACAAAAATGAGCATGAGTTTTGCAAAACAACTACCAAATTTCTAGCTAAGCACTATCAGCTCACCCAATATCTTTCACACTGTGGAAAGAGGTGAATGCACTTTTTAGTCTGTCCTTCGGCATTTACTGGGCCCCTGTAAAACTCTTAATATGTGTTAGTGACCTACTAGTTTAGGATTATGCCAAAGTATTCCAGCAAAATAGGTAGAATTCCAGGTCACTTTGTAGCAGACGGAATAGAGTTGCTGTTAATCCTGTTTCTTCCTCTCTCCCGTGTGCATTTAATGCGCTCTGTTGCTGTGCCAGGCCTGTGATTGTGGAGATTCCCCATTTTGCTGCTCTGCGTGGGAAAGAGAGGGAGCTGGTGATCCTGCGCAGTGAAAACGGGGACAGCTGGAAGGAGCATTTCTGTGAATACACTGAGGATGAACTGAATGAAATCTTGAATGGGATGGATGAAGGTATCCAGTGTGACCTTTTTTGGGTTTTTTCCCTGCTCCTGTACCGGGGGGTAATAGCTTACTTACATTTCTTCTGTTTAGCACCTCACTTTGGTCCGCCCTGGAATTTCTGACACTACGTTCTCCAAACACTTCATTTCAGTCACACTGGAGCATAATCACGTTCTCAGTACAGGGGCCAGCAGAAGCCCAAGTGTACTTGTGCTTTCTTCCCTTGCACGGGCTGCTGAAGTAGTGGGACAAAGCAAAATCTACCGTCACGAAGTTGAGAATAGACACTAGACTTCTGTTTTCTGCTGCTCTTTTTCATAGCGGTAAACGAAAAGCTTCCATAGCAAACATCTTTCCAAAACAAGGCAATTATCATACTCATCCTTTCCAAGCAGCTCCATGCGTGGGAGGAAATGTCAGTCATGGGTGCTCTTGCTTTCTGAGAGAACAGAATGGCCTTGGGCTGTCTAGGATGTGCGAAATTTGTTATTAATTTTGATGGCTTTTTAAAACAAAAAAATCAGAAAACAAAAAACCAGAAGTAAATGAGCCAACTCACATACTTAAAGCTGAATTCGTACTTTGACGCTTTTTCGACTGGGAGTTGAGTTTCCTTGACATTACTCCAGGCCATAGCGTAAGCGCGTGAAGTAGAAAGGGGCTTGGAGCAATCCCATTGCTTGTTTTCCTGTGCCGATTTTGGGGATGCTGTCAACATGTTCTGAGTTTGCTGACCTCAACTCCCTTCAGTTAGTTGTTCTGTCTGTCTGTTCCTTGCTTGATTTCTCTGTTTTAGCAGAACTTAAAGTACTGGGGTATGTTTCCTTTTCCCCTTTGATTTCTGGACAAAATACTTTTCTAAGTTGCAGTTAAACTGTGAAAAGCTTGAAAACCCATTTTGAAATCCGTGGTATTGTTTCTATGAAATTCTTGTCTTCTGACCATCTTCTCTTTTGCCCTCAGTACTTGACACTCCGGAGGAGCTTGAGAAGAAACGCATCTGCCGCATCATCACCCGAGATTTCCCGCAGTACTTTGCGGTGGTATCCCGGATCAAACAGGACAGCAACCTGATCGGCCCCGAGGGAGGTGTGCTGAGCAGTACCGTCGTACCACAAGTGCAGGCAGTCTTCCCCGAAGGGGCTCTAACCAAACGAATTCGCGTTGGCCTCCAGGTAAACGTGTAAAATCACTTTCTTGGAATGGAGAACCAGCATATTCAGCTTACCATGTTGCATGTTGTTTTCTAGAATGCTTCTAGTGTAAATAATTAAAAAAAAAATAAAAATCTATGCAATAGTCCAAGCCAGTTGTAAAGCTTTGGGTATTCCTGTCCGTTAACTGTCTATACGATCTTGGGAAAAGACCTAATTCTGGTGGTGATGATGATATTAATGTAGGTCATAGAACAATTTCTTAAATACTTCTTATGAAAGGCGTCAGAGAAGTACAAAATAAAGGGTAACAAGGGAATAATTTGCTACTGGTTAAGTGAATTAAATTAATGCTGTAAAGGGTCTGACAAGCACCAAGAAGGGCGATAGGAAGAGGAGGAAGGTGTGGGAAAGTTGAAAAAGGGAGGTCTCCCCTTCTCACTGGCAGTCAGTTCTTCTGTCTGCTGATTTTCATGGGAAATTGTGCTGTTTACTGTAAAAACTTAAGGGTTTCGTGGCAATATACAGACCCAGTCCTTTACATACTCATTAAACTGTTTTGAAGTAACTATTCTGTTACTGTCTTTTGCATTGGAAAGGCTCAACCTATGCATACTGAACTTATAAAGAAGATTTTAGGCAACAAGGCTACCTTCAGTCCTATAGTCACACTGGAGCCCAGGAGAAGGAAGTTCCATAAACCCATCACGATGACGATTCCCATCCCCAAGGCCTCCAGTGATGGGATCATGAACGGTTATGGAGGCGACACACCCACTTTAAGGTTACTATGCAGCATAACAGGTAGGATGCAAATACTAGAACTTCTTATGTCCTTCAGAACCAACATACCTCTGCCTAGCAGAGTAAGCGTAGTACAGACATAGCGTTGCGGTATGCTCCAAAGGAAAATACTGGAGCTAAACACTTCATACTTGCTATGACTCCAGAGTGATTAGGGTCTCATTCGGTCACAGTTAAGAGGCAGAAATCAGCTGCATGCGTTTATTCTGTTTGGAAGTTAGCATCTTCCTTAATTTTCAAACTGATTTCAAATACTAACCCAACGTAAGATGCATTACGCCCTGAGATGTGCCAGTGAGTCATTCCGGAGAACGGGTACTTTTACAATTTCTTGATACAAAGATGTTAGGTAGCTGCTGAAATACCAGAAACAACATCTGGTCAACAAAGAAGTGTTTGCATTTCCAAGAGAGTGAAACAGTGTTTATTTACATAGAGAATAATGGTCTGTTTATAGTGGAGGAAGTGTCTTGGAGGGACAGCGAATCTGCAAGGATCCTCTAGAAAACTTCAAAAGGGAAACTGGTTCCAAGAATGCTTCACCAAAAAGAGAAAGGAGGAATTTCCTGAAAACTGGTATTCCTTCACAGACACAGCTTGGTTTAAAGTTTGCATAAAGACTGTGCTGTGTGATCAAATGCTACTCTAACGAGTTCGCTCTATACGGGAGGAGGGACAGGCGCATGTTCTGACTTAGCCCTGGTTATGCGTAGTTTTTCCTTTAGTTCTTCATATGTGTTTTGTAGATGTTCCTAACTGCTATTAGAAATAAACACTTCTATTTCTGTTCTGTGTAAGCTCAGTGTGATTTTAAGGTAACCGGAAACCAGCTGGACATTCCTCACCAAGAGGTGAGGCAGGGATGTAGCTTGAAGAACTTGCAAACGCAGCTGCAGGGTGACAGATTGTGCCCACGATTCCAGGTGCATAGCCTGGATAGGAAGCTGGCAACGTCCCTGACAAAGGGCTGAAACACTTAACGGGCTGATAGGAATCCAGAAGGCTGGTTGTTGTACGGCATGAGCTGGAGGAGCACATTTCAGCTGTCAGACACAGATTGTTTCATAGGTTTTCATAGCGACATGCAAAAGAAATCTTAGTTATGGACATACTGGACCTGAGTCTTCGAATTATTTGTAAAATAAGTAGATGATAGAAATCATAAATTGTAGTTGTCGCTATTAGTATCATTATTATTGTTTCCCAAGTGTAGCAAAATGGGTTTAACTGCACTATCTCTGGGCCAGTTTTGCTCTGCATATGTGAATAGTCTAGAAGGAGCAAAAGTAGTTGCTAATAAATTCTCTCTCTCCCCCCAGAATTCTAGCCTCTGTTAACATTTCTGGAGCTGTGCTACAGGACTCATCATTTGAAAATCATTTGGGCACTTGGCTTTCTCAGGGGAAACCCGTAAAATCCTACCAGGATTAGTGGAATAATGTGAACCTGAGGAGAAAGCATGTCTCGGATTATTACTGGTTTCATAGGGATTAAAAATTCAGAATGTAAAATACTTCTTAGAAGCAAGAAAGTTGCAGACTTGGTTGCTTTTAATTATTTTTTTTTTTAATCTCTCTCATTTCAGGAGGAACCACCCCTGCCCAGTGGGAAGACATCACTGGAACAACGCCCCTGACGTTTGTTAACGAATGTGTTTCCTTCACAACAAACGTGTCTGCCAGGTACCTATACAACACATCACGAGTTTTGCAGTGTCGCTTCCAAGGGCGTGTCTTTTGTTCAAGAAATAGTTCCTTTAAACTATTTAGGTTCAGAGCGTAGAAGGAACATACATAGTCTGTGCTTGTGAACCAGTTGGTGAGGTATTTTGGAAGCCCTGAGCCTCCTAGCCCAGACAGATGATGTACGAGAGCCGTAAGCTCTACGTTCCTTACCAGCTGTGGAAGGAAATTTATATTCTTGTCATTTTTATCTCAGCCATCAGTCCTTTGCAGTCAGCACCTGCTATGGTCCCCGAAATGAGTGAACGACATCCTCATTTTTCTGAAATAGTAATCTGGAGGGACAGTTCAGTTTTCAGGTAGTTAGAAAAAACCTGGTTTCATTTTGAATACCCCTTCTTTCCCAGCTGCAGAAATATGCAAATTTCCATGGAAACAGAAATCCCTTATTTGGGTAGCTCATTATACATCTTAGAAAAGATCTTACTTCCAGAATATCCAACAAATGAGAAATCAAGCAGAAAAGCCTGTAGGTGTACCAAGCTGTGATCTGGAAGAATCTCTTCCAACCATCTGTTCTTGTGATGCGATTCGACTGCGGCCTTTCTGAAAACAGAATTGCATATTTAAAAAAAAAATATATATATCTCTAGATTTGTATGTATATGTATATATTTTAGTTTGTATACTGTCCATGATTTATATAACAGAAATGGTAGAAAAATCTCCTCCTTTGTAACAGGAGATGCAATCCATGACCTGGAAAGTATTAAATTTAGGGTGTGTAGTCTAGCAAACAGTTACAAAAATCTTGGATAGCTTGCCCATGAAAATCAATGAATTTCCTTCAGTGCAAGCATTCAGCGTCCAGAGCAGTTATTACTATTAGATTAGGTTTGCTATTGAATGAAATCATGTATTCAATGTTAAAATGAGTTCAGCTCTTGCAGTCCAATCCACAATATAACTCGAACATTAGGCAAACTAAAGTATTTTTCTATGCTTTCTCACTTCAGAACTGGTTTTCTTCCCATGAAGTTGGGTGCTTTGCTTACATACCTTTCTTTTCAGTCCAACTAAACATTTTCCTTTAACAGCAGTGACCACAAGAGGGAGATCTTGCAGTGTGGTTTAGCTCTCATCTGCCACCTACAGTGTTCTGCTTAAAGGGATAAATTAAAGATCAAGTTAAGAACCAAATGTGGAGACCAGATGCAAAGTTTGACAGGTCAAAGTCCCTCAAATTGCCTAGTCCCCAGCAGGGCTACACATGAAATACACCCAGAACAAGGGTGATGGTTGTGGAACTACAGTCCGTATTAGTAGTGGATGTTTGCTAATCCCGATGATGACGTTCAAATGGATTACTTTTGCTGATGTTCTCTCATGTAGGCAGGGTCCCATGCAGAGGTTTTAATGGGTTCTACATCCTCTTTTTAACCTAAATGAATTTTCAACAGACTACGTTAACCCAAACATGATTTTAAATGCTGTTAAAGTTAGAAAATGGGATTTTTTCATGTATTTACAGTCAGAAAATTAATTACCTTCTCTGCTGAAGGAGAAGCTCACTTGAATTTCTTCACTTGTAGCCTGGTCTAAAAGTGCATCTACCATTGTGCCCTGCTGGGAATCAGCTGATTCCTGGCTGTTTGCTCTTCCCAGTAACTTGTTTACATCTACTTAAGTCATTAATGATGGAGGACAATTTTCCCATTCATAAGGCTAATTCTAATGAGTTTGGGTAAGAGATACATTTGTCTAAAAGACATGTGAATTAAACTGCAGAGTTTGAGGCATAGCTTTTTTCCATTTCCCGAGCTGCAGCTTTTTAAAAAATTTAGTGTCTGTTTGAGCTTTTTAGCCTCTGGTGTATGACAGCAAATCGTTTGAGCATATGGTGATTTCTCAGAGGATATAGCCTCTCCGGTTCGAGTCCAGCATAGCATAATTCTCCCACGCATGGAAAGGAAAGTATAAGCATGCAGAGCATTTATGTACCAAACATGCTTTCTCTCTTTCAAATGTCATCCGCCTGTTTTTGAACCATTGTATTTGGTAAATTGTTCTAAAGATAAGCACGGCATGAAATTCGCTATTATTCAACTGCAGATGAGTAAGACCAGAGAAATCACACTTGAAAGGTGTGCTTGGTGGGTTCTAATGCCACGTAATCTACAGTAAGTAATAAGCCCCCCGTAGATTATATCAGCTTTTGAGGTGTCTTTGACCTCTCATGACTTCTGTCTCCATCCTACGGGTGTCAAACTCGAGCATGCCTTCCACCCACTCAGTGATTTTTATTTTAAAGAAATGTCATCAGCTCCACAGAGAAACTAAATGAAGTGCTATCTGAGAAAGAAGGCAAAGCGTGTTACTCCTTGTGAAAAGCTTGGTGTGTTTCTGCGGTTACATTTTGGGAGTAGAAGTAAAATTATTGTAAATGAAGGTTGTTATTTTTGCAAAATAACAATTCGGTTGTCTTGACAAAGGTGTAAGGAAATTCTGTACATTTTTATTCCTGGGCAATGTTGTCCTGGCCTGAGTGGCCCAACGAAAGGGTAAAGAACCTGTAGTTTTCCTTAAAGAGGAGGGGCATTCTGGAAGCTGAAGTTCTAGACCTGAGTTGCAACATCCATGTCTTGAGTAACCTTAGTATGTTTGGTAAGTTTTGAGGTGGTTTCTACCAATTCACATGCACTAGCAATGCTTCGTAAGAGGCAGATGTTCATTTATAATAACTACGGTAGCGAAATCAGACAACTTATGACCTTACCCTGTAATCTTAAAGTCTTTCTCTGTCACGGTGGTACCTGAATGAGGTAGCAGCGCCAGCTCCTGGCTTCGCACCGTGCAGAGGAAGAAATTTATTCCAGTAGTATTTGCCTGTTGCTTTGAACGTGTTTGTGTTTGACTCGTGGTACGTGTGTCACAGACTGGGAACCACTGGTGTAGCAGAGTCGGCGTATAAGTTAAAAAGATGCTGTCAGTAAAGCGGCTGTTAGAAACCACGCCGAAAAGTGAGTCAGTGGTGATCGCAGCCTCTGTGAGGCAAGGGTAGTAGGAGCCAGATGTGGACACATCTGCTTTCAAAATATAATGTGGCTCAGACACAGAAATACATATAATCCTGGTCTCCAACAGACATAACAAAACTTAGCACAAAATCAAGGTTTGAAGTCCCTGACTAAATTCACATATGAACAATTTCTGATTTTGCACGCAGTGTTGCACAGTGGACAGCATCGTTTACATCCACCTAAAGACGCTCATTTTGTGATACTGCATGTAAGGCAGGCACTGCTAACCTTTAAGCTGGATGGTAGAAGAAAAACAAGTGTTTGGGGCAAAGCAGTTTTTATATTTCACCTGTTAGCGATGGAGGGCCAAGGACAGCCTAAAGGATTAGCAACACAGGCCAAAAGCCCTTTCCATCTCCTGTTCCTCATCAATAAAATTGAGGAAAGTTTCACGGCATCCCTGTCTCGGCAGAAGTTTGTATGCAGTTCACTAACTGCACCCGTGGTGTCCAGCCATGTCCAGCACTTAAAAACCTGGAATTGGTACAATGCCTAGGGAGATTTCAAAGCACTAAAAAAGATTAAGTTGCCCGCTCCGTAGCTTAACCATTTAGTTATAGCCTGGAAGAGAAATGACAGGCTCGGCGTGTGGCTGGATACAAGCGGTTTTAGTACGATTTTTATGGGATGTTACTCTGTTCTGCATCATCAGATGTTTAGCAGCAACCAGCTGTCAAAAAGAACCTGTATTTCTACAGAAACCTGTCTTTCTACATCTCTAGATGAAAGGCACATATTGCAGAGTCACGGTTAGGCAGAAATTTGAACTGTACGCTTCCTGTACACCCCCCTCTCCTTGTATTCTGCATAGAAAGCAAATAAAGACCTGTGATAAACAGGAACAAATTCAGAGACCTTTTGGGCAGCTCTTGAAGGGCGGTGGTAAGATCAGTCACCATTTCAGACATCATCAGAAACTTTGAAAGTGAGGGAAAACAGACACCACTGAGGTTGTTCTAGAAGGGATTTCTTTCTTGGTAAAAAGCAGGAAACGTTTGATCACATATTCTCACTATAAGGGATCAATTTGGATGAAAACAAAGTTGAGGCCGTGGCCAACTTCTGAATAGAAGAAAAAACATTTATTGGATCATGTGATGAATTTTCAGAAATTCTTGATTTTGGTAAGCCATTCATAATTGTGTAAATACTATCAACATACTATAAATGCAATATATATATTTCATAAACACAAAAATATGGAAAGGTTCATCTATTTAAATCTTCAGAGAAGGTGTATGAGACTGTCTGCTATGGGACAAGTGAACTTCTTAAAGCCTTTAAAAGCCAGGCATGTACCTGGAAGCAAATAAGCTTCCAGCTGAATGAGATCTTATCAGAACGCTGGCCTGGAATTTGTGCAGGAGGAGACTCTGTGAAGGGTTTGCGCCTGGTATTTAGGAGAGTAAGTTCTGGTCCAAATGCTTTCCCTGCTGATTTTGCTTCATTCTCCTAAATGCAGATGGGGGGTACACCGAGCATTCTTAGGCTATTCTTCCCAAATGGTAACCAATTTTTTTGCTTTATTCTGACTTGTCATATACAGTTGGTGTGAGTACCAGCTAATGCTGCCAAGGTGGGAAAACACCTCATTTTCTTGCTTAAATCTTTCTGTGCTGATGACACAACTCTTCATTTTCTTTTACAGATTTTGGTTGATAGACTGTCGACAGACACAAGAATCTGTTACTTTTGCTTCCCAAGTGTACAGAGAGATTATCTGTGTCCCCTACATGGCCAAATTTGTGGTGTTTGCCAAATCACATGATCCCATTGAAGCACGGTTGAGATGTTTTTGCATGACAGATGACAAGGTGGACAAAACTCTGGAACAACAAGAAAATTTTGCTGAAGTTGCCAGAAGCAGGGATGTAGAGGTACTGTACAAGAATCTTGAATGGTTTTCTCCATTTTCTAATGTGTTTTTAAGCTAATATTCCCTGCCTCTTATCTGCCACAAGTGCTGAAAAATAATGGTGCCATCGAATATTGTCATGATGCAGTGTGATGTGTCATGCTAAGATGGAACCTTTGGCTTTTGTCAGATGTAAGGGGAAAGTAGCTGCTGGGTAGGAGCGATGAAATCCCATTCCTAATGGGTAATGGCCGATCTCTTAGTCCCCAGGGCTGGTGGGAAGGTTAGCTGTAGTCAGTTGACTGCATTTGGGTCTTCCTGGGCCAGGCTGCCAAGGTGGAAGGTAACTGTGTGCTTCACCCACAAGGAATTCCAGTCAGCTCGTTAACAGAATTTAAAGGAATTCCCTGTCTGCCTTTGGTAATACCGTTTTTTGCTTTCTCCATAGAGTTATTGGCATTCAAATGGGACATCCAATGTGTTCTCAGGGCAGTCCTCAGCAATTAAAAAAATAGGTAGCAGGAACCTTAAGCTGGATTCAAGTAGATAGTAAATGTGGGAGTGGGCTGGTTGAGCCTGAGCTCTCTGTTACAGGACTAAGGCTTAGAAAAGCTAGAGGACAAAACTGAATTGAAAGAATCTGGTTTCCCAAGATGCTTTTTTATGGTGGACCTGTTAAACAGTTGTACTGAGCAACTGGACTGATTTTATGCTAGGAAATCGGGTAATAAAATGAAGTTGGGGGTTACCATTTAGTCCAGCAGTTTTGGGTTCTTTTTCCTCCCTTTCTCTGGCGTCACAGTCAAGATTTCTTTAATTCGGATTCAGAACTGGAGCAGCTACTGCCAGCTAAGTGTTAGGAAATCTATTTGAGATGGCTAGTTATGCAAGCAGGAGACATTGCCCATGGCTTCCACTAAACAAATTGCAGTAGTTTGTAAGAATTCTGTGTAGCTTGGCTGGGATTTCAGGTGCACAACAAGACTAAGACTTAAGTCACTCAAAAGCAAGCTGAGAGGTAGTGGATAGGTGTTATAAATGGACTTTTTCCTCAGTTAGCCTAAAACTAAGTTCTAGGGATGCAGGCTGGCCCTAAGTTCAATCCAGGTGCCTCATAGTCATTTCTGTGGTGGTCCACAGTGATTACTTCGTTTTAATTAGCTCTGTAGCAAACTGCCAGGAGACACCTTGAATTTTTTAGTTACTCGCTAGAGGAATGCCTGAGTAAAGATGAGTTTTGTGGGTGGTGGTCTTTGCTGAACTGTTATGTTCCTGAGCCTGATACTAAGTGGATGTTCCAAGGAAAGGGGAGATAGTCAAAGCCAACAAGGACAGGTAAATCTCAACTTCCAGTAATTCCGTAAATTAATATCACTATCCCAAAAGGCAGTTAACAGTAGTCACGTTTTGTCAGCATCTTTGCGTACCAAGAAGTTAAACTGGCAGGTTTGATTAATATTCTGCTCTAAAAAAAAAAAAAAAAATCTGTTGCTGAACAGGCAAAAGCTTTCGTACATGGAATCCAGCAAACTGCCTGCTAAATGCAGTTTTTCTGGCTCTGTCAGCTTCCTCAGAAAGGATGACAAATTGAAAGTGCTTTAATTCCATGCACAGCGTATTCTTCTGCTTAGTATGGTCTCTTTTCCATGAGAATCCCACCTTTAAAACATCTGTCCTCGCTGTTCCTGAAGCCCTGACAGGCATTTCTTGTGCAGAGCAGCTAGATAAAGCACGGGCTTGTAAAAGTGAATGACAAGGCTGAACTACTGGAAAGTAAGGATGAGACATTAATGTATTGGCAGTTTGAAGGGAACATCTCCAAAAGTGGTAAGCTGAGATTTAAACGCGTGGAGGGGCCATACAATAGCAATCCAACGATGCGGGCAGAATCATTATATAGGCATTTACCCGAGGCCTGACTTTCAAAAGGTCTAGGCTTTTACCAATCCAGCTGGAATAAATAGAATCTACCAACATACACTGTCTTTGCCTCCTGCAACAGACTGTTGCAAGTAGATTACACACATAGGTAATCTCATTTAGAAAGTTTTTGCGTTGGCAAAAAGGTCCTTTGCAACTTCATGATATTCCCAGACTGGTTTATTATCTTACCTGTCAAAACAAGGACTTTTCATTTGATTGCTGAAGAAAATATTTTTTTGACTGTTACGATGAGGCCAGATTAGCAAAGTAGGCTAAAATTAGAGCCAATAAAAAATCCAAATTAAAATCTAGGTTGAGAATTTGCCCAGATTCATGACGCTGAATACTATTTTTGTCATTTAGTGTCACGCTATTGTTACTGGATTAGCAATGAATTCCATTTGGTATTTAATAATCTGAAATGGTTCCCCAGATTTTAGGTAACTGTACGTAACGGATCTTGTAACTGCTGACAAGTCCTAGCAAATTGAAGAAATTGGTGGAAACTACTGCAGAATAATGCTTAAGGAGAAATCCCAACCACTTTACTGTGATTAATTCCTGCTTTGCTTCTGTTTCACTTCCAATAGGTATTAGAAGGAAAGCCCATCTATGTTGACTGCTTTGGCAATTTGGTGCCGCTAACGAAGAGTGGGCAACATCATATATTCAGTTTTTTTGCCTTCAAAGAAAATAGACTTCCTCTGTTCGTTAAGGTAATGTTATAATATGAGCTCTGGTTTGTAGTTTTTATTTTTTGTCTACTTCTGAGTTTACAGTAAACTTAGCAGGTGGAAAACCAGTTCCAAATTTTTTTATCGTAATGGATTAAAAGTTGACTTGGGTAGTCAAAACAACCAGAAGTGGCTACGGAAAATTCAGTAAATCTTTTCTCTAAATATAATGATTTGTGCCTGTGTTCTGCTCTATATACATGTGTCCACAGCATTCTTTCAGACACCAGAATGATACTTCTAGGAATCCTATTCTCTACCTAATGATCTAAAGAGCTGATCCTGTTTGATTTTCTGTATCATGGTTCAATATCTTGCAGGAAAAAAATGCGGAAACTGCAAAAAAGTGTCAGAAAACAGTGTAGAATTGGCAGAAATCTATCAGAATATGGTCATTGTACCCTACACTTGTAAATATGCGTCATTTGGCTGTAAATACAGATATAACTGTTCTTCAATCATCCTCCCTTCAGTAGCAATGCAAAACTTCCTTCGGGGTGCAATAAGAAAAGCATGGCTCCTTTCTGGATATTTCAAGTTCTGGTTTTACCATATTTTTGGGCACTGCAAACCTCTTCCCACAAACTTTTCCTTCTACTGGGACATCCTGACCTCAGCAGAGTACACTGTTGCCATTACATAAAACAGTTTCAGAGAAATGCTTTATGAATGGGAACTTCCAAAAAGTGGAGAAAACCAACCCTCTCCCTCATTGCATTAAATCTGCTGTACGCTGCTAGACAACTTTTAAACTCCCTCCCTCCTTTCCAGCAATATTTTGTAAGCTTGTTCTAATTTCGAACTTTATCTGTGCCATCACCTACCTGTGGCTATGCGTGTTTTTCTCCATGACAGATTTTCCAAAATATTTTCAAAGTGTGTCTTTGCATCTAGTGTTTTCAGTCTGATAAAGTTAATACACGTGTATCTAATCGTATCATTTCATCAGTTCTGAAAACTAAAAATGAGGTAATGCTTTCGGTCCTATTTCTTCTGTGATCTTGTACGTAATCCTCCTGACATTACGTACAAAAGCTGAAACTACATGACCAGTGTCTTAAGCTCTAAGTGCTTACACTTATTTCTATTAACAGCTGTGAAAGAGGTTTGTCTTAAGATTCACTACAAAACCTTAAAAGTATGGCATGATGTGGTATCTTTTGTGGATAATAATAGTCACCCCTATAAATATATTCCAGCAAATTTCTTCATTCTAAGACTAGGATTTATCAATACGTTTGAGAAAACATTTTGCAAGAGAAGAAACTTTAAGCATGATCTTTTACTGTTTTCAGCCACTCAGCCACAAGAGGAGCCAAATGAACAAACGCGATATTTAATACTAAGATTTTGAGCAAATAGTTATTGCTGATGTCAGCATAAATACATATTCTTGCCATATGGGGGAAAATCACTTAGTTCTTTTTGCTACCTAATACAAAATGAGTCTCTGTTACAACCATAAAGTTTGTGGACCCCTTCAGTGAAAAATGGGTATTGTAAGTTATCCCAGAAGCCAAATTGTACTGGAAAGCCTCTGTTCTTTTTAGACTGTGATTGCAGTGTTAGGACTGCCTTCTGTAAATAAGTTTCTAATATATGAGCATGTACGTCTTGTGTCTTCTCTTGCTTTCACACACAAATACATTCATATGTTCATATACAAACAAGCAGGAAAAAAACCCCAAACCACATTATTTTTGCCTGCATGGCCTTTTTCTCTCACGTCTAGCCTCTTTCTGCTAAATAGTTTTGAGTGGCACAAGTAGATCATACAACAGAATAGCAAAGTAACAGATTACATGTCCGTATGTTTGCTCTACCAGGTGCGAGATACCACTCAAGAACCCTGTGGAAGATTATCATTCATGAAGGAGCCAAAATCTACGAGAGGCCTTGTTCATCAAGCCATATGTAATTTAAACATCACTTTACCCCTTTACACAAAGGTACTGTGAAATTATACCGATCTAGAGTCGTCAGCGTTCTAAAATAAACAAGACATTAGTAGGAGGGCAAAACATTGTTAAAGCTTTGCAGTCAGGTATTTTAATGAAGAATAATTACCACCCAAGGGCTTTCAGTTTCTTAGGATTGGTACTCTTAATGCCAGTGTTCAATGATGTTATCGAATATTTTCTGAGGACTCAGAAGAGATGACAGAAGGGAGACGAAGATCCCGTTTGCACTACATAGCTCCCGTGGTTTAGTTTGGTGTTGCACAAGACCTGCACTAATTTTATTTCATACAGAAATTTTACCCAGGTTCTGTTCAGGGTGAGACAGATCTGGGACTCAATGAGTACCTCTAGGTTCATTTTTTTGTTCTACCAGAGACTTCCCACACTGTCTAACCTTGTCTTGTGACACCTCTCTGGAGATGAAGTTACCATTCATACCTGTTTCACAAAGTGTAAGGATAGATCATAGGATGTTAAGGCATGAATCATAGGATGGTTTGGGTCAGAAGGGAACTTTATAGACCATCGTGTTCCAACCCCCATGCCATGGGCAGGGACACCTTCCACTAGACCAGGTTGCTCAAAGCCCCACCCAACCTGGCCTTGAACACTTCCAGGGATGGGGCATCCACAGCTTCCCTGGGCAACCTGTGCCAGTGCCTCACCGCCCTCACACGGAAGGATTCCTTCCTTATAGCTGACCTACATTTACCTTCTTGCGATTTAGAACCATCATCCCTTGTCCTATCACTACACGCCAATCTCCAATTTAGAGACAAGGATGTCATGCCAGGACAGTGTCAAATTCTTTGCTCTTCCCTTATTCACCAATGCTGTAACACTATTGTAGAAGAGCACCAAAATTGTCAGGGACTATTTGCACTTAGTGGAGCCATGTTGACTGTCACCAGTCACCTCCTTATTTTCCATGTGCCTTAGCATAGTTTCCAGGAGGATCTGCTCCATGATCTTGCCGGGCACAGAGGTGAGACTGACTGGCCTGTAGTTCCCCGGGTCTTCTTTTTTCCCCTTTTTAAAAATGGGGGTTATGTTTCCCCTTTTCCAGTCAGTGGGAACTTCACCGGACTGCCACAACTTCTCAAATGTGATAGAGAGTGGCTTAGCAATTTCATCTGCCAAGTACAGAAGGACTGAAAATTATTTGTCATATTTTTAATTTGCCGGTTTGAAAGTTAATGGGCTTTGCAATAGCACTTTTAGCTAACTGCCTTGTTTCTCTGTGGTGATAGTGATAAAAATGCAGCGGGCTTGAGCTGCAGAATTTGAAAAGTTTATAGCAGTGCCAAAAATATGTTCTTAGACTTGATTTTAATAGTACGTTGGCTTTTGACACCGACTTTTCTTCCTGCATCTGATCAAATCTTTCAAGAATCTATGAGTACGTCGCATCGTATAAATGGTCTTTCTTCAGAATATTGTTGTAACAGCTAGTAATGTTCCTGGGGGAGAAAATGTTGCAATATCAAGGGCAGAAAAAGGAGAGGAAAACTCTAGTATGAGTTAGTATTTATAAATAACAAGATTGAGACCAGTTGAATTCTCATAAATCATGGGAGTGCCCTTGATTTCTGTTTAAGTGAGATCAGATATTAGGAAGCATTTGTTTCCTTAGAAAACGTCAGTTTATTGCTATTCTGTGATAACTCAGATTTTTTACTGTCCTTGTCAGATTTGGAGCTGCATGCCTGTTAGGAATGTATTGGGCTGTTTGCCCAAAGTCTTGCCTTGTCATTTTTTCTCAGCATTTTTAGCATATAATGTAATCTTTATTCTGGCATTTTTGTATAATTTAAAAATAACACATCTCAAAGTATTTTCATTTTAAATGGGTAACGTTCTTAACTATTTTAAGTACTTCTTTGTGCTAATTTGTGGGTGAAAAAGCATGTATATATTTTAAGCTTTGGTACAGATATGGATCACTGGAAGTCTAACACCCAGAAGCAACTTTTCTGTTTGGAATTTGCTTGGTTCCGTAGCCTTTGTGTTTTAAACTGGCACTTTAGTTTTGCTGCTTTTTGACATGAGGAATCAATTGCAGAAACGTACAGTGCGTTTTCTTCTTTTCTGTTAAATGTTGTCAGAAGTTACTTTTCCCTACTCTCTTCTTCTAAAAAATGTGCATTTTGCCTGCTCTGTTTTCCCCTTCTCTTTTTGCATGGCATTTTGGAACTGAAAGGAATCAGAATCAGATCAAGAACAAGAAGAAGAGGTAATGTTGCTATAACAGCACGTTATTGCTTATGCGTACTACTAAAGCACAACTAACAGAGCTTGGAAGATGAAATCTGTAGTGACACAGACAGATCAGTCGTTAGCTCAGTGCTACAGAAACAACGAAGAGGAGTGTGCTTTAAAGGATCTCGCACAGGCTCACCTTTACAATTCACTGAGTTTAACCTTCCCTACGTTAAAATCAAAGTTCTACTGACTCAGCTGCACTGATTTTGGAGGTGTTCATTTGGCTTTTGAAACATTTCCTTAATCATTTAAAAATTACTTTGCTCTAGAAAAAGCCATACAAATGTATTTCTTTAAGCTTTATTCTCTGCAGCACCAAAAGGGGGAAATGGGATTGGTTTTGCCGATTCTGAGAACCATCCGGCATCCTAAAAACAACGTAGGGTTGCTACTAGACTTGACTAAAGTATTTAGAACCAGCGGATCATTGGCATGGGATACTTCTTATTAATACCCCTAGGCACGATCTGAATATGCTTCCTCTAGGTGGTGGTGGTGGGTAGGGGGAACGGAGGCAGAGGGACAGACCTAAATACAACATTTGCCTCCGTCGGCGAGTTCCCCGCTGCTGGGGGATGTCTGCAACCAGATTGCGGTTGAACGCGCTGCCTGTGTACCCGAAAGGGCTGCAAGTCACAAACCTTGTCCATGTATAACATCCAACAGGCTGGGTCTTACAGATTTCTGAGTCGGGTTACCTAAGTCCAGTACAGAATCAGTGTTAACCCCGAAGTTAAAAGTCAGTTGACCCCAAGTAAAAGGTGCAAAGTTTTCATCTTTAGCCTAAACTGGATTGCATCTTAATGGAGAAAAGTGCATTGCCAGCCCCCTTCTGGCAGTTGCAGATGTTTCTTAAGAGTCTGACCCCTACATTAGAAAGGCATCCCCACATTTTGATGATGTTCAGCCGTGGAAACAAGAATGCCGGCACGGTGAGAACAGCCTGCTCCCCAGAGGGGTGGGCATCTTTTCCATGAACAGCGAAACAGAGCTCAGCAGTTTTGTTGCATGGATTGCAGTTTCCTATCATCATTACAGAAATAGTAATAGCGCTCCTGTGCCCGTGCTGAAGTACAGGCACTGTCTAGTGAAAGCACGGCCAAAGTTTTTACGCTAACGCCCGCTATATTCATTCAGAAGTAATGCATTCAGGTAACATTTCTTATCAGGGGATCGTTCAATTTCATACCAAAAGCACAAAATGAATTCTTTTAGCCTCTGTACTGCTTTTTTACGCATTCCCAGTGAAGCCCCCAAAAGTTGCTTTTAACAAATTGATGCTTTGTAAAAGCTGCATAAAGGATATTAGAAAATTATTTTTCCAAACATTGATGACTGGTGACTTGTTATATTTTTATATAAGAAACTAAAGCACAAAAAGTCAAGCTCATTGATGGCTTCCATTTTAACTTTTTTTTTTACTTTATTCATTATAATATTAATAATATTATTGTTGCTGATATAATTCCAGCCTCATTTGGAGGAACTTAAAGTAAGGGGAATTAAAGTATCCAAGGGATCCTAGGTTGCATTTAGGGCGATCTGTGCATCAGAGGAGTTCATACAGTTATGGATCTGTAATACACACTGCTAAGCGTGATGTTTAACACTGCGAGCCTGACTGCTTGCAAGGCATCATGCATGGACATGTAAGAGCTGCCAGTGATTTACTGGTATTCGTTTATGAAAAAGCAAGAATTAGTACCATCTTAACTGAGACAATCTCTTGCATTTCTCATTATAAAGAATACTTTTAAACAAGTGAAACCTGTTCAACACTCACGAAAAAACTCTCTTGGGGGCTTTAACGTACACAGTGTATTGTATCAGCTGTACTGTATAGCTGATTTTCATTCCTCGCAGTCATAGAATCATCTAGGTTGGAAAAGACCTTTAAGATCATCGAGTCCAACCGTTAACCTAACCATGACATCCCACCAGTCCTCCTACCACCACAAGTTTGTTTAGGGAATTAGAGGTTTAGTGCTGCTTCTAACTTTGCATACTTTCGCATATCCAAATTTACCCAACAAAAATCTTTTTTTTTTTGCTTGTGTGGACAAAGGATTATGCTAGCAGAACTGAAAACAAGTGAAAACTACAAAACATCTTCAGAAATGTGCTGCTTGAACATTCGTAGTCTGACATTGCATTTTGTAAATGCTTTTTGGCAAGGGCTGTGTTTTCTTCTGAGTACCAGTAAAATCGTATGGCTTTTTCAATCTATACCCAAATACACTCTGAAAAATCAAAAAGGTGGCCTCTGAGGGCCAACCCTGCTTCCACATAGAGGTATCGGTAGCTGGTAGTGGCATCGAGTCCTAGTTCTTGCCTTAGGCAGTAGCAGGTCGGCAATCATTTCTGCACCCGCTTTCCATCATCGCAACGTATGGAGGCAAAAATGCAATCTCAGAATGAATATGTACAACGAAACTATATGTAAAGCACATTCATTGTCTTCCAGATGGGACGTATGCCTTCAGATGGCCCTATTGGACTTTTTTGCTTTAGACAGGAAGAAATAAATTAAAAGCGATGCAACAACATCCCCAGTAATACAGAAGTCTGGGTCCTCTATACTGCTAGTCACATTTAAAGAAAATACATTGCAACATTTTGCGTCTCCTCTTGACCATAACTATAGCAAAGCAACCATTTCTCTGTTATTACAAACACTAAATAAATTAAGCCATGCTTTTACCATTATTTTAAGTACATTCTTGGTCCATTTAAGTCAATGAATCTGTGTGTGTCCATACATCTAGTGCATTTGACTCAACCTGTACTACTTCACTAGTGACTTTATCTGTATTGATTATATTCAAACTTTTAAATTTCCCCCTTTTTTCTCTTCCAGGTTGATATGACTTCAGAAAAAAGTAAGATTTTCTTTTTTTTTTTTTTTTGAAAGTGTTATAATGGGATTTGTATGAAAGACAGTTAAGAATAAAGATAAGCATGAAAGAGAGCTAAGCTTTAACTGCTAGTGCTAATAACATCAATACTCTAAAAATGTAATAGAAAACAATTTAATACCAAAGCAGCTATCCAATTAAATACATTTTAATGTATAAATTAACAAGTATTACAGTTTAAAACAGTTCATCTAAGCATTTACTTTCCTTTGACATCCCTAGTGATCCCGCTATTGCTACTTTGCTTGTACGAATGCTCATCCCTCCATTTTTTTGTTTTGTCCATTTGTTGACACGCGTTGTTGCCTCATATTTGGGATAAATGACAGTATCACTTTTAATGAAAACTGAATTAAGACTCCAATATATTTCATTACACTCATGAAATACAACCATGCAAAAAAGTGATACTGTCCAAAGTACTCAGGGTGTTTAACCCTTCTCCCACCCCCCCCACCCCCCCCTGTACTGTGGTGAAATATGGCTGGAAATATGACTGTTAAGCTTGGTGCAGCATATATACCCTTTGTATATACAGAATCAGGCCATCATTGCTAGAAACTGAGGGTGAGTGGTTCGCAATGCCAAAGATGCAACCCAAACAAATATATATTCAGCCTGAAGAGTATCTCTAATAAGAGCTGTTTTCAAATGCAGTGATGATTTAAATATGTTTAGGAAAAGAATGGCTTCTGTCTTGTTTCCAGTTTAAAGTGCAATGTCTTGCCTTTTTTTCTACATTGCATTTTGAGGGTTATTTATTCTTGAGGTTTAATGTACATGTTTTAATTGGAAAGACAACAGCACCATGTCCCTGAAGATCAAATGGATGATCAGTCCCCTATAACCTCCCTTGTTTAAAGCAGAAATGCTTCCTCTAGAGAATAAAGGACATTAGGGTTTCAAAGTAACTAATAACCTGGTGGGATATAGTATTCACCATGATTAACTGCATTGTTAGTTTCAGATTTTTTCTCTAATTCGTTATTGTTTACACCAGGATGACCAATTTCATCAAGGTGGAAAAGACACAATATAGTATAGCCAGCAGAGTGGAATTCCAGTTGCCCCATGATTCACCTTGGCCATGGGAAGTGGTGAATTCAACAGACCAGTAAAACATACAGGTGAAAAAGGGCTTGAATGCTCCCCTTGCCACCTAATTATTTGCTCAATGTGGTGGTGAACATCCCCACCCTAAGGAAGGTGGTGGGATGCAGCTTTGGTGAGGTTGCTCAGTTGTGGCTGTCACAGACTCATCTAAATTCAACATGGCACAGAGCTAGAATTTCTGGTGACTCTTATACTGGATGAAGGAAAATCTAGTCAGATAGCAATTTAGCTTTGCTACTTCTTCCTTCGGCTTAATGGAGAATTAGTTTGAGAATTAGGTAGAACCAGCTGCAAGCAGGAGATTGAGAGAGACAGACACTGTTCCCAGGAATCGTTGAAAGTATAATTAACAAACACAACCAGTGCCTGCTTAAAGACCACTGAGATGGCTCATGAAATGATAGCCAAATTGCTGGAAAATATACTTACAACCAAGCAATGTGTTTTCAGGCAGTTGGCCCAGTTCCCTCATACTTCTGCCAATCTTTAGTTTAAATAACTTTTAATTGCAATGAGGTAATATACAAATGACTGATTTTTTGGCCCAGTAGTTTTACTGTGCAGTAAGAACGAGGACTCACACGTGCATGTTCTTGGTTTGGGAATAATTATTTATGTAAAGGGAAATGGATCTATGCGACAAAGCAGAAAATCTCACCCATGTCAAAATACTGCCAAATTCACCTTCATGAATAGACCTTAAAGGTCTCAGCCAGAACCAGGATTAGAACCAGTGTGTCTGAAAAGTGCATTAGAGACTTTACCATTTGGCCATGGAGTCCAGTCCTTCCTGGTCTGCTAAGAGTTAATACAAGTGAACAGCTCTCAGAAGAAGAACCCAAAAGAAGGAGGGCAAGCCAAGAAGAGCTTAGCAGTTCGAGGTACTTAGTTTCAAGATCCACTCTACTGAAGCCAAAACAATTTCCCACTGAAGAAACAAGTGATAAAATCAAACCACAGAACCTCCAGAAGACTGTAATAAACAGAGAGATTTTATCAGCACCTTCTGTTTCGGCTGTTCTATTTAATCCAAAAAATTACTCTCAGAAGCAACCATTTGCACTTTTGTTTTCAAAGTTGCTGTGAGAGACAGAGCAGCCACCAAACCCGTTGTGCTGCACTCATCTTCCTTGGCAGAATGAGCAGCTTTGTCATACAAGAAACACTTCAGCGCAGGTGCGAGGGAGGCCAACCACGGCGTAGCCAAAGGCTTGTAGTGTGGCAGGGAAGACTACTGGTCTGGGATGTTAATGACTGCACTGCCCATCCTTAATGATCCTCATCCTGCACTCTACCAGCTGCATTCACTGACACCTATTGACCATTCCTGACAGTTTAGAAGGTCTCTTATTTTTCTCTAGCAGTAATTCTGCTGCTGCTTCCTCACTCTGCAAGAACCCCAGCAAGTGTTCTTGCTGCCAACCACACGCTCTTTGGGTAGTCCTTGTGTTTGTCTTCCCACTGGACTTCCTTTGCTTCAGGCTAGTTAACTTGACTCTTTGGCCAGTGAGATAGTCATTCATTTGACATTTATGAAACTACATATTACAAACCTACAAAATTACTAGACAGCATTTCAGTATGCACTAGATGGTTCACATGGAAACCAGCAGCACCAAAGCACCAAATTTTCAGCACCAAAATGACCCCCAGCAATCTGGTTATAATTAATGTACAACGCAAGCATTTAGCATTCATTACACACAAGAGAATAGTGTAGCAAAATGGGTGTATTTGACAAAGAAATACAGATGTATTGCTTAGGTTCTCCTTATGTGCATTACTACTCCGACTTTTAGACTGGGGTGTAGAAACGCGTCAGGTTTTATGTGAGGTACTGCCTTTAAAAGACAAATGTACAATTATGATTTCTAAGCATTGCATTCTGTTCGTAACTCGCCTCAGTCCTCCAACGTTTCGTTCTCTTCAATGTATGTTTTTTGGTAGTCCTTCCTGAAATTAAATATTCCCAGCAAGCAGTTATGGCGTAATGGGAATTACCTACATCCATCTTGCTGTGTATTGATTGCACAGATTAGACAAATATTTCACCACAGTATGTTTTAACAATATTTTCATGTATCTTTGATTTCTATGATTAATTTTTAGAGCTGTTGTTTTTTAACCGAAGCTACATACCCAGAAGCATTTGCCACACCTTTGCTTTGCATGGAAATAACTTGCCTTACATGAATTGTACGTATGTGTCTAGTGTGACTGTCTCTGATTTTTGGTTGCCATACATTACATTTTTTAAAACTTTGAAATCACTTCTAAGTTGATTCACAGTTTTTTCTTATTATCTCTCCTTTACTTCTCTGTCGTCTCTTTCCTCAGTCAATTCATTAGTTGTCAATGAGGATGTTCCAAGGAAAGGACCATGCCTCTTAAACAAAAGAATGTTTGTTTCATTGTTTAGGTGTGAAATCCCCTTAGATGAAATGCCGGTTTGCAGCTGATTCAGATCTCTACATTTTTGATCATATTTTAGATTACTGCAGAATTACTTTTACCTTTTTATTTTGGGCATTAAGAAAAAAAAAAAAAAAGATGTTAACCCAATGTTATTCTGACAGTTTGCTAACACTGGCTTTCTCTTAGAGGAAATCGACTTTCAATCAGTTCTAATGCTTTCCCCCTTTTTTCTTGTTTATTTTTATTTGAACATTGGTCTGTAACATCTGAACAATCTTGAGATGCCTATCTTTGTGTAACTTCACTGTGTTTCTTCTGTTTTTAATTTTAAATTCTGTTGTTGTTGTTTTGGGCTTTTTTTTTTTAGTGGCGTCCTGATTTGGTTTGTACAGCTTCGATAATGTATGTGTGGTTGTGCTATAGTGATAAAGTTAAGCAAGTTATTTCCTGCCATTTTCCTTTTCAGTTTTGGTTGTTTGTTTTTTTTTTTTTCCCCCCCACCCCCCGTTAGCTTTGCTTTGCTCTTGTACCCTCAGATCTTGTGGATCCACCATTCCCGGCCCATTTTGTTGACCTTCCTACCACTGCAACCAAAGACTGTCATTTTCAGTCCTGATTACATTTTCCAATCTCTATTTTTGATTTCCATTTTACTTTCAATGTTTTTCGTTCGCATCAAAGATGACGAGACAGAATCTACAGAAACATCTGTCCTGAAAAGCCATCTGGTTAATGAAGTCCCTGTACTAGCCAGCCCAGACCTGTTGTCTGAAGTTTCTGAGATGAAACAAGATTTGATCAAAATGACTGCCATCTTGACAACTGACCCTTCTGATAAATCAGGCTCCATTAAAGTGAAAGATCTTGAAAAACCCACTGAAGAAGAGCCAGGAGAGCCTTTTGAAATAGTCGAAAGAGTGAAAGAAGACTTAGAAAAAGTAAATGAAATTCTGAGAGGTGGATCCTATACCAGAGAAGAACATGTATTGCAGAAGACCCTTTCCAAACAAGAACTTGAAGAAGAAGAATGGGTCATTGTCAGTGATGAAGAAATTGAAGAGGCCAGAAGAAATGCTCCTTCAGAAGTCACCGAACCTACTTGTGTAGAAATCAGGGTAGACAAAGGGACAACAGAAAAGGAGAAGCCAGACATGACAGGAATGGTAGATTACCTTACAGAGGATTTAAAAACATATGTTTCTCTTCACGAGGTACAGCCCCAAGCCTTACAAGAAGACTTAGTAGAAGAGAGGTTTGAAGCTGTAGTAATAAGCAGGGATTCTGAAAAAGAAGGACAAGAGTCTCCAACAACTGAAACACCAAGTCCGCAGGAGCCACACAAGCCAGCCTTAGAAATTAAAAAGCCAGTCAGGACAAAATTAAGAGATAAGCAAAAGCAAAAGGAAGGCAAGGTGCACAGCAGCGAAGAACAACCAGGACTAAGGAAGCTCACTTCAGCTGAACCACTGGGTGAGGAGCCTGGCTTAACGCCGACAGCTGCTCCCGAGGCTAAAGCTGTATCCCCTGTTATAGAGGAAACCCCTATCGGCTCAATAAAAGATAAAGTTAAAGCTCTTCAGAAACGAGTGGAAGATGAACAAAAAATACGGTCAAAACTGCCTGTCAGAATTCAAACAAGAGAAGGCACTGCTGAAAAGGCTTCTAAAAGACCCGTGCAAGTCAAAAAAACAGTAGCACACAAAGCCCAACCGCCTGTTTCGCCTTCTTCTAAGACGGAAAGACTTGAGGAGACCATGTCAGTCCGTGAACTGATGAAAGCCTTCCAGTCAGGTCAAGACCCATCCAAGAACATATCTGGGCTGTTTGAGCACAAATCTGTCAAACAGAAGCAACAGCTCCCTGAGAAGGAAACAACCCGGAGAAAAACAATTTCTTCACAAAGTGAAACGAGGCGAGTACCAGGCCACAAGACAGACAAACAGAAGGACAAACAAAGCACGGTATTAAAAGCAGAGAAAGAGCCGCAATCAAAAAAAGGAAAAATGCAAACTTCTACTGTCGAAAGTACCAAGAAAACTATAGGTAAAGAGCAGGTAAAAGAGCAGAGCAGCAAAAAACCAACTGAACCTCTCCCTCCAGTATTTGATGATGAAAGTGCCAAAGATACAGTGGTTGTGAAGGGCAGGACTTCTGATGACCAAGGAGATACTGACTTCCAGATCAGCCCTGACAGAAAAACCTCAACAGACTTTTCTGATGTCATCAAGGAAGAACTGGAGGATAATGACAAATATCAACAGTTCCGACACCTTTCAGTGACAGAGGAGGGAGAGCTTAACCTGGAGCAAGTACTGACCAGTCCTTTCAGCGTTGCTTTTCCCACAGAGTACGTGAAAGATGGATTCCTTCCTGCTCTTTCTCTGCAAAGTGCTGCTTTTGATGGGAGCTCAGAGAGCCTTAAACACGAAGGTGTGGCTGATTCTCCAGGTAGCCTACTTGACGGAACCCCTCAGATCAGCTCGGAGGAAAGTTATAAGCATGAGGGTCTGGCAGAGACTCCAGAAACAAGCCCTGAAAGCCTTTCATTCTCACCAAAGAAAACCGATAGGCAAATTGAAGAAGCTAAAGGAGCAGCTAGAGCACACACAACAGCAGAAACATGTTCTCCGAAGGAACTCTCTCCCAAGGAAGATGAAAAAGGTATTACTGAAAGACAGCTAGATGCTGTTGCTGAGACTAGTAAGTCTCATTCTGACCATGTATCAGAAGAGCATGTACCTACAGCCTCTGAAGAAGAGGCTGATAAACTTAAAGAAAGTAGCTCAGCTTCCATTATGAAAGATATTAGCAGGGATAACGAATCCAGAACCACTGCACATTTAACTAAGTCTTCTGAAACACATGACACTGCTTTAGAGAAAGAAAAAGATTTAACCTGTGAACGCCGTGTTGTGGTTAGAAGTCCCCAGAAATTGGAACTTTCACTTGCTAGCCATGATAGTGAAAGCTTTAGCCCAGTTGCAGATGACTCTTTGGCTATAAGTCATAAAGACTCACTGGAAGCAAGCCCAGTGCTAGAAGATAACTCATCACACAAAACGCCTGATTCTTTGGAGCCCAGTCCTATGAAAGAGTCTCCCTGCCGTGATTCCCTTGAAAGTAGCCCTGTAGAACAAACAGTGAAGGCTGGTATTTTGGGGCAGGGTCCTCTTCAGTCTGTTCTTAGCAAAGGAGAAACCTGCCCAGAGCTGGCATCGGTGCGTTCCAGGATTCTCCGTGACCCTGAGGGAAGTGCTGATGATGACAGTCTAGAGCAAACGTCCCTCATGGAGAGTTCAGGGAAAAGTCCTCTTTCACCTGAAACTCCTAGTTCTGAAGAAATTAGCTATGAAATCACACCTAAAACAGCAGACTCGCAGGCACTGTCAAACATACCAAAGTCGGCGATGATCCCTGAAGTCAGTGAAGAACCAGAGGATGATTCAGAAAGTGAACCAAAGAAGAGATTCACCCCTGAAGAGGAGATGTTTAAAATGGTGACCAAAATCAAAATGTTTGATGAACTAGAGCAAGAAGCGAAACAGAAGAGAGATTGCAAAAAGGATTGTAAGCAAGATGAATCTTCTGTAGTTGCTGATTCAGAAGCTGCATGCGAAGCTGAAGCACCAGAGTCAACGGCTGTAGAAGAAAAAGATATACCCACAGTGGTGATGCCTGCGGCCGAATCTAGAAAAAGTTCTTCCTCTTCAGAAAGTGAGCCAGAATTGACTCAGCTAAAAAAGGAAGCCAGCTCAGGCCTCTTAATGGAGCCTGTGATCCGAGTGCAGCCGCCCTCACCGTTGCCATCCAGTATTGACTCCAGTTCTAGCCCCGACGAAGCAGGTTTTCAACCCATTGATTCAAAACAATGCTCGATCAGGATAGGTGCAGTTAAAACAGAACAGGATAAGCCAACAGAAGATGACAAAGAGGAACCACTTCTCCTTGGGGGCAGCTGTAAGGCTTCCATAAGAGAATCAGGCACTTGTCATTCCGATGGTTGTGCATCAGCAGAAACCAATGAATCAAAATGTGACAGTACAGATGACAGTGAGACAGTTAGTCCCAGTGCCCCAGCCACACAGTCTGGGGGTATCCTGTGTCATTCCATTGGTGACGGTTCTCAAAAGGAAGTTCATGTTGAGTCTTCACTAACACTACAGCAAAATGATACTGCTGAAAAAGATGTTACAACCACCGTGTTGTTAACACACGTAGGTCTCGTTTCTACAGGAGCTGTGTCTGAGAAACTAGATGATGGTTCTTGTGGACACAGCACCACCGAGTACTCTGTACAACGAGATGGCAAACTGGCTGCAGATGATACCACTGGGCATCCTGCTTTGGGAAGTGATTTGGGAAAACCAGATGCAGATTTCAAAACATCTCAAAGAGATAGTCACGCTGAGGAACCCTTACCAGAGTATTCATCCCTTACCACTGAAACAGTGGAACTTGAAAGTTGTGTAGCGGATGCTGCCGAAAGTAGTGCTCCCTATATAGTAAGCCCTTATGAAAATGTGTCTTCTGAACATTTCTTTACTGACTCTGAAAGTAAGGTAGGAGGATCTGGTAGAGGTCTGATATCTAGGGAAAGCTATTCCACTGAAGAAGAAAAAGATCAGGCTGGTGAAGCTTTACTTAGCAGAGACACAGGTGGTGAACATCACTCTTCAGAGGAAGTATATATGGAAATAGAGCCAAAACCAGAGGATGCATTTCAGACAATGTCACAAGGGTCTTCAGCATCAGATTCCACAAAATTAGCTGACTCTGCCCTTGGGGATGTAAGAGATGAAACAGAGAAATTGATAAGTCAAGTCGTCATCACTAAAACGGACGTGGATTCTGACATGTGGAGTGAAATACGTGAAGATGATGAAGCTTTCGAAGCTCGGGTGAAAGAAGAGGAACAAAAGATATTTGGGTTGATGGTAGACAGGCGATCACAAGGCACAACACCTGATACAACACCAGCCAGAACACCCACCGAGGAAGGGACGCCACTTAGTGAACAAAATCCTTTTCTTTTTCAGGAAGGAAAGTTGTTTGAAATGACGAGAAGTGGAGCCATCGACATGACCAAAAGGAACTATCCAGATGAGAGCTTTCACTTCTTCCAAATGGGGCAGCAGCCTCAGGAAGAAGTTTCTTTTTCTGAAGAAGTGAAAGAAGCAGCAGAGGTGGAATCTTCTGAGCTGAAGAGCTCCCCGGATCCATTTTCACCTTCAGAATCAGAGAGCCCAGATGCACAAGAAAAAGATCCATTGCAATGTTCGACCCCAGCATCTGAGTCTAGTGATAAATCAGAAGAAATGACAGGTGAAGGTGTCAGCATAGGCACTGCAAAAGCAGATCTTAAATCCAGAATTCCCATTAAAATGGGTATTTCAGCTTCTTCAAAATCACCAAAGAAAGAAACCGCTGCCTCTGAAGCTGAGCCCCTCTCCGGGACGGAGACTGACATGGTTGATAGCAGTCAGGTGCCTTGCCCTATCTCTCCGGAGCAGTCTGTAGTAGAAGATGAATTGGATTTTTCCAAAGTCACTAGATTAGTTTGTTCCGAACAGGGTGACGAGTCCCCAGACTCTTCACCAGAGGAACAGAGATCTGTGATTGAAATCCCTACTGCTCTAATGGAGAGAGTGCCTTCTTGTGAAAGCAAATCCAAAATTCCTGTAAGAACAGCTGCTGCTGCATCGCAATCCTTGCAACAAGCAGAAAGCGAGAGCCTTCCCACAGATGGCTTCCTAGACAGTTTGCAGTGTGAAGGAAAAGATGACCAAGCAAAACCAAAGTCTAAAATTCCTGTCAAAGCAGCTTTCCAAAAAGCTGAACAACAATATACATCCACAGACGCGTCTGTCGGCAAGCTAGAGTCACCCAAAGCTCTTGACGTGACAAGCAAACTACCCATGAAACAAGATAACCGAAGTAAATCTGAATCTGATGCAAGTATTCCCATGGACCCAAAGACTAAACGTTCAATAAAAGCTAGGAGTTATGCTGAGGCAGAAGCAGAGGCCAGGGAGAGGGAGAGAGAGATGAAGCTTGAGCTAGACTCAGATGAGGCAACGACAGCAAGACCTAAGGTATTTTCATCACGCTTGCCAGTTAAAAGCAGAAGCACTACAGCCTCCCGCGGTGCTTTTAGTCCCACAAAAGAAAGTAAGGAACATTTTTTTGACCTTTACAAAAACTCCATAGAATTCTTTGAAGAAATTAGCGATGAAGCTTCTAAATTAGTGGAAAGACTCACGCAGTCAGAGAGAGAACAAGAATTAGTTTCAGATGATGAAAGCAGTAGCGCCCTAGAAGTTTCAGTTATTGAAAATATGCCATCCAGTGAGACTCAGCAGTCAGTTCCTGAAGACATCTTTGACACCAGACCCATTTGGGATGAGTCTGTAGAGACTCAGATTGAACGTATCCCTGATGAAAATGTCCATGACCATGCTGAAGGTATTTGCCAACGACTGGGATTCCCTGTGCGACGCATGTCATGAATTAAACTTTTTGGTTTTTTGTTTTCTTTGGGGTGTGTGTGTGTACGTTTGTATACACGTGTAACGTGTGTGGCATTTTCTTTTAAGCTTTTGGTGGTTAGTTGTGGTTTTTTATTTTTTTTTTTTTATCCCCTGTGAGCTGTGTTTGGTTTTTTGTGTTGTGTCTATATTTTTCTTGTCTGTGAAACAATCTCAAGATTGCAAACCATGAATGCTTGTGGGAAGTGTTACCTTAACGCACAAAAACACTTCTAAAAATATGTATTGTTCTACCATAAAACTGATTGCTCAGGTCATGCGCATTTTGGCTTTTGGCTTTCCCTGGCCCCATTCTTAACTATTAATTTTTACTAACAATGAAATATTTGGGCATTGATTGAAACCGAGACAGGCAAATTCATTTGCTTTTGAGTTGTTACCTAAAGAAATCCGCAGAAGTTCTAAACAATTGTTTTTCACGTTCCTTTCTTTGATGATCTGTGCCTCAAGAAAATTCTGTATCACCAGTAACTTAAGTACAAGTTTTCTGGTGTTTGGTTTTCCTCTCACCTCCTTGTGTACTACTGCTGAGTAGCCGATGGAAATCCAGTAGCTAAAATGAAACATGCCTATATCATTAACCCTAAGCAATTTTCTGAATCTGAGCTATCGCAATCCATGTGTGCATTCAGGGAAAATCAAAGCTCAAATTCTGCCATCCTCAAATCAGCTTTGGGGATGGGAGGAACAGTCAGTCTCACTCTTACCGAAATAAATGAAGACTGACGAATGAACATCTGATTTTTCCTGGCCTTCATTGTAAGTATTTTCTATTGCTCCCTAGTCAAAAGGGTCAAAGACGCTTAAATTAACAATATCTCAAATACAAACCATAATATGAAGTGCCATAT
>NW_009259568.1:17870-30394 GCF_000687185.1 Egretta garzetta | reverse complement strand
TACAACAGAAAGAACATAATTAGAAGCACCAGTCCAGATGAATTTTTCAACCTTGGCGTTTACTAAGGAGGCGTGGAAAATGATGGCTCTTGATTTAGTTAAAGCCTTCAATTTAACGTTAGAAGGAAGCTTTAGAATAAAATGCTTGGCCAAAGTAGGCACAGTAGGCACTTCAGTTCCTTGTTTAGATTTTCACATGAAAGCCTGATTTTCAAGTGGAAAATGTAGATAGACCTGTGCTTTTTGAAAAACCAAAGCTTTTTTTTTTTTTTTAACCTGGGGCTTTACAGTTAACTTTAGTTACCCAGTTGTAACAGCCTGTCTGCATTTAGATTACAGCAGTTAGAAAAAAAAGCATATTCCCTTCTTGGGCTATATCACCTATGGAAATGGGTTTTAACTTGTAAAAGGCAACTTGTGGCTCTCTTTGACCTTCAGATCAACAGGATGATCAGGAAAGGACAGAGGAAAGACTGGCCCACATCGCTGATCACCTGGGATTCAGCTGGACAGGTAAAGCGCACCTCGTCTGCTCCAGAGAGAAAAGGAGGAGAGCGCTCCTCACTTTTCTTGTGTTTCTTTCAGATGATTTCCTGATTATCTAAAGACATTTTATAGAAGTATTTCAGTCGCTTACTGTTTTCTGGTTGCTAAGATTCGTGTAGCCTATTAGGTAGGAACTCGGATGCAGAGGTAAGGCCTCTGCGCTCACGTGGCATCTTCAGAGGGAAAACTCCTAGGACAAGGTGCAAAATGCCACAACTCTGGCTAGAAGATAAATGAATACATGAATAGACATCGTCCATGTTCGGGAACTTCTGTGCTGGAAGACACTGTAGCGATAAATTATATCATCTTCTTTTCTATAAACCTGTGCTGAGGAAAATGGGATAAAAAGGGACCTATTTGTAACAATCACTTTAATATTGTGGATTTAATAGATCCAAGACAGTTAAACTGAGGACGAGTGCAAGTAACACAGAATGAAATGCAGATGTCTGTCACTGAAAATCGGCTCCAAAGAAAAAGAGCTGCACAGAAATCTCCATGCTGCGTCAAACCGTGCAATCCAACAAAAAATTGCTGCAAAAAAAAAAAACTAAATCAGGTCGACACTTTTTTGTATCTATCCCCAGAGCGGTACTGCGCTCCTGAAAATAAGCAAGGCTCTAGGAGTTGAAGAAGAGTTGTGTACCAGAGAAAAAAATGTTAATTTTTTGATAATGAAGATTGTGCTCTGTGCTGTTTTTATAAGCATCTTCAGAGTATATGCAAAATATCTCTGATACTTCTGCTTATGTTACCTCTTCCTTTCCTGTCCTCTATTTCAATCCATAGGGAGGACTGGGAGCATATGTCACTGATCCCAACGTGAATTATCTTGAAATCAGTAGGACTTGGACCTGTGCGATGTAACAGATTAGGAATCTGCTGAAAATTTTATATACGGGAATAGACAGTTCCGAAAACAAAACTAGAAAAAATAGTTGCTGATCAAAATAGACATTAACCTTGTATGGCATTTCAGAGAGGGCAGGGTAATACACCTGCATAAATATTCCTGTCTTACATTATGGTAAAGATTGATTATTGCAAAGATTACCGCGTCAAATGTTACTTTGGGGGATAAAATAGTGGTTGGGTTTTGTTCAAACTTACTTGACTACCTAGGATTTGAATCTAACGTGCAGTTACTGTGTATTTGGTGAAGTTTAGCCTTGTACCAGTTTACAAGCTGGCCGGGAAATAAAGTCATCTGGGGTTTGGGGTTTGGGTTCCCTCCACCCTGTTAAAACATGGCACCCTCCAAAATCAAGTCCATGCCACTGCAGCGATAACGACAATGGAATAGAGCAGGAATCCTTCCTTGTGAAAGAAGCAGAAATCTGGAGACCGGGAATAGCAGTAGGACCCTCACAAATTCTCCATGGCTTTAACTCATTTGATGCCCTGTTTCAACAGTTGCGTTTTAGTTTGGTGATGGCAGAAAGCTGCTCCTGGTGCTGGGTACAGTAAAGGTGTTACAGCCTATTAAACCATTTCTCTTTTCTGGACTGCAGTCCGAGCCTATGCTACATCAGAAAGACATCAGTTATTCTTAGCTTCACATTTTCAACTTTTTGGTTTTCAACTGTAATTCATAGACCTTTAAATGAAACGAGTCCAGGGGAGTAGTATATTATGCTTTAATCTAGCCCTACAAAATGCCATTACTTAAAAGGAATTCTCTTACTAGATTTCAATCAAAGTTTCTGAATTATTCAACGTTTCAGAGGATAGAATCTGCTGAGCACGGTGTTCCGTAGCTAGAACTATTTTTATCTGCTCCTGTGCTATTTCTGCAGCTGGACTCTGTTTGATAGCTCATCGCTGCTAAATTTTATCACTAGTGTTGTGCCTCTCAGAACTAGGAATGGCAGACACAAAAAATAAAAGCTCACCCAGACCCATCGCTTCTAGGCATTAACTCATTTCTGTCTTTGTTATGAACTTACTGTTTAACGGTGTCACCAAATACAACGCAATAGAAGCAACGAGAATTTGGTTTCACAAAAATTTGTCATCTACTTTGCTGCTGACAGCCGGAAATAGATGTAAGGTGGGGCAAAAGAAAAAGACATCTTTACAGCGCTGGATTTCTTTTTCAGAGCTAGCAAGAGAACTGGATTTCACAGAAGAGCAAATTCACCAGATCCGAATTGAAAATCCTAATTCACTTCAAGACCAGAGCCATGCACTCCTCAAATACTGGCTTGAAAGGGATGGGAAACATGCAACAGGTTTGCTTCTAGTTATAGTACATGTAACTCTCTCCAGTTTACTACCTGAGGTGACAAATGTGTGTTATAATCACAAAAAGAAAATTTGGATAACATTTAGGCTATAGAAAGAATGACCATAGATTCTACTTCAATTTTTTTTAAGCTTGTCTGTATAGCATGCATATCATAGGATTCTCAGAGAAAATGGGTTGATCTTGTTCATTTGAGGGCAAGGCAGAACGTCTTACAGGAAAGACAGAGTAGAAAAAGACTGAGGCCTCTTCTTCCTAAACTGAAAAATGTTTGGGGACACTGAACAAATTTGTTGAAGGAAAAAACGAAATGAGTCGTAATTTGTATAGGCAGCCCTTCAGGTTCATTTTTGATTTTACACAGCAATGCTTCTAAATGCATCTGTGTTTTATATATGCTACTATATTGCTCAGCATCATATACATGTCCTTCACATGGAAAACGGAGAGAGTGTGTGAAATTCTTAAGTCAACTACATGGTGTTGTTCTCATGCCGCAGATACAAATCTTACCCAATGTCTTACAAAAATCAACCGAATGGATATCGTTCACCTAATGGAGACCAGCGGCATAGACTCCATGCAGGTCCACGGCACTCGCACGTACGCCGAAATTGAACAAACAATAGGATTGGACCATAGCGAAGGTAACCGTCTCCTGATCCAGACCGCCAGGGTTATCTCAGCTAAGCACTAGCTTCTCTTCTGAAATGTGTGACTAGGGTAATCTGTTCACTCTTACGACTGAGCACTAAGCATCTCATTTTGAAAGCACAGATAGTATGGATGAATGCAAGCACGACATCACACAGGTCACTATGTCACCAGGTATAAGATCGCTGCGTTAGCTGATTCTTATTGAGTAAATAAGGAATGCTGTCAGAAACTACTGCAAATACTTATGCCCAGTTTGTTGGGGTTTTTTTGCTTTGAAAAGAGCCCTGGCCCAGGCTGCCCAGGGGGGCTGTGGAGTCTCCTTCTCTGGGGATATTCAACCCCCGCCTGGACGCTGTCCTGTGCCCCCTGCTGTGGGTGAGCCTGCTTGAGCAGGGGGGTGGGATTGGGTGATCTCCTGAGGTCCTTTCCAACTCTTGCCATTCTGGGATTCTGTGAAAAGACCGAAAGTTAGACCAAGATTTGTAAAAGGAAAACTGCTCCATGCTTAGGAAAAGCCTTTGTATTCAAGTATCCAGGATATTGTAATTCTGTTGTGATGCTGTTGTATTTCATAGAATCATAGAATGTTTTGGGTTGGAGGGGACCCCTAGAGGTCATCTAGTCCAACCCCCCTGCAGTGAGCAGGGACATCGCTAACTAGATCAGGTTGATCAGTTTAAAAGTTTGGTAGATTAAGTCAATGGTTGCAAACTAAAGAAACACCTCCCAATTATGTGAAACAAAATTCTCTTTTCTGGAAGCGATACTTTTATGTGCTTAACTTATTATTGAACTAGTAGCTCCGTAAAGTATTAGACAGCTGCAAACATCCCATCTTTAAGAGCGTGTAGGAATAGAAGGTTGTTTGCTATAATTAGCATTCTAATATCACAACCGATTAGTTTTAGAACATCCATGTCCAGCTCCAATTCTGTACAAGCAGTTTCCCCCAAGCTATCCTTCAGAGTTCAGTAGGTTCCTAGTGAACGTGGCTAGTAAGGACAAACAAAAGCCCAAGCTTGTGACTTGTAGCCTGTGGAACAGAGACACGTCTGCTATTTTACATTTTTTTGCAAAATAAGAGCCCTTGCTTTGAGATTAGGGGGTTTGGGTGGGTAGATGTATTCGTATGCTTTGAAGCACATGAATTAGCTGCTACTTTCACCTAGTCCTGTATTAATTTCTTTGTCTGTACTTGTGTAGTTGTTTTTTCTATAAGCAGGTAAGTAATGGATGGGGGGAAAAAAGTCACTAAACCCCATGCTAATCTGCTGGAAAAAACCTGTTGTGAATCTTCTTTCGTACCTTGAGGGTTTCAAGGTTAAATACTCTAGGTAAATTTTATTTTGCCTGCTACTGTTTCATTATTTGGCAATAGCAGTGGTAATCCAGTGTTCCTTCAGCTGCTTAGAGAGGTTATGTCCTCTCCCACTCAAGTTGTGTAAGAATTTCGGGTAAGTGTTCCATCCAGGGATTTTAAATGCACATGGAGAATGAAAAGGAATTCCTGGCGTTCTGGTAAATTGTGTAGTGACATTTCTCATCTCCCTGTTTTTTAAAGGGTTTTCTGCACTCCAAGAAGAACTGTACAGTTCAAGGCATAAGCAAGAAGAACAGCACAGGATATCTAAAGACAGCGAGCCAAGTGAACACCCTCCTCTTGTCTCCGAGGAAGACGTGTCTGGCAGTTTTTCCCCTTTTCAGGACAGCACTCCCAGGAGCGAGGCAGAAGTATCAATGGCTGAGCTCCTGAGACAAGCACATAAGGAACAAGTAGAAGCTGAATTCTCAGGGAAACCCCAAGATGTGCCAGAAAAACCATCTGCTTCACAACATGAATACTTGTGAGTGTCAAAAGAGCAGGATGAAACCTATGTGGGTCGGGTTCTCTCTTCTCTGTGTTGTAAGAGGACATGACAATTTCCTTTGAAACATATGAACTCACTAGAATTTTCCTCCACTTGTGCGCACCGGTTCATTAGTTCCTACTGCAGGTTTGACTTTTTAATCCATGTGGAGGAAGCCTTAAGGGAAAGCCAGTTTGTCCCTGTGAACACAAAGCAATAATCTGGTCTAGTACATATGAAAGAAAAGAGGGATAATGGCGGGGGGGGGGTGTTGCAAACTGTGTATATTTTTCATATGTTAGATGGCAAGTAATGTTAAACTTAATGGAATTAATGCTGAAGGGGCCTTTCTTCAACTTGAGGATGGCTTTTTCAATTGAGGCAAAAATTTTCCAACTTAATCATTACTTAGGAAAAACATTAACCGTATATGAGGAACTAGATTTTTAAAAGTAAATTTCAGACGGCCAAAGGAACAGGAACAGGGTTTTATACAGACAAGACGAAAGTACTTAAGGGAGCAACACCTGATAAGGTATAGATTTAGAAGCCTTGAATTCTGATCTGGGGCTGTCAGAGGGGTTGGTTTCATTTGGAAAGGAACTTGAAAGGAACTTGGAAAGGATCCTGTTTCTTCCTTCCACCATCCCGATTCATGTGCCCACGCTAAGAACTCTATGCCGGGTTGATTCAGGTATTCACAGGCTAGCAAAATATCAAGGATCCCCTTCCAAAAAGTGTGATTTTCCCAGGAGTGATTAGTTTTGATGCGGAGATGCAGCTGCAGTCAAAAGTGCAGCCGAGTCCAGCAAATGGTCTTTTGGGGATTCTTTTGCTCAAGATACGCTTTATACCCAGGAGAGAGTGGGGGGCGACAGAAAACAGCATCTAAGGTAGAGGACTTACATTACACTGGTAGGTAACCCTTCCTAATGGAATGTGAGGAATAGAGAATACATTTGAGACACTGTTGCCAGTGCTAAATGAGAGTAGCGATGACAGGGGAATATCACGACACTTCATGTCTAGGAGGAAACTAGGAGGAAAATTGGGCTAAGTTTAAATAGCTCAGAAGGAACATGTACTAATAGGGGTTCCACAATAATATGTATAGCCTGGCGAATGAGGGAAAAAAGGCTGGATCAGTACTGTTGAACTTCGACTACAATGAAATCTTTTCTTTCTTTAGAACACAGTTGTTTCAAGGGCAGTGGTTGGGGGAGCACAACAAATTGTCAAAACCCAACTTGTATCAGGAAAAAAACCATATACATGCAACTTATTCTACTACTGTTACTATTACTGTTATCCACTCATGGGATTGGTTATGGAGAAGGGAATCTGGACTCCTATTATTAAAATGTAACCATTTCCTCAGTTCATTTTTAGGATGAGAGGGGGGAAAAAAGCAAGCATGTAGATGCTAGCTCCAAAGCCTCTCAGAAGGTTTAGAAGTGGAAGATTTAATTTTTGCAGGCTCGTTAGTTTTCAGGCTGTAATTCCACCAGGTTTGATATAGTTGTCTTGTTTTTCTTTTTACCGATATACATGAAAAGAGAAAAGTCAGCCTCAAAAGAAGATTCTAGGTGGTGAAGCGGGTAATGTTTTCACAATTGATGTGAATCAGAAGTGACCTTTTCAAGCTAGCATCAGAGTTATAAGGTTACTTGATAAAACTCAGATGAGAGTTAGCTTAATATCTGAAGTCATTATTATTCACCCATATGCAACAGAAAAATACTGTGTGTACATATGCTTTAATATCTTTATTACCTTTTTATACGTTACATGGTAACATATGTAATAATATGTTTAAATTACTTGCAGTTAAATCATAGCAATGTTCAACAGTGTAAATAACATTGCAAACGAAATACGAGTCTCTATTAAATTTCTGTTTGGTAAGGCTCCAGAATTCTACATAGAAGTTGGTCTCTCCTCGCCTGCAGCTGTGTACAGCTTGCAATTAATGTAGTAGTTGCTTCACATCCATCTGTAGTGATCCAGTCTCTTCCCCCAAAAAATATAATAGGTAATACGTAGATTTGTGAGGGCACGGGAGACAGCAAAGCTCACATAAATCCTTTGCAACGACCAAGTTTTGCAGAATTGGGTGCAACGTTTGAACATCCATTTGGAGATTTTCTTGGGGTGGGACGATGAGAGGGATTCCCAGCCAGATTACTCTGCAGTTATTGTCAAGCGGTATCTGTTATTTCTAGACTATTTTTCTAGTATCAGTTATTTCTAGGCTGTTTCTAGCCTTTGCTAGACGACAGGCAACATAACCATATTTAATCAGTGCATAATGTTCTGTTCATGGAATCTGGAAAGCGTGGCATGGCAGTAACTTCCCTTGAACCTGTGATTCACAGTGTCACAACTCCAGGAACAGAGCAGTCTACAGCACCAGTAACCGGCAAAGCAGCAAGCGAAAAATCTGCGCAGTTCAGTGCGGCAAAGGAAGAGAGAGAAAAACCATCCCCACAGCCCCCGTCACCTGCTCAGAGAGGTGACTCTCCCATCATCCAAGAGCCCGAGGAGCCCCAGCCCCACCAGGATGACCTCTCTCCACGGAGGAGTAGTCTAGTGATAGTGGAGTCAACTGATGAGCAGACAGAGAAGTTTGGAAGAGGCTATGAAGAAGAATCTTTAGAAAAGGTAAATAACACCTTTGTCTCAAAGTAATTGACACAAAAGAACAAGTTTTATGTCTCGCTCGTTCCTTAAGATGTTTTTTTTTTAATTCACCTAATTAATCCCCATCTACGAACTGAGTCTTTTCTCCTTTCCGCTGTGGTTATAAGGACTAGCTGTAGTCATTGGTATAGAGGTCTTCAAAGCTGAAGCAAAGCACAGATCTGAAAGTCTGGACTGTAATTCTGGTTCTGCTATTTGTCCTTTGGTCTGTGACAGCTCTGTCCATCCACGCGAGAGAGATTTAGTGTAGGTAACAGGAACAGACACAAATCAGGTACAAGTGAAAGCTGAAAAAACAGGTGTAATGAAAGACGAAGTAATAACGTTTAAAAGCTGATGAAGAAAGGCAAGACTAGCCCAGAGCAGCATGCAGAATGACATGAAAAATGTTGTAGAGCTAGTGAGATGGAAAAGAGGTGGTAGGATGTACGTTGCGGAATAGTAGGGATGTGCTGGTAGAAAAGAACTTGAGAATGGTGTTTATGTAGCATGCAGGCAGTAAAGAGAAATGGAGACAGGAGGTGGAAGAGAAGAAGAAAACTAAAAGACAAAGAAGCCTTATTGCAGTGTTTGGAGAGGGGAGGATGTCAAGAGGCAATGAAAGCAAGCAACTATATGGCTTTTAATGGGGAATTTAAATTGCTTGGCAGCTAAAGCTTTAAGAATAAACAGCTAGCTTTGCCTGGTCTCAGTGGAAGAAAAGGAGAAGGCATGATTGGGAAGGAAATTAGTTTTATCTGTTAAGTTAGAGCAGAGAAAGCACAGTTCTACTGAAGCAGAAATGGTTCTGACATCCACCTAGAAACAGGCTCTTCCATCTTCCCTGTTTATGCTGCCGAATGTACCACCTCTAGAATGAAGAGTTTCAGAGCTCTGCGTCTGGGATCTCGGAAAAAGGTTGAATATAAAACGTGTAGGATAACTCAGATGTTGAAAGATCAGCTACCGTAGGACTCAGTACAGCGGTTGTTGTAGGAAAGGCTGCCCTCAGAGATAACGCACTTTTCCTCTCCAGTGCTTTCATTAAACAACAACCACCAGCACCACCAAAAAGAAACAGCTCCCCCTTATTTATTTTCCCCTTTATGCTTTTATTCCGTTGATATTTCCCGAGTAGTTCTTTTCAGCTTCTGCTTGCCTTTTGATCTCTTATTTAAATTTTTAATTTTTCCCTATGCAGGAGAGAGAAGCACTTCAACACTTGTTACTAATTTTTCTTCATCTTTCCAGTGCTCAGGCTATTGGTACATTGTCCTCTGTTTAAAACTCTTCAGTTCTACTGTCTATATGCTGCACTGTATACTTCCCAGTATGGAGGATCAAAAGGCTTTTATGTCATTTTCTCTGTAATTAGTACAGAAACCATATGCAATACATGTGAATTCCAGAGTTTGTGGTAGTGATACCTTCTAGTCCACCTGCAATGATGCCACGCCACAAATTTCGGACTTGTCCCTGGCAACCTTAAGAGCACTAAGACCACTAAGAGTAGCGTGTAGAATTAGTTCCACAAAGATTCATCCTTCTTTTTTCAATATGCTAATGAACAGCTAATGTATAGTCAAGTGGCCAAAGCTTCCCACCTCCCACATCAATGTTTCACAGATTAACATCAGGTAAGCGGCCAAAATCCTAAAAGCAAAAGTTTTCAGAAGCGAAGATGAGTTTAGGTGAAAACAAGACGGCACCTGTAAGTACTGCTAGTACCACATACAACAGAGCGCTGCTTCCATGCTTCCACTAGGAGTTAGCAGAGGAGTTAGGTGGGCTGGAGACCAGCTCGGATGAGGACGAGATGGTGACTACCAGGGTCATTCGTCGCCGAGTGATTATTCAGGTATTGAGCGTTGAACGGTTGCACGAGCCTGTGGTGACTAGGCCCTGGTAACACCTTTGGGCACGTTGTTGCGACAGCCGCTTGGCTGGTATTGCACCTGAAGCTGGAACACTCCTGAATAATGCATGGGCATTGGATAAGCCGTTCCAATACCTTTTCTTGAAGGGAGGTTTATAGTAATACTGCTAACCCAACTCTAAATTCTGTTAGATGCCTCAGTAGGAGGAGGACGAAGACTTCTCAGCCCCGTACACAACACGGTCAACTAACATATATTTGCCTGTCTGTTGTGGCATAACTTTTCTTTGCATGCCTTTCTAAGTATTTATTTGCAGAAAAAAAAAATTTCTAACATTTCTCAATTTTTTTTTCATTCTTTAACCAATTAACCAATCCTAAAAGAGCTTATTTAAAGTTACCTACGTGAAGGCCTTGCTTCGTAAACCTTTGTTCTTTATCATACAGGCTGATAGTATGCCTGAAATGCCACCAGAAACAGTCACAGAAGAGCAATATACAGATGAACATGGCCACACAGTGGTGAAGAAGGTATTGTCAGCTATGCCCCTTGCTACCTTCTCGCTGTCCTATAAAAGGAAGGATAAATACATCCACATAGGTGCCAAATTTTCTTTTGTGAAGAGGTGTGATTTTTAAGAGTAGAGCGTGGAAGGAAACAGAATTTCTGTTCATGAGAGATCCCAAAGTTTGAAGAATTACTTTGCTCCGCAAGATCATTCTGTGTTACAGTTTATAACTTAACATGACATGTTTTGTTAATTTTCCCACTTAAAGCAAATCTGCATAGATCCACATTCTGCAAAAAAGGTTAAAAAAAAAAAAAACAAACCCCCCACACCACTACATTATTATCTAAGATCATGTTTGCTCATATGGAGGGCTGGGTCTGCAAGAGTCATCTAAATCCAGTCTTCAGATCTTCAAAATCTCCCCTCAGCTGTGCCTGACCAGGTTCCTACATTTCTGTATTTGTACATAGGGTTTAGTTTTTATGGCACAAAGGATATAGAAAGTGCTTATTTGAGTGGTGGCCTCATTAAATAAGCATTTTCAGACCATGTTTATAAAAGTGAGTTCTGCAAAGCATCGAAGTGGAAGAGGAACTTCTGTGCTCTTTGCTTTTTCTGACAACTCAGTGCTTAGAGAATTGGTCTAGGACTTGGCCGAATTCTGCTGGTGGCAAACTCCATCTTCTGTCTCCTAAGAAAACGTTGTAGACCCTCAGCTGGATAGCATGTCTGGAAGCTGTTTGGATTTGTATTAAAATAAATCCCAGCCAAATATTCCTGGGCATGTGAGCATGACGGTATTTGTCTGGGTAGGTCCAGGCCTAGGAGGGCAGTACCCCCACCTCTGTGACTCTTTAATACAGGTGGCCCGGTCTGATTGAGCATCACAGCAAATGAGCTTTTGGACAAAGCGGGAGGTAACTGGTTAACGTTACCTTGTCAAAAGGAGCTGGGAGGGCCTACGGAAATGTAGGTCATCCACAGAGGGATGCATACCCATCCTCCTGAGAAACTTACCTCATCTTGAACCCTGTAATTCTCTTCTGCTCCTCTTTGGCTTGCCAATGCCTAGAAAGCTTAAGCACAGATTAGTCTCCTAAGTAGGTTAATTCTAGCTCGCTAGTTCAGCAGTGGTTATCGTAGAATCGTCTAGGTTGGAAAAGCCCTTTAAGATCATCAAGTCCAACCTTTAACCTAACCCTGCCATCCTACCACTAAACCCTGTCCCTAAGCACCTCATCTATCCTTCTTTTAAATACCTCCAGGGATGGGGACTCGACCACCTCCCTGGGCAGCCCCTTCCAGTGCCTGACAACCTTTTCTGTGAAGAAATTTTTCCTAATGTCTTGGTGGTTAGTACCATAAGTGTTACGATGTGACATGCAAGTCCCTCTCAATCAAGTTCAAAGCATTCGATAGCCAAGCTGCTCACCTCTTACTTTCAGAAGCCTATTTGGAAATGCCAGTCTGAACATTGAACAGTTCAGAACACATTTTCTAGCAGTCGTGCGGTTGTAAAGTATGTTTTCTCTCCAAAACGCTATACCTCTTCTCCTAATAATAACTACTGCTTTAGAAAGTCCAGTATCTGTACTGGGCCCACTTGTGAAGGAAGTTTATGGAAGCTTTGCTGTGCCGTAACCTAAGTAGGGTGAATGCATCAGCTTGCAGCTTTACTACAGGTACTTATGAGTATATGTGTTAAAGACTAAAAAACTGAACCATCTGTGTAGGTTTTTCAGTAGTGGGAAAAAACACCCTTTGAGTAGAAAATACTGTGCAGAGAATGAGAAGGACTAGGTTATTGTTAATTCTCTTGGGACAAAGCTCTATTTCATTCCTTCAGGTCACTAGAAAGATCATCCGGCGATACGTCTCTCCAGATGGCACAGAAAAAGAGGAAGTCCTAATGCAAGGAGCACCCCAGAAACCGGTCACCATCGAGGAAGGAGACGGCTATTCCAAAGTCGTAAAACGGGTTGTGCTGAAGAGCGACGGGGAACAGTCAGAGGTCAGGTCTTCTACTTCCCTCGGGATGGTACAAAGCAGCAGCACACCAACAGCGTGCTTAGTACCTACGCCTTACTCATGCCAACAACATTCGGTTTTGAATGATACTTTGGTTATCTTGCAGATGGAAAGGCCTCAGAATAAAGACA
>NW_009259568.1:14753-17832 GCF_000687185.1 Egretta garzetta | reverse complement strand
CTGAAAACAAGTCAGGATACAGATTCTGTGATTTACAAGTACCAAATTCATAAAGAAAGCGGCTTTTGTACTAAGATGACATCCAGATAAGTGGCAAATCTGTATTTGTTATTATACCTCTTACTCTAATAAGGAAATTAGTGACTGTTGTAATGAAATGATCTGATGTTCTCTGGGTTTCTAGAACTAAGCCCTTCAAAAACTGTAGTTATATTGGGTTTAACTTACTGGCGTGTTCTTTGCTTTGAAGAGGCTAAAAAAAAAGTATTACTTGCATGCAAACTGTTTGTAGAGCCAGGTAATTAAAAAGAAAAAACAATCTGAAACGGCAAGTGCTATTCAGTTTATCTCTTCCTGCCTTAGTTCACCCTACAGACATTTGTATCGGCAAAATTAAGGTTGTGACAGCGGGCCAGAAGCCAGTGATAGGGCTTGCTGTCAGCAGTACTGCAGTTGAAAGCAACATTTAATGAGCGGTCATTAGAAATGCTAAGAACGTTATTGCCGTTCTCTCTTGCCAGAATTAATCATCAGAATCAACTCTCTAGGAGTAAGGTAACAAGAAAACAAAGTTTGGTTGTTTGTTTTTTTTTAATTAGCTGACCATACCAGAGCTGCTCTTTATCATTTGGAACCCATATACACTAAATTGATATTTCGCCAAATAAAATGGAGGTTGCCACTTTCCCATGGTATTCTAATATTCTGGTCTGTGGCTCCTGTAAGAGTTCCTTGGCTTTAAAAGTGTGTCTCATCCCTCAGAAGAATATTAAGAAGAATAAAATTAAGATTTGGACGGATAGCACTAATTCGTACTACCTGTGCGAACACAGCAGGGATTGACCGCGAGCGGTCCGCTTGTTACTCAGCATAACTCCAGTGGCTTTGGCAGGTAGGCCAGTACGGCAGCCGGTGGTGTGGCGGAGGGTGGCAATAGCCCTGCTACCTTCAGCCTAGTGCAGGTTCCAGGAGCAGTTTTCACCCTGCCAGCAGAAAGCTTCTCAGCAGAATAAATTACCCAGGGCTGTTCCTGCTGTCTGAACTGGCACGTTAGCTTACAACGTCTCGTTCCAGAGCTGTAAAGCAGGTAATAAAACATATATTTGCTATTTTGATGCGTACGCATAGGAAGCGAGACGCTTCTTCTATTCTTGTTCTCTATGGCAGGGACTGAAAAAGAACGATAGAGTAACTAAAAGCTTTCTTAATATCCATAATGTCATTCATACCCACTGTACTTCTGCTTTCTGACCTTACAGGTGACCCTGTCTGAACCTGCTGTTTTGCCGAGTGCCTCCAAATTCCAGTCTGAACCAGTAGAAGGCCGGAAGGTCAGCAAAGTCATAAAGACCACTGTAGTGCAAGGAGAGAGAACGGAGAAACACCTGGGGGATGCTAGCTTAGCTACTGATCTTCCGTCAGCCAAAGAGGACTTTGAAGAGGTAAAAATGCCTTTTAAATATAAATATTAAGACGAGCGTCACAACATGCCTGGGGACAAATTCTACTCTATTGAATTTTTTGTTGGTGGAGCGTCATACTCAACCTCTGTTGAAGTACTCAGCCATGTCATGAAGGGGTGGGGGACTAAGATTAGAGAATTAGCTATGAAACATTTTCAGATTCAAAAAAAAACCATGGAGGCTTTAAGCGACATGGTTTAGTGGTGGGATGGCAGGGTTAGGTTAGTGGTTGGGCTTGGTGATCTTAAAGGTCTTTTCCAACCTAAACGATTCTATGATTCTAAGTAAAGTCGTTAGAAGTCATGGCTGTGGTTACTGTTAAAGAAAAAGCTCGTTCATATGTTACCGTGCATGGAGCTAATTTTAGAAACTGATACAGTTCAGTCTGCTCTCTGGGTAAGCTGATGGATTTGTCCTTGCAAGGAAGAAATAGCTACCAAGCTAATTAGCACCTTTCCTCCTTTTACGCTTTTTCTGATGAGTTGAGACATTTCGGTAACAGAAAAGTGATATTGAATTAATACAGCTCTTTCTGTGAGCAGCTGATAGCACTTCACTCTTAATCCATTTTATCGTCCCCTTGAATAGCACTTGTAAAACACATCTTAAAGCTTCACGTGGATGAAAGGTTTGTGTCATTAGATACGTCGTAAGTACTGGGTTTGTTAATTTGACAAAATACCATATAAAAACATAGACATAGCAATGTCATGGTCTGGATATTTTCTGCCGTACAATGGTGTTACAGCTCGCAGGAAGACAAGGAGCTCTAAGCTATTGGGTTGAGATGCCAAATTTGCCATTACAAATACAGGCCCAGCAGGCAGATCTCTCTCTCCCGACGATAACAAAGCAGGCAGCAAAAACTGTCACGTAGAGGTTCAGAGAAATGGCTTGGGAAATAGCACCTTCTTTCCAAGCTTGCAGCTTCTAGTTTAGTAAATCGAGAAGCCTGCAGAAGGTACCACAGACAGACCCACATCCAGCCAAAAGGAAAATAAAAATGCTGCCTTTTCTTTTTTTTTTTTTTTTTTTTTCCCCCCCTATTTTTCTGTTTTCTACAAAGTATTAGTAATAGCAGATACTCTGTGGAAAAGCTCTCTGGGCTCCATTCCCTGCTTCTCCCATTTCAGTCTGGTCGAGGCTCAGAAGTGTCGCCCGTCATTTGTAGGCACACCCGTCTCTGAACTGCTAGCGCCGCGAGCAGGCAGCTCGGGGTGGCACAGGGAAGAGTATTTTCTGTGACAGGAAAAAAGTCGCTGTAGCGGCTCTCGTAAACAGACACGAAGGATGAGTTCTGCAAATGTGGCGCTGCAAGGCCTTGAGTTGGGTTACCTCAAAGTCGAAAAGAAACTACCAAGACGTGATTCAGTACAATTGTTAGCGAAGTGAAATTATCCTATGCGAGAAATTAGAACTGAGCTGTACATTTAAAAGCCGGGCAGACGAGGTGCTTAGGGACAGGGTTTAGTGGTGGGATGGCAGGGGTAGGGGAACGGTTGGGCTTGGGGATCTTTTAAAGGTCTTTTCCAACCCAAACGATTCTGTTCTATCCTATTTGAGGAATATTTGAAACGATGCAAATAGCAGGTAGATGCTTCTCTTATTTGCCTATT
>NW_009259568.1:1855-14715 GCF_000687185.1 Egretta garzetta | reverse complement strand
AAGCACTAAGGTATGAAGAGCAATTATCTTCTGTCCTAGGTTTGGGGGTTTGTTTTAATTTTAAGTTTATGTTTTAATTCGAGGCTTTGAGCTATACAGGTAACCAAATGAAAGTCCAGCTTCCCGCTTTAGTAGAGAAAGAAATCGTGAAAGAGGACGGCTCAATTATTAAAAGGTTTGGCCTAGCATGTCAATGAACTGTTACTAGAAAAGGATTAACAAACTCATAACAAATGAGTGGATTTAAGTGAGTGTGTGAAGTGAAACCACTGGCAGCATCTAAAGCTTTATTTGCAAAAGTACTAAAGATTGCTACTAACGTTCTGTTACAGGAAGGGATAGATGCATTGGAAAGGTCTACCTGCACTTGAAGAGACTCAGGGAATAGGGGCCAAGAACCACGCAGCCGCCCCCTAACCCTCCTGCCCCACCTCGGAAGAATAGGAAGAGCAAAAGTGAGAGACAGTTAACTCATGGGTTAAACGGGGGCAGCTTAGTAAGTGAAGGAAAGAGGGAACGACCACCACACAGGTGATGGCAAAGGCAATCGCTCAGCACCTCCCACGAGCAGGCTGACACCCGGCCAGTCGCTGAGCAGTGGTCACCTCAGAAGATACAACCCCTCAACCCCCCAGCTTCTTCCACTACCTCCTGTTTTCGCAGAATCACAGAATGGCAAGGGTTGGGAGGGACCTCGGGAGATCACCCAGTCCAACCCCCCTGCTAAAGCAGGTTCTCCTAGAGCACGTTACACAGGACATCGTCCAGGCGGGCTTTGAATATCTCCAGAGAAGGAGACTCCACAAACCCCCTGGGCAGCCTGTTCCAGTGCTCTGTCACCCTCAGAGTAAAGTTTTTCCTCATGTTCAACTGAAACCTCTTATGTTTCAGTTTGTACCCATTGCCCCTTGTCCTGTCGCTGGGCACCACTGTAAAGAGACTGGTTCCGTCCTCGTGACTTCCGCCCTTAAGATACTTGTATGTATTGATGAGGTCCCCTCTCAGTCTTCTCTTCTTCAGGCTGAACAAGCCCAACTCTCAGCCTTTCCTCGTAGGGGAGATGCTCCAGTCATTGCTGAGCATGATGCTATATAGTACGGAATAGCCCTTTGGCCGGCGCGGGTCAGCTGTCCTGGCTGTATGCCCTCCCAAGCTCTTGCCCACCCCCAGCCTCCTCGCTGAGGGGACCAGTGGGGGAAAAAAGAGAAAGTCTCGACGCTGCATTAGTGGTCTGTTATCAACCCTGGTTTAGACCTAAATGGAAAACAGTGCGCTGCGCAGGTTGAGAAAGTTAACTGCATCCCAGCTAGACCCGGTACAAAGGGGTATTGGCGCCCCGCTCGTGCCATGGGTGGCGATACAGGAATGACGGCGTGATTTACAGTTCACAACACTAATCAAGGTCACTTCAAAACTAATTTTTTTCCTACCAGTTGACTCTGTGATGCTCTGATAATTTGAACATTATCAAAATAGATGAGAGGGCATATGGAGATAGATATAGATAGGTATGATAGATATAGATAGGTATATGCGTGTGGCAGTTGAGCCTTGTAACGAGTGAGGCAGGGCAGATAGGAAAATATTTGGGAGAAAACAAAAAGCTACTGTAGCACAGCAAGTGTATTCAGTCCTACCGCGCGCAACTTGAGCCAAGGCTGCTACAGGTTGGGGATCTTCTACACCCTTCCTTTCCCACCACTGGGATTGACAGTGGCTGTTGGGGTGGCAAAGCCAATGGTAGCATGTGAGAGAGCACCCTGATCAAAGTGTGTCTGCAATTGCACGGAGCTGTAAACCACACGTGCCAGCTCCAGAGTTAGGGGGACGGCCCCAGGACCCGCTGCACCTGCTTTTGGAGGAAGGGTGCGCATTCTTGTCTGACGGAGGGACCTTCTGGTCATTTGGGTCAAATGAAGAAGCGTCAGCTGTTTGATAAAAATTGAGCTATTTCTGGCTGAGCACGCAGGAATTTCCAAGTGTGGTTGGCTTCCCGTGGTCCTCTCTCAAGGGCGCTGACCAAAAATTGGGCTTCTGGCTAAGGCTAAGAAAGAGATACCCAGCTGTCCTATGACAGCCACATTTATTTGCCTAGATCTGGACGAGACTTGGTGAGGTTTAAGGTTCTTCCTAGTAGAGGAAGATGCTTCCAGTGAGGTAAGAGGGTAATTAACAGAATAGTTTAGGATGCTAGATGACCACAAATGTAGTTTTATTGGCTGTCAGAAGTCAGACTTGTTCAGAAGTCAGCATCCAAGAAATTAATCCGCTTAAATTTCTATTGTACAGGAGCGCTCTGTACGTCGAAGTGAAATACAGCAAATATAGGAAGGTCTTGCGTGAACTGCAGTGTATGTCGCATGTCTGCGTGTTGACGGCATGTTTTTGCTGAACATCTAAGGCTGTATGCTTAATCAGTACATAGAGATTAATTGCTGTTAGTTTACGTTATGAAAGCCAATGAACGCGGCGGTGCGCATTGTATTCAGAATGCCTAACGAATATCTGACCTCAGTAGCTGATTTAAACTGCCAGCTACGGTTCTTCTCATGTTGTTTTGAATGAAAAAGCTTTAAACTGCAGCTGAAAAGGAGCACTTCGTAAAACCTTCTGGAACTGTGGGCTTTCTAAGACCGTTTTCTCATTTATTTTGTTTTAGGACAACACTGAGTAAAGCCAGCACGCAGAAGAGGACTGTGATGAAGGATCGGTATGGAAAACACGTTCACATAGAAGAGCTGGAAGACCCACCAGAAGCACTACCGCAGGATGACCTCCAACATGACCTCCAGCAGCTCCTTAGACACTTCTGCACAGAGGACTGGAAGCAGGAGGCGAAGTGAGAAGCTGCCGCCCCTCGCCACCACCACGTAACCATCCATCCCGTACGGAGCATTCGTCTTCTCTAGCTGTGGACGTTATTATCTACATAATCACTGGAAGACACTGCCATTTCTACTCGTGCAGATGCAGTGAATTCATTTCTTCCCCCCCTTCCCCGTATTTGATTTTGGGATTTTGTTATTATTTTTTTTCTTTTTAACCCTGTAAGCTAATTTGTGACCAAAGATAGCATCCTTCATTCAGGATGGTTTATCCACCGCATCATCGTCTTTGTGCTGTACTGGGAAGCTGTCAGCATCGCCACTCCTCGCCGTTCCTTTGCTTCTGCACTAGCTTCATGAAATCGCATTTGTCAAGCCACCTTCATCTGCAGGCCTCTTCAAGTGACTACGTACATGCATCATAAAAAAAGGGAGTTACCGTGTAAACTGTATATAGCAAGAGTATTTGGACTTGGAAGACTGCAGAGAACACACTGCCTGTGACTACAACTAGCGTCGTGGATGACGAGGTCGATTGACACTGCTGAAGAGCGATGAATGAAATAACGCTAACGCGCTCAACTGCAAACACAGACTGACTAAGGAGGAAGCACTGCAGAGCTTGCTGCAGCCCTAAGACTTCCAGTTTAGGGATCTATTATAGTTAAAGGCTCTAAGAGTCAGGCGAAAAACCTGGAAATGCAGCCGTTCTCCTGAAGTAACGGCTGACTGTGGCCATGAATACTTGTAAGACCTTCAGACAGCCACTTAAAGATTTCCAGAAAAAGAAAAGAAAAAAAAAAAAAAAGGAAAAAAAAAAAAAAAAAAGAATACCCAATTAGGTAACCAAGTTGCTAGCAGCTATATCTATGGCACATTTGCATACGGTATTAAAACCTTTTAGATCTGGACATGTGGCAGGGTGTATTAAACAATTATAACTACAGTAGTTTCCTGTTTCCATCACCGCTTAGCAAACCACACTGTCTTATCGGTGGTACTTCCCGCTGGCCACTGCACTGTAGATAACGATGGGCGAAAGACTTACCCACTATACAAGGAGCATAATTAACTCACCGTGTTTTATCAAGATTGCCTCTTATCCGATACATGCATGTGGCAGTTGAAGGTCAAAGCCAAACCCTCCTATAACCACGTCAGCTTGTCAGCCCTCTTAGCACTGAGCGAGCAGTTTTTATCTTCCAAACGAGTGTTTTTTAAAGAGAAAGTGCTCACGCTCCTCGAAAGCCAGTTTCTGTTCATATTTTGTTATCTATCTATAGATGTAATATATATATTTCTAATCCCAACCCTCTGAAAACCACGATAGCATGTCTGCACTTTTCTTTTCCAAAAAGGGAACACAGAGATCTGACATTTTGGGTGTTCTATACCTTAATATTTACCGGAGGGAGCTCTGTAGCGTTTTAGCGTATATAATACACACACACACACACGCGCGCACACTAACGAAATGTTTTTAAACAGCTATTTGATTTTTTAATGGTATACCCAAACCCAGAGCAAAACAAATCCTCTCCTCTAGGAGTAACGCTTCTTCCCGGCTTATCTGGCCTCCTGCGATTATAGGGTGGTTTGGTTTTTTTTTTTAATGACTCACTCAGCGCTCAGAACAAGGGCACTTCCTCACTAAGGCAACGATGCCAAAAGCATGAAAACACCTTGGGAGTTCTGGCTTCCCGCAGGCAAAACAGCCCAAGGGGCCATGCTAACGCTTTTTTTTCTTCTTTTTTTTTTTTTGAGCACCGATTTGAGCACTATATGAAATACCTGCAAGTGACATACCTGTAACTACCAGTCATAAAAAAAAAAAAAAAAAAAAAAAAGTGTTTTGGCAGCCAAACCGAAGGAGACCCATGGTGAAACGTTTTGCAACGCATCATGGCTTTCTTCTTGTCGGGGGCAGCACAGGATGATCTTCAAGGATGGGGCTCTAAAGAAATGCATTTCTGTTGTGTTATTTGCGGTGCAGATGATGTTCTGTGTAACAACATAATGGTTATTCACCTCTTATTTTGGTTTTTTGCTGTGTTATCAAAGAACTTGAATACTGTGAGAAGAAGTGAATTTTAAGTTGACGAATCAGCATCTTGTTCCCATGGTGATAACACTAATTGAATATATCTATGAGGGCATGTATTAGTTAAAAATTTAAAAAAAAAAAAAATACAACACTAACAATACATAGCTGCAATGTGTACAATGGCTGATTTAACTAAATAAAAATGTACAAGTGTTAAATGTAGAAATGACGGCTCGCTCTCTCTTACTGCCAGCGCAGCACAGGCGGGAACAGCACCCACTTGGGTACCGTAACTGAACTGCCGGGATTCTCATTCCTCTGTACCCAGCTCCCTAAGGTATATTTGGGTTGGTTTGGGTTTAATTCTGCTCTTCAGCGCTGCTGGGTACGTGTCGGTGTGTTACAACAGTCTGATACTTTTTTTTTTTTTTTTTTTTTTTTTTTTTTTTTTATTTTCTTTCACAATGCGATTCAGCATCTTCCCCCAAAGGGCTGTCAGGCGCTGGAAGGGGCTGCCCAGGGAAGGGGTCGAGTCCCCACCCCGGGGGGGATTTAACAGCCGGGCAGAGGTGGTGCTGAGGGCCAGGGTTTGGAGGGGGGATGGCAGGGGTAGGGGAACGGTTGGGCTGGGGGAGCTTCAAGGGCTTTGCCAACCTTAACGACTCTATGAAACTGGTAGTTTTTCAAAGGGTATCGAGCTGTGTTTTCTAGTTGAAATTGGGGAACTGTCCCTCCAACGGGGCCCAGACCATTTCTTACAATTACTTTTCCAGTGCCCACTACTGGGAGTTTCCCAACCAGAGGAAAGAACAGGGAAGAAAACCGTAGGGTGAAATTCTCTCGGGTCTCGCATCCTTGTAATGCCCAGAAAGCCTTGGGAAGAGTCTGGTTTGCAGCCAGTCGACATTTATTCACTCTCCGTCTGTACCGGTTCTATGACTGCAGCTGGGTCGCCGGCTCACGTAAGGGGTGGCGCTGCCGCGGCCTCCCCGCTCGTGGCTATTCCCTCGGGCGCCACCTTCCCGGCCGTCAGAGGACGCCTTCCACCTACATCTCGCCTAGAGGAGAAACCATCAATTTTAAGCAGCTTGGCAGAGATCAGACTCCACGACCCTCCCAGGTTAAGGGACAGGAAGGCCCCAGGGGAGGCACACGTGAGCTCCCCGCCGAGACCAGGAGGGTGCCCAGGGGCCAGACCAGAGCTCGCCCCCGGAGCAGGGGAGGTGCGGGACCAGTTGTGACAGACATAGCCAGACAGTGCCGAGGCTTACACCATCGAGGTGAGTACCTAAGCCAAACGCTGCTGACGGCCTCCTCTCTTCCCCCTTCTTTTCCCAATGAAAGACGATTGTATTAAAAAAAAAACAAACCCAACCAACCCAACCCAACCAACTCAAAACCCCACACAACGAGCAAACAACCCCACCTGAAAAAAAAAACCCCTCCACAACTCTACCATGACATTAGCCCGAGAACGAGTAAGAAATAAGCACAGAACTAGCATTTGCAAACCGTGAAAATGATCTTTTCCACCCATGCAGAGCTGTCGGACATCCTAATGAACGCAGAGCGGATAAAATGTCTCTATTTCGCCCAACCTACGCCTATCGGGACCCGCTGTCCATTGTAGAGCGACGGTAGCGGCTGTAACACCAACACGGTGTTCGCGTGCTCTCTCACTCCCGTTTATTTAACGAACTTTGGAAAATTAAGGCCACGTAAGGCGGCGGGGTGGGTGGCAGGGTGGAATGCAATTGCCCGCCGCTGCGCGGAGCCGGGGCAGCCACGCTGCGTGTTCTTCGTACTGCAGCCTTCCGCTGGGATGGAGCTGCGTGTGGGAGGCGGGCTTAAAGCGCTTTTAAAGCCCAGCCTGACTAGTTTCAACCCCGCTGTCGGCGCTTTCCCATGAAAACCCTATTTTGCTGCAAGACTTTGGCCAGTTCTGCTAAATAATACCTGAGAATAAACACCTTTTATGAAGTCACATTCATTCTTTTTTTTCTTTTAAGCAAACTTAAGTTGTTAAACCCAGGGACTAACCCTGTGCTTCTCATGGCCTGGTAAGTGGCAGCAACAACTCAGGTACCAACTCACTCTTCCTTTCCACCTTGAAAAAAGGAAAGGCTTCATTTCTGCACGCAAATACACGGCACCCAGAACCTGCTGACAAACCTGAAGAGTTCTATAAAAGACATTGGTATTACCAAACTTTTTTCAGTCCGCCTGTAAAGCTCTGTAAGCCAGCTCAGACATGGGAACGTTCTGAGCAGAGCCTATGTCACCCTTCGGCCTCTGCGCCCCGGCAAGCCCTGAAAGCGGCCGGTTTGGGTGGGTGACCCGGCCGAGAGCCGTCAGCACATTTTTAACGTCCCCGGCCGCCCTGGTGCCGCCTACGGCTGAACGCAGCCCCGCGCCAATGCGGCTGTTGTCAACTGGTGCGGATTAGGCCGTAGCACTCCAGCAAAACAGGGATAAACCAACAAAGGTGTCACCCAAGACACCGCTCGAGTGAGGTGGGTTTTTTTTAATTTAGTTGATGTAAGGAAGCAGAGCATCCTGGCAGGACCTGTGGGTGCCTTCCGAATCGGGCTAGCGGGAACGCCTTTATTTATGCCTCAAAGAATGAAATGAGCCAGAAAACCCAGAAAGGCTGAATTTACAGCTGACAGCTCATCACGTACAGGCATAAGCAATGAATTTTGTAGGTAGGGGATATCCCCACATTACAGCCTATGATTTCAGGCCTTCGATAGTGAGCCATGTCAAAGGACAACTTATTTCCCAGAGGAAATAAATTCAAATGGCTTCACCTGCATCAGCACCTTAAAACCTGCTCCACCATATCCCAGCTATGAACTTCGCAATTGCTGCCAGCACGGTGAAGGGCAGAGGAAACAGCATTTCAGAAAAGCCCAAAGCCAGAACAGTTGTCAGGTCTCAAAATACCTGGTAAGGAGGACACGGGTTGTTGCAAGTTTTGTCAGTGAAGCGTCAACACCAGAAAAAAGCTGCTGTGTCCCCAAGCTTTGCTGTCCTTTCTCTGTCCCCTGCGTAGATTTGGGTTGTCCCCTGAGGTCCAACCTTCCTCTTCTCAGCAGTGATGGCGGCAGTGGGCGCAGCCGCCCCAGCTCTGCCTCCCGCTCCTAACGGGAGCTGACCACGGGCTGCGTTAAGGGGGTCTCCGTGGAAAAGGGGAGCAATACGAGCTCTTTCGGGAAGCACTTCCGACGCATTGCAAGGGCAGCAGGAACATCACTTGCTCTGCCTGCATGCTACGGGGCCGTTGAGACCCAAGGCTGTACCCAGAACTGAATCTTCTTTAGGTGTTAAAAACCAACCAACCAACCAACCATGGGCACGCACCCACCCAACAACCACCAAACAGAAAACCTGCTCACAGGCACCACCACCTCAACCCTGGGCCCGTTTGTCCCATTAAAGTTAACACCAGTTCCAGGTCACCGAATGTCTAACGAGGGCTCCGGCTTTTGGATTACTGTGAGCAACTCCCTTTCCCCTTTGAATGCTTTTCGAATCCACTCCATCAAATCAAAGCCCGTCTTGGTCAGACTTTTTTTTTTCTCTTTTATGAACCTGGTACCACCTTCCTCTATTAAATCAACACCCAAGGGGTGGTTCCCTAAGCCCAAACATTGTGTTGCTGAGCTCAAGGATAAAACAGCGCCGCCCCTGTAATGGCAGGGTATGGTTCTGAAAATGGCACGGCGTTTAAACACACGTAATTGCAGCGATTAAAAGCGCCAGCACCTACTACCAGTGGCCAGGCATCGGAACGCGCAGGGTGCTCAGACCCAGCCAGGCTCATGGTGCCACCCCAGGGCTTTCGCTGAGCTGGTGCAGTCGTAGCAGCAAACGTAGCCCTCGTGGAGAAGGCAAATGGACCAAACGTTAGGTTTGGTTAGGAGATGCTCAACCTCTGTGTAGCTGAAGGGTAAAGATCCAAGCAGGACTCCCCCTTACATCAAAACAAAAACCAAAAACGGATTTTAAAAGAGCAAAGACACACAGAGATAGCTCACTCCGATTCATTGCCTTGTGTTTGTGCTTTGCCCATCGTCTTTCGGCAGGTGACGGACCGTGAGCGTTATCGCTTCCTCTTTGTGATGCTTCATGTCTTGTGCCAACATGACGCGGTAGCAGGAGCTGTCAGAATAATAGGATTAAATAAAATTAAAAAAAAAAAAGGCAGCTGTAAAAGGCTCCAGCAGCGCTGAAAATCAAGCGTTCTTCGTAAGCACCTTAGAGCTTCCTTTTGCATCTTTGAGAACCAAGATACTGACCAGTTGGTCGAAAGGCAGGAGGCAACAGCAGAACTCACCCCACTGAGCCCCCACACCATCCTGTTCTTTCTGAACCCAGAAACAGGCAACGGAGCAGCAGAAACAAATCCTTCCACTTGGTTTCGTTATGGCAGGAGAGACCGTAATTTCACATAGGCTTGGTGGAAGGGGGGTAGAAGGTGCTGAAGACCCTTTTCTAGCATTCTGCCCGTGCCGAGTGACAAAACACAGCCCTTTCACGAGGGGAGAAACGAGGCCCCCATCTGCCAAGCCTCCCGCTCATGTCCACAGCCATTTTATGCTGGCGAACAGGGAGGAAGGTGGCGAGCGGGGCTTGCCCAGCAGCGTTGCTCTGGCTCACGCCGTGCGTGAACATTGGGACGCAACGACCTGCGCATTCTAGCGGAACGCTTGCTCACGTTACAGGGTGACAGGCTCCAGGTGTATTTTTTTTTTTTTATTACCTTCAGTCGATCCTTTCACGTCACTGAGATATCGCTTGGCCAGTAAAGCTCCATTGATCTGAGGTGGCAACCGGCTTCCAGCCCCTGTTTCAGGCCGACAGGGGAACATCACTGGGTGGCCAAGGGACCTGGTGGGTCTGGGCTCCAGGCAAGACAACAAGCACAAGGGAGAAGTTATTTTTCCCCTCCCAGTTTTTAGAAAGCCCAAAAGAAAATATCAGAATTATATCACTGGCTTCAGCAGTAGCAGAAGTTTTGGAGAGGACGTGGGAAAAGTGTTATCACAGGGACAACCGGTCAGCACAGGAAGGGAGGAGGAAGCTCGGAAGCCATAACTTGAGCAACAAAGAGAAGAGGAGCCGGCGTTCAGGGGAGGACCATCCCGCTGCAGCACCTGTGTTGGCGAGTCCTTCTCTCATCTGCTGTGTCCAACCATGTCTTCCCCCGCCGGGAGGGGGAGCCCCAGCCCATTCGTTCTCCAGGCATATTTTAATCATAGAATCATAGAATCATAGAATGTTTTGGGTTGGAAGGGACCCCTAGGGGTCCCTGCAGTGAGCAGGGACACTGCTAACTAGATCAGGTTGCTCAGAGCCCCATCCAACCTGGCCTTGAATGTTTCCTTGAATGTATTTTAAGATGCTGTAGAAACCAGCGCTGTAAGCGTAGAGCCCCTCGAGCTTTAGCCAGCTCAGTTATTTGTCAGCAAGGCATTAAAAGGATTTTTCAGTTGTTCATAGGAGGCACACGGAAGGGCAGAGGCTGCCCCCAGCCTGCCCTGCTCTCCAGGTGCCACCGGAACTCTCCGAGTTGGAGAATATTGAGGCGAAGGAAAAGAGAGACAGAGAAATACAGGAATCCAAGGCACTTACAGACTGTTCCTTGAAATAACGCAAATTATTTCAGTCAGTCCCAGCCTTTTGCTCATTCACCAACAGTCTATGTTTTGCAATAAAAACCTCCACGCTAATCAGCAGGAGCAGGGTCTGCCCTCGGCCACCGCACGACGGGACGCTCCTCTGGCGATTCCCACACAACAGAATTTCCAGAGGAGGCAGAGCCACCAGCCTCAGCGCCGCAGGCTCCTTGCCACGCTTGCCTCCGTGCCCGCCCCCACCCGCGTGCCACATGCAAAAATGGGGGCAATTCAAATGATATCAAATTTATTAAAGCTGGTTGAACCTGTCTGAGCCCAGATAGAAGGAGCCTCCCCTCAGCTTCCGCGGAGCAGCAGCTGGCATTGCAGAAGGCTTATGAAATAGCCACCAGAGCGCAGCAACTCACCGGTCTCTAGGCAATCCAAGGCAAGTAATGGACCTTCTGACGCTCGGTTTGGCCCGAACCACTGCGACGCTGCTGGCACAGACCAGAGACACCTTCCATGCCAGCGAGACATGGCTCCTTGCGTCGAAACTCAGACACATTTTAATAAGGGCATTAAAAGAAAAACAATAAAAACCTAAAGTAGCAACTCAAAGTTGTCCTCCTTTTCATTCCTGGGAAACCTGGGCGCACGGGGACAGGCTGGCGGGAGCAGGCTGACCTCGGAGCCCGGGACCCCCTTCGTGCTGCAGTCCGTAACGCATGCTCCGAGCAAGGGCAGCCGAGGCTCCTGGGGCGCACAGGATCCCGGGGCGCGCAGGATCTCAGGGGTGTGCAGGATCCTGGGGCACACAGGATCCCAGGGCGCACAGGATCCCAGGGCACACAGGACCGCAGGGGTGTGCAGGATCCCGGGGCACGCAGGATCCTGGGGCACGCAGGATCCCGGGGTGTGCAGGATCCCAGGGATACGCAGGGTCCTGGGGTGTGCAGGATCCTGGGGCGTGCAGGATCCCGGGGGCACACAGCATCCTGGGGGCACACAGTATCCTGGGGGCACGTAGGATCCCAGGGGCGTGGAGGATCCTGGGGGCGTGGAGGATCCTGGCCTGCACAGGATCCCAGGGCGTGCAGGATCCAGGGGCACGCAGCATCCCGTGGGCACGCAGCATCCCGGGGCATGCAGGGTCCCAGGGCAGGCAGGGTCCCAGGGCACGCAGGATCCCGGGCAGCTTTGCACTCCCGGCATTCTGTGCTGAGCACCCGTTACAAACCTTCGGCTCGCTGGAGCTAAGGAATCAGCAGAGCGGGCCCCAGCTCTCTTTCCCCAGCGGTTTTCCAGCACGTGCCCCTCCTCAGGCTGGACATCAGGCGGGCGGCGGGAGCTATTCCAGGGCCAGCTGAGGCGATTTATGCCTCCGAGGGAAAGCGATTGCTCGCAGTGTGCTCGTCTCTGGCAATCAGCTACGTTCAAGGCGCTTCCAGGCTCCCATCACTCGGGAAAGAGGTACCGCTCCGAACCGCTGCCAGCAGCGCAGGAGCGCTCTTTCAAACCGAGGAGAGCCTTCGGAGCCCGAGTAAATGCATTTTGGAAGTCCTGCGTTTTAGATTTGGCTTTTTTGCAGCTGCCTAGAACCACTCAGATGCTTCCCAAGCGTCCCGCCGTGCTTAGCGCGGGGAGAGAGCCCGTAGCGAAGGGGGGGCTGAAAACAAAGTTACTCAAAGCAAAGTCCCCTACGAGAAACATGTGGGCAGCTCGCCCAGGCCTCCGCAGGCCAATGCCATGCAAAGCTTTTGCTCACCTGCAATAAAAAGCAGCCATGCAAAGCCTAAAGGATGGAGTCTCAGCCTTTGCTTTTGAGATGCTGCAAAAATAAAAAAATCGTGCGTGCAGCTACGGCTGCCTCCTGAGCTCCTCTGGGACCTTGGGCCACCCCCGAGCCCTTGCAAGGGGCTGCCTCCGGAACGGGGGGCTGGCACCTCAGAAAGGGCTGCTCTCGATGCAGGGGGCTCTCCCTGGCAGAGGAGGCAAGGCCAAGGTGGTGTCCCCCAGTGACACAGGGATGTCCTGGGGACACTGGCGGTGGGTGATGGAGAGGGATGGGAGTGGGGTGGGGGACTCGTGGGCAGCTCCATTCCCCCCCCCAGGTCACCGATCTCTAATGCAGAGGATGAGGAGAAGGATGACAACGGCACCATAATTACGCCACCAGCATCCTCCCGTGCAGGGGGGTGCCCTGGCCATCAGGTGCCATGCTGCCTGCCCCGGGAGGTGATGCCACCATCCCCAAGAAGCCGGAGCCACCTGCCTGAGGACACCCCCACCTTCCAGCAGCCCAGCCTGCTCATCAGCTCCCAAAACCCCGGGCCTGTGGCGCCTGCTCCTGAGCCGGTGGCCGGCTGA
>NW_009259568.1:0-1775 GCF_000687185.1 Egretta garzetta | reverse complement strand
AGCAAGCCCTTTGCCTGAAACGGGCCAGGTGGGGGGGGGGGGGGGGATTGTTTCTGATTTCCAAAGCATTTCCAGCAGTCACAGAGCAGCTCAGGGCAGTTTATCCCACAGCCCCGGCCCTGTTGCCACAAGCCTGTGACTCAGTTAAACGGGATTTAAAGCCTGCAGAGCCGTCCAGCGCTGCCTTTCTATGGCACAGAGCAGGCACCAAGGGCCATGCATCACCCAGCGGGGCATCCCTCCGCCCCTCGCCCCCCAAAGCCGCTGGATTAGAGATAAGGACAAGCCAAACCCCTGCCCCTCCGCTGGATTCCAAACAAACTCCGTTTCAATAAACAGGGCAGCTATTGCTGAAGCCCCGCTCAGGTTGCAGCCTCCCCCCCGCCGCCCTGTGATTTTGGACCAACGCTGGCCCCAGCTTTGGGGGCAGGAGGGGTGGCACACACCGTCCAGTGCAGCGTGTGCACCCTCTACCATATACAGGGACATATAGAGACAGATATAGGAATATATAGACACAGGGAGCTTTATCCAGCCACGCCAAGGCTCGGCATCTCTCCCGCTGCCGCCACTGCAGCTGGACCCTTCCCCAGGAGTGGGTGCTCCAGGACCCCCGGGCGAGGGCTCCAGCAGCGATGCCCCCAGCCCAGCTGTGCCCCCACCTTTTGCCACCCTGGTTCCACCGTTAGAAAAAGGCCACGAGGTGCCCAAACCAGGGGTCCCCAACCCCCCCCAGGGCCAGCATGGGGGGGGGCCTCACTGCCTCCCCCACACCCCAAGGCCCCTTGAGGGGGGTTGGGGGGGTGCCAAGCTTTGCAGTCCTTTTCTCTTTGCTTTTCAGCAGCTCTGTGGGCTTTTCTGCTGCTTTTCTCTCACTTTTTTGGCATGGTTTGTGGGGTTTGGGAGAGGTTTGGGGTGGGTTTGTTTGGTTTGGGTTTGGGGTTGGTTTTTTTGGTGTGTGGTGGTTTTTTTTTTTGGTTGATGGAATTCTCCATAATATGGGACAGTTAATTTTGATATCCTGTAAAGACCGTTTTTGAAATTCATATGCCCTTTTTATCATATGACTTAAGTTCTGTTGCACCTAGAAGCAAAGTGAGTCATGTATTTTTGGATATACTTTCTGGGGAAGCAAGAATGAAATGCATTCTGTTAAACAGCACACCAATGCTCACAACTGACGAGATAGCGCTAATTAGACCCTTTCAACAAGCTCAGCGATGGGATTGATCGGCAACTGTCACATAATGCAGGGAATTTATCTCACCAGGATATTTTGTGACATAATAAGTTCTTTTGTACTTTTGCTAATGACCTTCTTATTTACCTTTCTTTGGATCCCTCTTTTCCTCTTTTTTTTTCCTTTCTTTTTCTTTTTTTCTTTTTTCCTTTTTTTTTCTTTTTTTTTCCCCCTCTTTTTCTGCCTGTCTGCCCCCCCTGGGCTCAACCGGGGCCGCCCCACAGGTGGGGGCACTCCTGGCGATGAGGAAGGGTCCCCACCTGCAGGGGGTGGGTGGTGGGGGTCAGAGTTGGGTGCTGCTGAGCCCCCGGGTGCAGGGAAGCCCCTGCCCTTGGCCACCCGCAGTCCCGGCTGGCCTCGGTCGCAGGGCCCCAGTGATGGCTTTAGGGGTCCCCATGCTGGCCCTGGGGACCCCCCTTGCCGGGGCTGGAGCTGCTGACCCGGCCGTGCGGCCCTGGAGAGGGGCTATGGGGAGCTCGGCCATGCCAAGGAGACCTGGGCCATGGGGCTGTGTCTGCTGTGGGGCCGCCCACGC
>NW_009259567.1:1760-2626 GCF_000687185.1 Egretta garzetta | reverse complement strand
CCACTGCAGACCCTGCGGCGCAAATCCGGGTCAGCTCCCGTGGCGCAGGGGGGGACAGGGCAGCTCGGCTGCCCCCACACCCACCTCCGGCGTGTCCCGCTCCTCATAGAAGTCTCCCACCGGCATGCGGGGGCTGAAGCTGAAGTGCTCGCGCCGGACGTCCTGCACGACGTTTCTGCTCAGGTACTGGGAGGAGGAGGAGGAGGAGGAAGGCTGTGAGAGGGGCTCAGCGCTCTGGTTCCCGTAGCTCCCGGCCACGCTTGCTGCAGTCAGGAGCTCTGGCAGAGCCAGGGTCCTGTGGCAGGATCCCAGGCTGTCCCCCACCCTGGGGACCGTACCTTGATCACCTCCGGGAACTGCTTCATCCTCTTCCCGCAGGGCCCGTAGTACCAGGTCTCGCCCTGCCAGCGGTGGTTCCCCTTCTTGATCCGCACCTCCCGCCTCCACCTGGGCACAAAGAGCTTCAGCCCGGTGCCGCGGGGCGGGGGCAGCCGGAGGGAGGGAGGGGATGGCGCCACGTACCCATGCTGCAGGGGAAAGCGCACCTCCTCCTGGGTGGCGATGCGCCGGCGGGGGACATCACCTGCGGGAGAGGGGACAGGACGCTGGGCTCGGGCGCGCTGGCTGGGGGGGGGGCAACACCCCTGGGGGGTCTCAGCCTTACCTGGTGCCGAAGAGCTCAGCGGGGCGGCCTCCTCACCCTCTCCTTCTGGCACAGCCAAAGTCTCCGGACAGCTGTCGGCAGCCTCCTTCTCCTCCTCCTCTTCCTCCTCCTCTGCGGATGGGGACGGGGACTCCGGCTCCAGCGGAGGGTCGAGCTCCAGGGACCCCGACTCCTCCGGCCCCGCGTGGCCGCTGCTGGTCAG
>NW_009259567.1:0-205 GCF_000687185.1 Egretta garzetta | reverse complement strand
CTCCAGGCTGCCCACCAGTCCGCCCCCGTTCTCCGCAATGGTGGGGGGGATCTCTTTGGCTGTGGCATCGGCATTTCCCTCGCCGGCGCCCGGCTCCTCCGGTGGCAGGGAAAAGGGCTGGGTGCCGGAGCCCAGCATGGGGGAGGGCTGGGCAGCCGTGTAGAAGCTGTCCGGCCCGTTCTGCATCAGCTCGAAGCTCTGGTCG
>NW_009259566.1:0-2399 GCF_000687185.1 Egretta garzetta | reverse complement strand
TGCACACGCTTTGCACATGTGCACATGCTTTGCACACACACCCCCCTTGCACACGCCTAGCACATGCACACACCTCACACACCTTGCACATGCCTTTGCATACGTGTACACACCTTGCACGCGCACACACGTCTTGCACACATGCACACACCTCGCACAAGCCTTGCACATGTGCATGTGCCTTGCACATGCCTTGCACGCGTGCACACACCTTGCACACGCACTCATGCTTTCCACACGCACACAGGCCTCACACACACTTCATACACACGCACACGCCTCGCACACACCTTGCACACACCTCGCGCACACCTTGCACACGCCTTTGCACATGCACACACGCCTCGCACACACCTCGCGCACACCTTGCACACGCCTTTGCACACGTGCACACACACCTTGCACACACGCACATGCTTTGCACACCCCCCCCTTTGCACACACGCACACACCTCGCACGCACACACGCCCCCCCCACCCACCACCGCCCCCCCCCCGCCCCCCCCTTGCACACCCAGCCCCAGCCCTTGCACACACAGATGCATGCGCGTGACCAACCCCCCCTTGCACACGCGCCCCCCTTGCACACACGAACTCGTTCTGACATCAAACTTGAGACAATGACTCATGACATATTTAATCTCACAGTGTAGCTGTGCTCCTCAACACTTGCTCCTGGGCCAGACTCTGCCTCCATGAATAAACTGATCTTGGGGCTGCCCAGTGGCTCCAGAGCGATGACCTGGGAGATTTACTCTCTGAACCCCACAATGCACTGAAGGAAAAAGGAGGCCATTGATGTCCCTCATATAATCACCCAAAAATATAAACCTGGATGATTAGAGTCAGCCTTTCTTAAGGATGGATGGCCTAAGACACTAGGTAGGACAGGAAGGGGCTCTTTTTATTCAGCAGGCCTCATTTCAGTATCTGCTGTGCATGTTTCGTCATTTTGTATGTGTAGGTACTGAACCTGTACAAAAAAGCTCAGTCAAAAATTAAAACCAGTTTTGCCAAATGTTACCCAGGAAGTATTGCTGGCCTTATCCTCTTGCATTTTACCACATAGTGTCTTTATCAAGGTAGACAATACTTCTTTGTTCAACACTGCAAGTATTACAAACATCAGAATAAAAATATCAAATATAGACTTTGCCTGAGATCATGCTAAAGCATACTATTAATGATTAAACTATTGCAGTATTTATAGACTCTGTAAATTGCTTGTTAAAGTCCATTACCATTTTCCTTTTTACTTCTTCTGGCACTTTGTAATTTATTATCACAGTAAAAGTTCCTGGGAGATTTAACTGCTATTACCTATATCTTAACATGTTTGGCTTTTTTACATTTATCCTGGGCTTGAAACCTTTTTTTTTCACTTATTATGCAGGGTTTGAAGTTAATGACAGCATTTCTGGTTTACATTCTCAGTTGCACCCTCACGTCAATTTTGTGGGTGAGTGTGTGTCTGGAAAGTTAGTGCTTTCAAGCTTCAGTGGCACGCTCAAAACTTAATAACCTCTTCCCCGAATTAGAACACTGCAACCCACATAAACAACATTGAGTCAAACTTCAACCCACCAAGGCAAGAATTACAGTCTCATTCATAATTAGATGAGGCCATGCCCCGTTGTGGCAGCCTTCAGAGATGGCTGCATAGTGCTCATTTGCTGAACCCTGAAGAGGGAATGTTGGACCTGAGGCACTTGAAAGAACAAGCCTTCACAGTCAGAGCTAAAACAAATCCATAGCAGAGTGGCATAGAAGCGGTTCTGAAATCCTGTCAAATGCTGACTGGCATCCTGTGGTGCTTAAAAAAAGTTGGTTAAGCCTCACTGCAACTCCCAGAGCTGGAAGAGAAGCAAATTCTCTTTTTCTTCAGTTTTATCTATCAGATTTATAGGAAGACCTGGGGATTGGTATTTTTTTCCCGCTCCCTTCCCCCCCCCCCCCCCCCCCCCCCATCCCCCCCCCTTCCCCCTGCCATATCCCTGTGTCCCCTTCATGTCCCCTCCATGTCCCTGCCATGTCCCCATGTCCCCCCCACATCCCCTCCATGTCCCTGCCATGTCCCTGTGTCCCCTTCATGTCCCCTCCATGGCCCTCCTTTGTCCCCTCCTTGTCCCCACCGATGCTCCCATGTCCCCTCCATGTCCCCATCCCTGTCCCTCTCGTGTCCCCTCCATGTCCCCACTGTCCCCCTCCAGTGTCCCCATGTCCCCACCCATGCGACTGTGTCCCCATCTCTCCCGTGTCCCCTCCGTGTCCCCATCCCTGTCCCTCTTGTGTCCCCTCCATGTCCCCACCATGCCCCTGTCCCTCCCATGTCCCCATGTCCCCCCCAAGTCCCCTCCATGTCCCCATCCCTCCCATGTCCCCCCCACTGCCCCCTCCCG
>NW_009259565.1:0-465 GCF_000687185.1 Egretta garzetta | reverse complement strand
GGGGCTGGGCACCCCTGAGCATGCACAGGGATGTGCGCCCCCCGAGCGTGCACAGGGGTGTGTGACCCCTGAGCATGCACACAGGGATGTGCGCCCCCCGAGCGTGCACAACCCCCGAGCGTGCACAAGGATGTGCAACCCCAGAGCGTGCACAGGGACACGTGCAACTCCCAAGTGTGCACATGGGGACATGCAACCCCCGAGTGTGCACCCAGATGTGCAACCCTGAGTGTGCACAGGGACGTGCAACCCCTGAGTGTGCACATGAATGTGCAACCTCCAAGCGTGCACACAGGGATGTGCAACCCCCGAGCATGCACAACCCCCAAGCGTGCACAGGGGTGTGACCCCAGGGTGTGCACAACCCCCAAGCGTGCACACAGGGGTGTGTGACACCCACAGAGGGAACAGGGATGTGCAACCCCCAAGCGGGCACAGGGATGTGCAACCTCTGAGTGTGCACAC
>NW_009259564.1:0-507 GCF_000687185.1 Egretta garzetta | reverse complement strand
ATGTCCCCATGTCCCTGATGTCCCCAATGTCCCTGATGTCCCCCCAGTCCCCCCCATGGCCCCCAGTGTCCCCATGCCCACCGTGTCCCCACGGTCCCTCAAGTCCCCAACATCCCCCATGCCCTCAGCGTCCCTCAAGTCCCCCAGGTTGTCCCCAATGTCCCCGTGTCCCTGCCCCATGTCCCCAATGTCCCTGTGTCCCCCCAATGTCCCCGTGTCCCCATCTCATGTCCCCAATGTCCCCGCCCTGTGTCCCCCCAATGTCCCCATGTCCCTACCCCATGTCCCCAAGGTCCCCCCAATGTCCCTGTGTCCCCGCCCCGTGTCCCCAATGTCCCTGTGTCCCCCCAATGTCCCCAATGTCCCCATCCCAGGTCCCCAGTGTCCCCATGTCTCCCCAATGTCCCCATGTCCCTACCCCGTGTCCCCAATGTCCCCAGTGTCCTCGTGTCCCCCCAATGTCCCCGTGTCCCCGCCCCATGTCCCCAATGTCCCTGTGTCCCCCCA
>NW_009259563.1:0-1638 GCF_000687185.1 Egretta garzetta | reverse complement strand
GGCCCTTCCAGCCCCGGCCATGCTGGGATTCTGTGAAAGCATTTCAAGTTCAATTTTCTGTAAATAACAATTTCAGATTGCTGTTTATGACTCAAGGATCTCACACTGACTGTAAAGTGACTAAAGTTTCATACGCCGGGTTTAGAAGGAAAGTTTCATCCTTTGGAATTTTTCTTTTTTATGGAATTCTTTGAGATGACCTTGCTTTTGTACACTGAAGAACCAGTTCCGTGGAATACCATATGAGCAGGTAAACCAGGGATGAAAAAAAAATCCAATTAACAGCTAAGGAAAACTAGCTGAGAACAAGGGTGTGTGAAGTTCCAACCACCCACGTCTTGAGAAAGGAATACAAGACAGCTGCCCAGTTGGAGAAGCTGCACAAAATTCATTCAAATCCAAGTTTACAATGAGATTTTTGCCATCAAAATCTCTAAGTTTTTTCACTCCCATAGGTCATCTGCTCTTTTACCTATGTACATTCCTAGTACATCTGGAAATCCCAGGGGAAAACCTTACAGCTATATATATATTGAAGTATGAAACGCTTTCCATTAACAAGTGCATTTAATAACTGTGATACCACTCAGACCTGAAGGCTGGATGAGACAGTTTCACCTTCTCATCTGTTCAATTATCTAGCAAAGATCATTCAATTAGCGATTTATTCATTCCAAGAACTTAGTCTTTGAACTACGTATATCGTACAAGAAGGGAGACAGGCATTAAGAGAGCACGGCAACCCTTCCTCTACCTAGCCAACCTCACTTAAAACAACTATCTTATTTAAATTTGTCCGAGTGTCTCATTTTAACTTCCAGCTATCCGTTCTCCATGTTCTCTTCAGCATCAGGTTTAGGAACCTAATTAGTTTCTGGCGCTTTCTTCTTTTTGTCATCATTTTGCCTCTCAAGTCATTGAGAACTGGAAAAAGTATGTTGCACAGCTTTTTGCCAAGCCACAAATCTGGCTTGTAGCTCTCTACTATGTTTGCCATGGCAAAAAAAACAAACCCCAAACTAACGATAACCCACTATTAAGTGCACAATAGTAGTAAAGACATCATTGTTAATGTTGGATAGAAGGAGGACTTTGGTTTAAAGGATGCTAAATCTGAATATGCCTGAGCTAGGCATTTCAAAAAGGCTTCCCAAAATTTGATATGCCATCCAAACCCCTTCATCCAGAAGCAGCACGCAGGCAGGTTTGGCAACAGGCTCACGTATCTCCCCAAACACTTCTCATGCCATTCGCTCCCTCTGCGATATTGGCAGCCATCTCGCTTTGTCTCTGTCTTGGAATGATGCTGAATGGGGGAATCTCAACAGACCCAGAACTACATCACCTGCGGTGTTGGGCTGGCATCTGTTTGAATGATTATCAGAAGATGACTGCTCTCCGGGTCAGAAGCGATAGCCTGCGCTGCTCAAGGAGGTCTGCACATCTTTCCCTCCTTCCCTGAAAGTCACCAGAGGGAAAAGGGACAGTTTTCTTCAGGAACTGCACCCTCGTGGTTCTGAGGGGATCCTGCACCCTCGTGACTCTGCAGGGATCCTGCACCTTTCACGGCTCTGAGGGGATTCTGCACCTTTCACGGCTCTGAGAGGATCCTGCACCCTTCATGGATCCTGCACCCTT
>NW_009259562.1:4932-5683 GCF_000687185.1 Egretta garzetta | reverse complement strand
AGCGTCCGTCCCTGTCCGTGCTCATCAGCTTTAATTCAGCGATTTGTCAGGCTAGAGAAGGCCCTTGGAGTTTGCTGGGGGAGGGGGGTTTCAAAAAATATTATTATTATCGTTATTATTATTGTTGTTGTTGTTATTATTATTACTATTATTATTCCCCTGATGAGCGTGGGCCCTCCCATTGCAATCGCCTCTGCTTGGGCTTTAATAACCATCATTAAAATAAATAATTTTTTAAAATAAAAGGCAGGGAGAAGAGGTTGTTGTTTTTTTAAAAAAAAAGAAATGCATTGTTCCGTACGTGTTTGAAAATTGTTTCCCCATAAATCCCGGCCTTTTGTATTAATTTTACATTTTCAAACGTTACCTTGCCGGGGGCAGGGTTGGCACGACGGGCTGGGGAAGGCGAGGGAGAGAGAAACCCTTCTCCTTAATTAGCGAATTTCCCCGTGTGATCCGAGTGCTTAGGAAGCAGGTAATGAGCTGGATGGGGGCCGCCCGCCCGCTCCGGCCAGGCTGGGGGACCAGCCCCTCCCTGCCTCCCCTCTTCGTTCCCCCCTTCCCATTTTGGGGTGCTGGGTGCCTTTTGGGTCACCCCTCACCAACTCTGGTGCTTCGCTGCCATCCCCGCCTGCCACGTCAGCGCTCAGCCGCCTTGCAGATGCGTGAATGCAAGCTTGGGGCATCCCGTGTGATGAGTTTGAGCCAGTCTCAGCCCCACTCACAGCTGCTGGTGTGCTGGCCCCCCCCC
>NW_009259562.1:2233-3527 GCF_000687185.1 Egretta garzetta | reverse complement strand
GCCCCTTCCCTGGGCAGCCCCTTCCAGTGCCTGACAGCCCCAAGGGGAAGGAATTGTTCCCCATGCCCAACCTCACCCTGCCCTGGCACAACTTGAGGCCATTCCCTCTTGTCCCCCGCATCGCCCCGTGGTGCTGACCGGACCAGGACACCAAGCCACAGCGCTCACTGGTGACCCAAAACGCTGCAAATCCCCAAAACCCGGCCGTGCCCCTGTGCCAGCAGCGCCGTATGCCCGGCTCAAGGCACGCATCCTGGCCAGCACTCGCTTGGTGCCGAAAGCCTTCGCCGGGGCCGAGTCACAGCCATGGGTGTGGGGTGGCCACAAGAGCGACGAGGGCTTTCCAGGGTCCATGGCATGATGGGGACACTGGTCTCATCCCCATGGGACCACCAGCGGGCACCGGTAAAGATGCTGCACCAGAGCAGCGGCGCAGCCCTGCCAGCCCCAGGTGGCGGCCCCGTGTGCTCCCGCGCTCTCCCACACGCTCCCGTGCATTCCCACATGCTCCGGTGTATTCCCACATGCTCCCATGTATTCCCACACGCTCCTGTGCATTCCCACATGCTCCAGTATATTCCCGCATGCTCCCGTGTATTCCCACACACTCCCGTGCATTCCCACATGGTCCGGTGTATTCCCGCACGTTCCCATGTATTCCCACATGCTTCTGTGCATTCCCACGTGCTCCCGTGCATTCCCACGTGCTCCGGTGTATTCCCACACGCTCCCATGTATTCCCACATGCTTCTGTGCATTCCCACGTGCTCCCGTGCATTCCCACGTGCTCCGGTGTATTCCCACACGCTCCCATGTATTCCCACATGCTTCTGTGCATTCCCACGTGCTCCCATGCATTCCCGCACACTCCCGTGCATTCCCACGTGCTCCCGTGCATTCCCACACACTCCCATGCATTCCCACACGCTCCCATGTATTCCCACGTGCTCCCATGCATTCCCACATGCTCCGGTGTATTCCCACATGCTTCTGTGCATTCCCACGTGCTCCCATGCATTCCCGCACACTCCCGTGCATTCCCACGTGCTCCCGTGCATTCCCACATGCTCCGGTGTATTCCCGCACACTCCCATGCATTCCCACGTGCTCCCGTGCATTCCCGCACACTCCCCCGGGGCTGCGCTCCCCTTGCTTGCCCAACGGATGAAGCCCAAGCTGGCCAACCCGCTCCGGGGAAAACTTTCCCACAGGCACCCGGGCTCTGGTTGCGGGATCAGGGCCCCCGGGATGGAGCGGATCTGCCCCCCCCTTCCCCCTCCCTGTTGAATTTCTG
>NW_009259562.1:0-365 GCF_000687185.1 Egretta garzetta | reverse complement strand
CACCCCTGTGCTGGACGGGGGGGACGGTGGTGGCCGGAGGGGACAGCGTGGGCCCTTGCTGCTGCCCCTCCTGCGAGCAGCGTCCCGATTCCCCTTCCTCCAGCTGAAATTAAGCTTCATTGCCCATAATGCTCTCCCCGACTTTAATTAAAAAAAAAAAGAGAAAAAGCAAATTAAATTCCTTTAGAAAGCCGTGTATAGAAATCCCCTCGCCGAGGCTGGAGAGCGGACCTTCACCAGGCTAATGAGTGCAATTACTCCCTTGCTCCCTCCCAAGGAGCATTATTTTGATTTTGGGCCTTTATCCTCATTTTGCCAGTTCAGGGAGTGCCCCACAGCCCCCCCCTGCCAGGCCATGGGGCAGC
>NW_009259561.1:2254-2489 GCF_000687185.1 Egretta garzetta | reverse complement strand
TCATGTTCTTCATGGCTGCTGCCCCCCTCCCTGTCCCTCTGTGACATCACCATATGCCCACCTTGACCTTGACGCGTCCACCCGTGTCACAGGATGCCCCGCCCCTCTTGGTGACCTCACCATGTCTCCACCCGTGGTGTCCCCCTCTGTCTTCTCCTCATCTATGACATCATCGCGTGTCCTTCCTGGCAGCTCCCCCCCCTCCCTGTCCCCCCATGACATCACCACACACCCG
>NW_009259561.1:0-1322 GCF_000687185.1 Egretta garzetta | reverse complement strand
GAAGGAGGAGGATGAAGATGGAGGAGGGGGAGAAGGAGGAGGATGAAGATGGAGGAGGAGGGGGAGAGGATAAAGATGGAGAAGGAGGAGGATGAAGATGGAGGAGGAGGAGGATGAGGATGAAGATGGAGGAGGAGGAGATGGGAGGATGAAGATGGAGGAGGAGGAGATGGGAGGATGAAGATGAAGATGGAGGAGAATGAGGAGGAGGAGAAAGAGGAAGGAGGAAGGAGGAGGAGGAGGGGGAGGAAGGCACCAAAGGACCAATCCCCGAGCTTCCTGACCGGGCTCCCCAGCCCCTCCCTTCATGGAGATGGGGGCAGGGAAAGCAAGGACAGACGGACGGACGGGAACCCATGAGATGGACAGACAGATGGACGGGGGGGAGGGGAACCCATGAGATGGACAGACAGATGGATGGGGGGAGGAACCCCAGGGACAGATGGACAGAGAAGCCATGGATGATGGACAGACGGACAGATGGAGGAACATGGAAGGTGGAAGGAGGAACCCCATGAGATGGACAGATGGACGGACGGACGGACAGGGGGAACCTCAGGGATGGACGGATGGAGAAGCCATGGAAGACAGAGAGACGGACAGACAGAGGGAGAAGCCATGATGATGGACAGACAGACAGAGGGAGGAACATGGGAAGTGGAGGAAGAAACCCCATGAGATGGACGGACAGATGGACAGGGGGAGGAACCTCAGGGACAGATGGACAGAGAAGCCGTGGATGATGGACAGACAGACAGATGGAGGAACATGGAAGGTGGAAGGAGGAACCCCATGAGATGGACAGATGGACGGACGGATGGACAGGGGGAACCTCAGGGATGGACGGATGGAGAAGCCATGGGGGGGGGGGGGGAAAAAGCCATGAAGACAGACGGACAGACAGAGGGAGAAGCCATGGACGATGGACAGACAGATGGACGGGGGGAGGGAGAAACCCCCAGGGATGGATGGAGGAACCATGGGAGATGGATGGACGGAGAAGCCATGGATGATGGACAGACAGACAGACGGACAGAGGGAGAAGCTGCGGACGGTGGACAGACGGACGGAGGGAGGAACATGGAAGGCGGAGGGAGGAACCCCATGAGATGGACGGATGGACGGACAGATGGGGGGGAGGAACCTCAGGGACGGACGGACGGAGAAGCCATGGACGATGGACGGACAGAGGGCCAGAGGAGCCATGGAAGAGGGACAGACGGACAGATGGAGAAGCCATGGACGATGGACAGATGGATGGAGGGAGGAACCCCATGAGATGGATGGACGGACGGACAGATGGGGGGGAGGAACCTCAGGGA
>NW_009259560.1:0-498 GCF_000687185.1 Egretta garzetta | reverse complement strand
TGATCAATCATTGCTTGATCCTAATGGGTCCAGCCTTGCCAGTTCCCATGGATCCAGCCTGTTCTGGGCCCATGGATCCAACCTGGCTGAGGAGTAAAGATCAAGCCTGGCCTGGGCCCCATGGATCCAGCCTGGCCTTTGCCCCGTGGATCCACACTGGCCTGAACCACTTTGATCCAGCATGGTCTTTCCCCATGTATCCAGACGAGCCTGAATCCCATGGATCCAGCCTGACCTTGGCCACATAGATCCAGCCTTGCAAGGTCCCATGGATCCAGCCTGACCTTGCCCCATAGATCCAGCCTGGCCAGGTCCCATGGATCCAGCCTGACCTTGGCCCCATCGATCCAGCCTGGCAAGGTCCCATGGATCCAGCTGACCTTGGCCCCATGAATCCAGCCTCGCCAGGTCCCATGGATCCAACCTGACCTTGTCCCTGAGGATGCAACCTGGCCTGGGCCATGTGGATCCAGCCGGACCTTGGCCCCGTGGATCCAA
>NW_009259559.1:484636-536375 GCF_000687185.1 Egretta garzetta | reverse complement strand
CCACGCATCCCTCATCCCTCCTCTGCCCCATCTCTGGCTCTTAGTAGCAAGAGGCAAGTGCTCAAGCTCCCTAGGAGAAAGGGGCAAGGCTGATCCCAAGCCCCCCAGTTTTCTGGAAGGACAACCATTCACCAAAACCCTGCCAAATTCTCCTGAGCCTCAAACCACTATGCAACAGCTAAAAAAATGCACAGGACGTAATTGATAATTTGCACTGAAAGCATGGGGAACTAGGAAGAACATACATTGACTCCACGTTCTGACAACACTCCCATTCTAATCAGCTCTAATCAGCTACATTAATATCTGCAAAGAGTCTGGGAGAGGAAAGCTCTTGTATTCACTTCAATTCAAAATGCTGCTAGGAAAGGGCAGTCCAAAAATGAATTAATAAATGAAAAGTAACTTGCAAATGCTGGAATCCCAATGCCACAAGCAGAGATAACAGACTATTTTAGATGAGCTTGAGCTTCTGAGCGGTCAAAATGTAGATTCAAACAGGCTCAGGGCCTGTTCTATAAATAGCATGGCTCTATGGCAGTCATCTACGCACTTCATATTCTGTCGATAGGTAGTTGAGAGAAGGGGGTGGCAGCATAGGCAATAATGGCAGGAAAACAAAACCTTTCAGTCAACAAATCAGAGGTTCTACACCGTCACAAGTCAGGTCTCACATAAGTCATCAGGCATGGATGGACTGACCTGTGTATATGACGATGGCATGTCATTTCCAGCCCCTTCTTCTGCTTGTTAAAGCAGCTGCCTGTGAAATAAACTGCTAAGAACATTTCCCTGAGCTTTGGAATATATATATTTTCATTTTAAAACTGAAATTAATTAAATTATTATCAATTAGTCTATGAAAAATTAAGTGCATTTTCAGCAGCCTACAAAATAATGCTGTACACAGGCTAAGCGGCAGTTTAGGCTAAAAGTAACCATGGACAAAAAGCTAGACTGTTCAAGATAGCAGGTATAACCCATGGACTGTGTCCACAGGAATGAATACATAAATCACAGCCTAGATTATCTTAAACCTTAATTGTATCTCCTCTCCTTACCTCTGCCAGAATTCCAGCGAAAAAGAAAAGGTAAAAAAGTGGAGACAGAAAACTTGGACAACTAAACAGTGCACATATGGTTTGCAAATGGTTTATTTGCCATGACTAAGGAAGCTTTCTACGTCTCAGAAGACAAAGGAAGATAACTAAAGCTATGAGTCTGGTTGTGTGTTATCTGATAAAGGGGTGCAGCAACACTGGGCACCGCCTTAACTAAAAATAGTTGTACTGTAATAATAAGGCTGAAAAAACCCCACGTAAGTAAATTACCAGTGTGATTAAACAGGCTTAAGTTTGGTCAAGCTTTATTTTTTTTTCTTTTTAATTGCCAGTAAGAACGCTTCTAAAAATAGCATCCTCATGGTTTACAATATTAATTTGCTTACCATGCTAAACAAATGCTTGTATCCATTTTTGGACTACACACAGACATGACAACCTTACATTTAAGGAGTAATTTACTTGAAGTAACACAACAGAGCTGGTTTTATTTAGAAAACTTCAAAGAAAATGCTACTGAAAGCTATCTAATTACAGCATTCTCTTTCGATCACTATTTACAGGCACACAAAGTGTATTTCTCTCAGAGACCTTATACGTTTAAGTCTCGTGTGTGTGTGTGTGTGTATAAAAATATAAACTGATAAACAATGCGCTTTCAGCTACTGGTGTCACACACCACAGTTGCAATACTAAAGTGCACATACATTGACGTAAACAAAAAAATACAGCTGAAAGGTACCTAAGCAAGTGTCTAGCTTAAAACATGTGATGCTCGAGTATTTTATTGACTTGAGGCCTAAATCATTACCTTCACTTTTGTTCATTTAATGCCCTCTCAGATGCAGCAGAAAGCCTCCAGCAATTCAGAGAGCCAGTATGCTATTCTGGGACCCATCAGAAAATGAATGAGACGAGAAGTTGAGCAACTAACTGTATTTGCAAGGGGAAATCTCCAAGGCATACCTACCAAAAAGAATTTCAGGCTAGAAATACACTAGGATGGTTGCCAACAGAAATATTTCACCAGTCAGTCTTTTACAGTACCGTGGCTCCCATCTTGGGTTTTTTGCCAAGATATTTAGCACTGCAGACACCAGCAACCAACAAATTTGGCAACTGCTTTCATTTCTGACACTCTTTTTCTGGCACTCAGCTGTTTCGTGATACTTCGTCTTCTGATCCAAAGACCACAAGCTTGTCACAGGATGCTAGGGGTGTGTGTGTACACTATTGTGGTGTGAGGAGAGAAAGAAGGTACAGAGATGGTCAGTAGACCCTTAGTGGCTACATACCCCACACAGAGTGACCTGCAGCTGTGGAGGGCTGGACTGAATGATCATGGTAGCTCCTTCAGCCATTTCTTGTCAAGTGGCATTGGGAAATACTGGGTTTTTAGGCAGTGCATGAAACCGAGAACAGCTATTTCTCTAGTGCCAATGCTCTTATTTAGGACATGTCTCCTAAGTAAGACCGTGTCCTGAATAAGACCATGTGTACTTGTGGTGGGCTGACCCTGGCTGGATACCAGATGTCTACCAAAGCCACTCTATCAGTCCCCCTCCTCAGGTGGACCGGGGAGAGAAAATATAACAAAAGGCTCATGGATAGAGATAAGGACACGGAGACATTGTTCACCAATTACTGTCACAGGCAATCCAGACTCAACTTGGAGAAATTAGTTTAATTTATTACCAAAAAAATCAGAGTAGGATAATGAGAAATAAAAATTGAACCTTAAAACACTTCCCCCCCACCCCTCCCTTCTTCCCAGGCTTAACTGTACTCCTGATTTTCTTTACCTCCTCCCCACCAGTGGCACAGGGGGATAGGGAATGAAAGTTGCAGTCAGCTCATCAAATGCTGTCTCTGCCGCTCCTTACTCCTCAGGGGGAGGACTCCTCACACTCTGCCCCTGCTCCAGCATGGGTCCTTTCCATGGGCTACAGTTCCTCATGAACTTTCCCAGTGTGGGTCTCTTCCATGGGGTGCAGTCCCTCAGGAGCAGACTGCTCCAGCGTGGGTCCCCCGTGGGGTCACCAGCTCTGCCAGTTCCAGTGTGGGCTCCTCTCTCCACAGGTCGTGCCAGGAGCCTGCTCCAGCATGGGCTCCCCACAAGGGTCACAACCTCCTCCAGGCACCCACCCGCTCCAGCGTGGGGTCCTCTTGGGCTGCAGGTGGAGATCTGCTCCACTGTGGACCTTCATAGGCTGCAGGGGGACAGCCTGCCTCTCCATGGGCTGCTCTGGTGTCTGGAGCACCTCATTCACCTCGTTCTGCACTGACCTTGGTGTCTGCAGGGCTGTTTCACATATTCTCACCCCTCTCTCTGCTGCTATTGTCTGGGTTTTTTTTGCCCCTTCTTAACTATGTTATCCCAGAGGCACTACCACCACCACTGACAGGCTCAGCCTTGGCCAGCGGCAGGTCTGCCTTGGAGCCGTGTGGCATGGGCTCTATCAGACACAGGGGAATCTTCTGGCAGCTTCTCACAGAAGCCACCCCTGCAGCCCCCCCACTACCAAAACCTTGCCACACAAATCCAATACAGTACCAAACAACACATTTATGGAACATCTAAATCAAACCAGCTACTGCAGCAGTCTTGTCACTGCTGCACAGCTGATCAGTAGAATGACATTTGCCTGGATGGGATGCAGGGCAACACCACATTAAGGAGTTCCTTATGTGCTCCGACTCCTCTCCTGTCCTTGTCCAGCATGGTAAGGTTTTAAGTATGTTCATTCATTCACTCTAAAGGAAATCAGATTACTTCTCCAATGCAGCTCAAAAAGCACAAGCAACAAAAGCAAGACTTCAAAAGCACAAGAAAGAAGTGCACAAACTTTTTATTGTCATGAGGTCCTCTGTCTCATCAAGCCACAAGCACAGTGACAGGAGTTCAAAGTACTCCTGACAGTGCTATACTACCCCAGAACTCTCTTCACCAGTGTCATGACAGGTATTCAAGAGGACTTGCATCTTGAAGAGACTGATAAATCACAGAAAACCTATATGGACAAGCCAACATATATAATCAACATAACTGACTGCCCAAACTAGCCAACATCATTTAAAGATACACCCAAAGTCAACAGCAGATGGGAAAGGGGAAACAAAGGGGTAAAAGTCTTAGAACTCCATAAATGAAGTTTTTTTTAAAAACTCAAGTTTCTAACACTTTGTAGTCATGATGTTACAGATCTAAACTGCTTTAGTTAAATAAACAATTAAGGTCTCCTTTGAAAAGGAGAACAGCATGCTTCAATTAGTTCCTATACAGTACAAACTCTGCACTTCCTGATGATACAGAAAATGGGATATTGGCTTAAGTAACTTCTACAAGACTTTGGCTGATGCCTTTACTTTTCATAAAATTTCAGACTAAATGTAGGCCACCTTATGACTTAGACTAGCTAACAGACTCTGTTTCCTCCACATCTGTCAATGCTCATGTGCAAAACTCCCCCACCAGTGTGTAATTTTCCTTTCCTAGAGGAGGCAGCAATCGGAGCGTGCCATTTGTGCACCGAGAGGGCAAAGGGACGTTCCTAACTCTGCTGGCGTCACAGCAGAGGCTGATAAACAATCCATATCATTTGGCCGCCTCATTTGATAAGCTTTACATTTATTTTTATCATCTGCGCAAGAGAAAAACGATAGACAGTAAGGCTTGTTATATGTTATACTGCTCCACACGCAGACGTGAAGAGAACTAATTTTGCCCATTGTTACAATTAATAATACAGTTTTCAAATTTTCACTTTGGAGACAAGATATGATAATATCCAATCTGATCCGAAAGAAGATTGAATCCTTTGTCCTCTTGAAAAGTACAGCGTCATGACGCAATTTCACATACAACAGGGCAAACCAGCCTGAGCACGTCTCGTGCCATTCACTGTCATGCGGAGCCAATAATCTATTTCTGACTCACACGGATGGCCTGTTCCCATATTTGACAAGGTAACATTCATCCCTCTACCTGAAGCAATGTAATTCTTCACTGGCAGAAAGTGAGACCTGCAGCAGTCTTAGTCTGGCAGTACCAAGAAGGAAATTTGCATTTCATTCACATACATAAAGGAAATACCTGCTAGATATATACAAAACCCTAGTGGTGTCTCCTTTTCCTGTGGTTACACTGAAAAAGATCAGGTGAAGTTTTTTACATCTATGTATTCATCACATATTTCTTAAAAGTGCCCATGAGGGATGGTTAATGAATGTTTAAAAAAAAAAAAAAAATAAAGGAAGGTCTAGTTGGTTGTTAGGGCACTCAGGATTTAGCCCTCTTGAGCTGAAGTTGCCGATCACAGATTTCCAGTGATCAGAGACCCAATAACACTCCATGTTCCAGGTCCCAATCTGTCAAACGGGAATAAACAGCAGTATATTTCACATTACTATCTAGAGGACAAGTGCTTTAAGGGTGCTCAAACATCGTGGAAGTGGAGAACATACACTTTCTTTAGGCCAAAATATTTTTGCCAAACTACCTCTACAGTGCACGGTCAGTCGGGAACTGGTAAGCTGTGCCCTTCCACAGGGACTGGCAACACTCTGATTACTATCCATGACTGTCAATGCTTTTTAAAGCCCGTATTTCAGATAGCTGATTATTACCAAAATAAAATTGCATGTGATTTCCCCAGACCACAAGAGTAGCTGTTTTTTCCTCAAAAGTTAGAGACAAGCACAAAAAGCCTATGCTTGATTTCCTATTTCAAAAGCTTTTTGTTTTTACCTGTGTTCCCTTAACTTGTCCTTCTCTACAGAACATTTTACGTAGTTCTGTAAAAAGAACATTGCCACTTGCAAAAAAAACACGGCTATAAAAAGTTTATGTCTCTCTCTAGGTTCCCAGGCTTCCAACTTAGAGATATTTCCATTCAGAAGGAGAAACAAGACAGCTTAGCAACAGTTGCGGTAAGTAGTCAATCTCTCTCATGTAGACACTAATTGCTTGATATTAAAGAAAAAACTTGTTTACTTCAGTGTAAGATGATGCATTAAAAAAACCCCCTAAAACCTGAACACATGCCTTTGGGCAAACATTTCTGTTGTACATTGATGAATTAATGAGATCAACTGAAGGACTTTTTCCTCCATTCAGCTGAAGCTGTGGTCATACACACCTGCTCCCTTTATTTCATCTCCAGCACAGACCTGGCATGGTCAGCCGGTTTTTGGTCTATTTTTGGCAGGAGGATATTTGAACAATGATTGACCACGATACACTGCCTCTGCTCTAGTCAACATTAAACTCGCCACTCCTCTTTATACCCTTCCCATGAGTCTGGCTCACTTGCAAATAGGGGTAAATTACTTCTGTAGAATTTTCCTGTTTAAACTGACCAGAAGAGCAGTCTTTTTATCGTTGTGGGGCCTGTGTTTATAAATGTCATCCTTTCCTTCTTCCCTTACTACTCCCACCAAAAAGGATGGTGTGTTTCAAGTGAAAACTAGTAACTGATGACCATTTATTCTTCATGTTTCCTTTCTTGCTGTTAGTCTCACTTCAGTTGCTGAAGACAGAACTGTCCATCCTGGTCTCCTCCTTTAACTCCATCTTTCAATCACTACTGAAATGTTGACTCCCTCTATGCTTCACTTACTAAATATCTCAGACAAAACACACTTCTGGAGTTCCTCTCATGCTAGTCACCTATTTGTGAAGAAGTCTCCAAATACCTGGCTGTTCTTCCACCAGCTGGCTTAAAACTCTCCTTCTTAGGTCAAGACAAGGAATTGAGCTCCTGTGCTCAAAAAACCACTGGCGCTATCAGGCAATATGGTTCTTTTCTTCCGTATCTGAATAGGTATGGAGATTATACGTATAGCCAAGATATTTCCATCCAGGCTGAAAAAATTATTTGGAAGAGGCCTTGCTGTTGTGACGATGAACATAAAGTGCTCCCCTCCACCAGGTAAAAGAAGAGGTTGTGGCTTTGTACTGTAATTGTACTACCATTGCCACTGCCACTTTCCTGTTCTTCCAGGGGCTTGGAGACCCTCCACAGACCCGTCGAAAGCCTGCTTCTGCAAGAAAAGCTCTTCCTCTGACCTGCTACCAAAGAAAACACCCCGCAATCATTAGAAGTCATATTTATTCCAAACCCATTAATTCAGACTTCATTTCACAGGGGTTTAACTGCCATAATCTCTGCTGAATGTTGATCTCAAAAAGCAGGTGCAAAGCACTCCTCAAAGAACAGTTCATGTCAAACATTCATCAGGTCTCCCCTTCTTTTCATGCATAAATAAATGCCTCTCTCTTTTACTGTTTTCTCTCTTGTATTTGCTTTCTATAATTTCTACAAAGAGTGCTGCACAATCTCTCCTCCCAGAAGCTTCTGATCACCAGTTCTCTGTTTTAATCTTCTTCTGTCTATATTTATCACTGTATTTCACAACTTAGTCTCTTACCCTTTGATCCTTTAATAGACATCATACCCTGCAATTTCTTTATTCTTATTAACAGCCTGAACATTCTTCATCAAATACAATTCCAAATGTGTTCTTTACCACTTGTTTTCTTATTGTACTTGCAAACTTTCATCTTTCCTCTGTCTATAAAGGTGCTGCAGAAATTGTTTTCTCAACTACTGAAATTCTTCCTTTGAGTCCTCAAATTCGAAGGAAACTTCAAACACAGCCAATTTTGTCACGTCTCATTCTATTTTCTTTGGAGAGGACAACGGTGGTTATAGCATTCAGAATTCATCCCACATCATATTTTAAGTTTCATTGCTGCTAACATTGTGTCTCCTTCCTTCTGGAAATTTCTAGTTCTTTAAAAGCCAATGAAAGGGGAGAGACCTCTCCTGTTTTGCCACCTATTCAAATAACAGAGGCAACTCTTGACTTCAGCATTTTTGTATTATAAATCGGTGCAATACCAATGGATAGGCAAGTGAAATGGGAAGCATCCAAAAAGCATCACTTCGTTTTAATTAGCAAGGCTCATCATGTCAAAACTGATGTAAAGACACTGACAACATATTATGAGGTTTGCATACTTAATATTCAACATTTGTAATCATCTCTCCAGAGCCAGTTTTATCCTTTGTGATATGGAAAACAGCGGTATAAAGCCCTATTTTTGGCCAGCATGAAACAAAGGTAGGCTTTATATTCCATGAGAGAAAACACTGTTTTCCCACAGTGCACAGAATGGGAGTTGCATCCTGAATAGAAAAGGAGGAGGAGTGGGGAGGTCATTGCAGAAGAGGGATAGTTACTATGTGACTTGGAAGCCTGCTAGAAAAACAAACACAGAAAAATGGCAGTTTGGGAAAAACCACACTGTTTATCAGTCTGAGACTGACCAAGATACAATGACTTAAAAGCATATGTTCAACGTCACCAAATGTTGAAGGGCGAGCTTGCAAAACATACAGCAAAACTTTGTGAATATGTTTAGGATCTATTTAAAAAAAAAATAAATTAGACATCCAAATTTCTAGTATTTCTTCAGCTCTCTATGGATGCTTTCCTATGCCTGGCTTAAAACATGCCCAAGGCAAGCAAATAAACCTGGCATACGGTAATACCGTTCACTTTAGCCAGTTCAGCGTATCTTCTGACTATCACCACCACATACATTTCAGTCATGTGCGTCCTGCCTTGACAGTCTTACATGCTAAATCTGACAAGGACCTACTAAAGGGGGGGAGGTGTGTGTTTCATATTTTTTACATTAAGACCAATGTACATGGATGGTGCTAGAGAAACAATAGCAGAGTTTATTTTGAAGCACCTTAGAGCCTTGTGCTTATACTCACAGGACTGAATGGAGCTCACAAAATTCATCACCTAAGCATCTGAAAAACTGGCACCAGTCCTCCTTTATTAGTTGGATATTGATAAATACCATCGAGCATTATGCCAAACAGTAGAAAGCTAAGCTACTAAAAAAGATGTAACAGCAGCACACAAATTTTAAAAAAAGCTCATCTGAGTGACTCAGTCTGTTTTCATGATAAAACAAACTTTCTAGAAGCAACAATAACAAAAGGGAGTGCGGTCCATCATTCTACCAAGACATTCAGCCCTGGTGTTTACAGGTGCTTTATACCAACTAAGCAAAAAATAGCAAAGAAATTACTAGGTTATATTAAAAGAAAAGCTTTAAATAACCACTGTGTGCTAATGTTAGAGGTATGCAATGAACTAGGTTAGGTCACACCTACCACTTATTATTGACTTCAGCTCTGAGATCTCCATTATGAGCTCTACAAATACACTAGTAGAGCTGTTGAGAAGAGCATCATCAGTAAACCTTGCATCAAGCCAGCTGTTTCCTTGTTTTCCATATTTGATAAATATTAATAAATATTATGTCAATTTTCCACTCCATCCTTATTTTAAGAAAATCCCAGCAGTTTAGTTGCAGCAGTTCCTGGATCGCTTTATTTTTCCTTATTTATATGAGAGCAGGAAGACAGTAGTCCAGGAAAATCACCTCCCTGAGATTTCCTCATCTTTGTTGCTTTTATATTAAATACATGGCTAAAGATATGATCGTTGCTGTCCTAACCCCTTCCTCATAAACACGGTCACATCATGTCACAAAAGATGGTGTCACATCTAATATTAGAAACAAATCTCAACTGTGATGATTTTAACGCTGAACCTAACCTTGAGAAATGCTAAGCGCCTTCCAAGAGGTACAGGAAAAGAGATTTGAGGGTTCTCAGCAACATACAGATTTTGATTGCAGAATAGCAAATCAAAAGACAATGGTAAAATGAAAAACAAAACAAAACAAAACCCAAGAAAAAAGAAAGAGAGAGAGATTTAGAATAGGTACTGCAGGAAAACAGAGTAGAAAGTGGCAGGATTAGTGCTATTCATTTATATATAATACTAAAGACTAACATGCTCTTAATTTTTACGGTTCAATTCAAAATCTAAGTCAGTGGCTGACAGGACTATAACTGCTTCAAAATATATTAAGGCCTGCAGGTTTGTGGGCCATTTGACCCACAGAAAAAATAACATTGCATATTAAAGATAAGCCTTAAATGACCTTATTTACTTCGGTATACCACCTGACAGCATCGATGAGATCACTAGCTATTTTTAAATTACTCCAGAGCACAAAAGTGTGTGTGTGTGGAGACACTGGAATATGAAAAAAACAACGAAGCCAAAACTAGGAAGCTAACAAGATACTTCCTAGTTCCTGCTACTTTGCAATTTATTGTTTTACACTTCACATTCTTTTCTGTTGTCTTTCCACTCCGCGTGCAAACTTGCCACACAGCTCAGTAACTAACCCCATTTGTAAATTACTCAGTATGGTCAATATACCAGATTAAAAATTATTATAATAATTTATAACAATGATGTCATGAATCAAGGAAGACTAGTATGTCATTCTAAATTTAAATCATTAGCAGTATCCATTTTTATGCAAGTTATCTTGTCTACAGTTATTTGGAACGCAATTTGATTTATTTCCGTTTAAGTTAAATGTGGCAAAGATGTGTTGCATGAAGTATGAAATTTCCTTTAAAAACATATCATATCAATGAAGGAATTATAACAGACAACATTTCTACCGTATAAGATGTGCAACATGTGCTTTACCATTTCTCTTTTATAAAAGCTTGTTTTCTTCAGATTACACTGCATCAAAACCTTTCAAATGCAATTATTATAGACTTTCTGACAAGATGCTGAAGATAAGGTGTCCAAAGCTCAGAACTTCTGACTTCCAAGAGGGACTGTGAAAGCTGCAACTGTATATCGTACTTCCCGATAAAGTAAAATACAGGGGCTGAGTTGTTTTTCCTGGTGGAGCCGATGGGATTTTCTGTCACTGGCCCAAGCAGCTCTGGATTCCATCCCTGCACCCCATACAAAACAGCATGTAGAAAATACAGGCAAGTGAAATATATATGTCTGTCTTGCAGCATAAGGTACAGTGAAAAGATCAGCAGACCTTTTCCTTATTTTATTTTACTTTAGTGAGCCATTTAGGATAACTGCAATCACAGTCAAGATGTGACACTGCCTAAAAGTCTGTGCAATGACCACACAGACGAAGTATGGAAACTTGAAAAATCAACAAACTTACTTATCAAAATACGTATTTCATATAGATAAGTTATATGAAATACATTCTCCAAAGACTCTGGCTCCCAGCTATGGCAAGATCTGAGCTTTCATTCAAAAGATTAAGCTTCTGATACTACAGCTGTGAAGCTCTCTGAACTCATGGTGTTCACTGCTATGGAAAAGGACCTGCAGGAGAGAAGCTTTGGAGGAGATGTTTCTGTTCCAGCTTAGAAGTGGCACAGACAAGATCGAGTGAAGAATCAAACATTGAGTATAGGATCTTTCCCAAGGCGAAGGTGCAAATTCTTCAGAGTCCCCTCCCCTCACCTGCAATCTGACTTGAAGGATAAAGACTTTACTTTGCGTTTGTCCAATCCATAGGAAATTGCCTGCTGTCACCTACAGCTGATAAGCTCCAAAAATGGAGTAAAATTGATCTCAAAGGGAAAAATGGATTGATTAGGAGGGGGGGAAAAATCATTAAACAGAAAGGGAAAAAGAGTTATTTACTTCCTTTGAAAGGTTACAAATTAAAATTCCCATATCACTTAGCAACGAAATATGTGTTCAATACAAATGGTTTTTGTTTTCCCACCTGGAGAGAAGAGTTGACAGCGCAACTGTTAGCAGAATTACTGCTTCAATAGAAATCTGCCATCATAAACAGTTCAGTTATAAATAAAAAAGGTGCATTGTCTATTACAGTTTCAAAAGCTTGTCAAAACCACTAAAAATCAATTTCCTTGTACTAAATTAAGTGTTGTGGCTTGGCAACTTATTATCACAACTAATTGGGAAGCATATATGAGCCTGGTTTTACCATGCTATGACATGTCAAAATCCCACAAAGGACTCCATGGGGAAAGTATGAATCTAGGTAGAAACAGCTGTTTGTGTCAGGTATAATCACCTTCTTACTATAAGAAAGTATAACACAAACATGAGGCCCAATGCCCCGTTGATACGCGAAACAAATATATTCCCAAATATGTATCATTTTCTTAAAACACTATTCATAATTTTCTGCAGTATTGCCTCAAGCCATAGAGAAACATCAACATCTACATCAGTGCCTTGGAAAACAGTTTTTATTATCTGGCAGAGAATTACTACTGAACTTACTATTTCAATCTTTATATCCCAGGTATAATCAGTTACTTATGCAATCTAAAATTAACCTAATGAGTATATTCTAGTCTTCTGACCTAACAGATTTTTATTTCCTTTTCTACTTGGTATAACATGTCTTTAGATTGTTTTTGTAATTGAAACTATACTGCACTACAAGCTTTAAGTTATTTCGTACAATCATAGAATCGTTCAGGTTGGAAAAGACCTTTAAGATCATCAAGTCCAGCCATTAACCTAACCCTGCCATCCCACCATTAAACCATGTCCCTAAGCACCTCATCTACCCGTCTTTTAAATACCTCCAGGGATGGGGACTCAACCACTTCCCTGGGCAGCTTGTTCCAATGCTTGACAACCCTTTTGGTGAAGAAATTTTTCCTGATGTCCAACCTAAACCTGCCCTGGTGCAACTTGAGGCCATTTCCTCTTGTCCTATTGCCCGTTACCTGGGAGGACACTGACATTGTACTTTTTCTTAGCGATAACAGCAATGCAGTAACAGTCTGATTTTGCTTTAATGGAGAAAACACATGAAGGTGTCACATCCCTTGAGCGCTTGCGGTCCATCTGTGTAACAGTGCTACCGCGCAGGAGTGCCAGGCTGCCCCTCATAGGGAGTGCATATAGCTCCGTCATCAAGTGGCCAAAGTGACCGCGCACCTAGTGTGACACTGCTGGAAGCAGTGATACCCACTCAGGTTAAAAGCCCTGCAGCGTTGAATTCAAGGCTGGCTACAGAGTTGGATGGATAGATGTGTTGGCGCGTTGTGTGGTGGAAGCCAAGGAAGTCACCTACAGCCAGCAACAAAACCTCATTATCACGAGTTCAGTGCCAGGTAGATCCCTGAAGCTGGGAAAAGGAGACAAAAGACCAACAGCACCTGCCAAACTGCAGAACTAGATCTTAATCGTATTTTTACAATGCAGTCCCTAATGTCACAAAAGGCTTTCAGTATTCCCCAACCATGTATAAGAGAAGGACCTCCAAAGCCAACCAGTGGATGCTCATCATTTGACCCATCCATTTAGCTGTCTATGGCGCGTTTATTATTGACAGAGGCAATAAAGGTATTTTAGTCTATTGACCTGGTTATTTTCTGTTTTTATCTTTTCCAAGCAACTTTAATGTTTACTGAATTAAAATAAATCAATGTTTTACTAGCTGCAATCTGTTGAATTCCATGCCTCCCCCTATCCCTAATGATAATACGAATCAAGCATTCTATTTCTAGCATTTCTTGTAAGCATTGTTTATTTTCTCAGCCCTGCATAACAAGCAGAGCAGTTGCAAATGTCAGGTAGGAGCTGGTGCTGCACCATTTTAACTGGTGTGACAAAAAAACCCCATCTTTCACTCAAGTTATCTAAAAGTTTACCTCTCATGAGAACATCCCACCGAGGCTTACACATATGAACTGTTTCATTGCAGGGAAATGCCTTGTCGAACGACACCACGTAAGGATATTATGAACTCTTAAATATAAAAAAAGCTGTGGCTTTTGCAAACACAGAAGCATAAACTCCGATACACCGTAACTTCACAGAAGTGGATGTAACTACAAACAGTAATCATCTGACTTGAACAGTCAGGTCCTGGCTGGCCCTGATCCAGCGAGACTACTGCCAAAGGCAACAAGGTAGATTTCTTCTTCTCTTGCTCTTTCTTTGTTTACTTTCAAAGTTGCATGTAAGTTAAAGGATGAGAACAGCCAAAACAGAAACGGGACACTAAAAAGTGCTAAATCCTCAGAGGCTGCAGTGAGATTACACAGAAAAGCACCCAACTAAAACCACAGTACTAACGAATCTCACCTAGTAAGGAGAGCTTGAGAACAAGAAGATGTCCTTCAAAAAGCTGAAGTTGTGCCCAGATGAAAATCATAGAGAGGATTAAATTAAATACAGGAACACAATAACGCCCCCAACCCACCCTAAAACACGTAAGGATCAGCTAGCAAAATGACAAATAATTCTGCCTTCAAACACATAAGGTGCAAAAGGACTGTCAGAGCAAGTCTGCAGGCCCAGTTCATGTTCAGGATGTGATAACGGCATCCAGAGAATACAAGGCCATTGCAGTGAGGCTTAAATGAATACTGTGCATGCACAGTGAACACTGGCTCACTCAGAAGCAGGGGTAAGCGGTGAAATGGTAAATCTGCAATAGCAAAGACAAGAGCTAACCATGCAGGACTGCAAAAGAGATTTCTGAAACTGAATGGGCAATAAAATGGCAAATGAATTCAAGGAAGGTAAAGGGAAAGCGATGTGCATAAGTACAGCAAACCTAGCTTCACATGTAAAATGACATTTTACAACCACAACCACTCAGGAGTGAAATCTTAGATTTGTAAATAGTTCCACAAGAACACATCTGCTGAGTTTGAAGTTTGAAGTCAGAAAAAGGACAATTGAAAATGGTATTAGGAAAGCAACAGGGAACCAAATTGAAAGCATCATCACACCACTGAATAAATCCCCAGCTTAACTCGATACCTGGTACACTCTGGGTGCCCTCATTTCAGAAAGGATATAGTAGAATTGGGAAAGGTTCAGAGAAGGGCAGTGAGGATACAAAATTACTTCTGGATGGAGGAGCTACTAAGTTAGAACTCTTTAGTCTGGATAGGAAGGATACGATAAAGGTCTGCAAATTCATGAGCAGTATAGAGAGTGGCTAGGGACCAGTGCTCAGTGTCAAGTACAAGAGCTAAATGCCATCACAAGAAACTCAAAGAAAGTCACTTGAAATGAAGCAAAACACAGTTTTTCACACACTAGACAACAGACCTGTGGAACTCCCTGAAAAAGGATGTTATGGATGCCAAATCAAGTCCCCTGAGGTGAAAACAGCTGGAGGCTGGGAGATTACTGAAGAGGAATATCATCCAAGTTCATCCCAGACATCTGTTTACAGCCAGTCCTGGAAACAGGGTACCTAGTTCTTCATGGTGGGGTACCACCACGGCATTGGAAGGAAGCTGCGTGTGACACTGTAGCAGGACACTTTCCGATATCATTCTGAAAAGTACTGTCTTTTAGATGGGTGCCATCACTCAGGTAAGTGAATTAGGCATTTAAAGACCTTCAGACAAGGCAGCTCACATCTGTTAACAGAATCTTCTTGAAACAAGAGGTGGAGTTTACTGGTTTTGTATTTAGCCAAAAATAAACAGAAATGTCATCTTCCTCACAAGTCTTACTTTCGGGTGTCTGCTTCAGTGCCTCAGAACAACCAAAGAAAGCAGAGACACAGACACAACACAGCCCAAGCCAGATGTGCTCAGCCTCTCTCCATCTCAGGGGCTCCTCTCAGTAGATAACTTACTCCATTAGAGACTGCCCACTCCCACCTGCCATATTTTCTTGTTCCCAGGTAGGCAAGTGGGCTCTGGACAGGTCTACACACAGCAAAATCTGGCAGAGCCAAGAAAACCAACCTACAGCACAAGCGTTATAGCTGAAATGCCCAGTCACTGTGAAAACCACTTCATGGAGGTACCAGACTAACGCACAGGAGAAGACTGCCTGGGCACTCTCACTCAGGCCACAGGGCCAGAAGGAAGACAGTGCTGCTGCAAAAAAAAGGCATCTGGACTGATGACCTAATATTTACAGTGTGATAAAAAATGCAAACTCTTAAATATATTGTATGCCATGAAAAAAAGAAAGGATTATGCATTTTATTTCTGAAATTCAACTATATTTGACATTGTTTGTTCAACCTAGTTGTAAATATTTATAAATCTTCAAGCAATTCAAAACCTCATATATGTAATAAATCTAACGTAACCTGAATGAAATGCCTACAAGCTATGCCTTAAGACACAGCAAGCTAAGAGTTAACAAGTTTTGCTAAGCAAGTCATCCCCATTCACTTAATAGTATCCCCAGCCAGCAAAAGGAAAAATATGTCCCCATAACATTATACTAATAATTAACTGTGATGCCATTAAAGGCCTGTGCTTAGGGCTCCACAGGGACAATGAATTATGTATTTACATTTTAGCCAGGAAAGTAGTTGCCTGGTAGCAAGGATGCTCACACCTGCTGCAAAATAGTTACAGGGAAAATATTAAAGACCAGAGAAAAATAAAATAAAAAAAACCAAACCCTTTGTAATCCTTTAAATGTAATTTAGGAACTTGCTGGTTTTCTACAGAGCATTAGTAAAGATTTACCTTCTTACACTGCATTTCTTTGTTGTAAAGTATTAGCATGTTTTCTAATATTCTGAGGTTAGATAAGGAGATATGAGTCCAAATTACGACAGAGAAACCATTTCTTTTTATTCTGCTCACAGTTGTACTAGTGAGTTTGGGCAGATGAATTATGCCTCATATACACCTGTGTGCATATATATATATAAATATAAAAACAATCAAATATAAGAACACAGAAGTAAACAAAACTATTCTCAAAAACTGAAGTGCACAAAATTCTATTCAGTGCACTACTGAATCCACATTGCAGACAAAGATAATTTTCACAGAATGTCCCATCACAGAAAATCTCCAAGCAAAATAATTACATCTGGCTATTGCCTTTTGGCTGATGGAATTGTACCCATCTCACACTACTTAATATGTCATACAAGCTTATCACAGATTCCTTGTGTATTACCCCTCTTTTTCTCTAAATATCTTCATTCAACAGTTAGAACTTAAGAATTTACCTTTTCATATGTGCATACATATGTGTATATAAATATATATAAATAAAAATAAAAATTAAATGCAAACAAAACTATATATATATATATAAAAGTATTTTTATCCCACAAGGTTCAAATGAAAGCTTGAGAACGTGACATAAATCTTCAGACTAAAAAAGAACCAAACAGAAGGCAAATATAGGACTCTCCTAAAGATACTTAAACAATATATAATTATTCAGTAAATAGCTTCTGAGTTTACTGGTTTTTGAGGACTGACTCACAACTTTTATTCTGGGTTGGCAACATAGCCTCACTGTCTCTCACGCATTTCCTTAACTGGACTATGAAGTCAGAGCTGAGCAACGTAAGATACTCTCACACTTTTCTGGGAATGAAGGGTGAGGGTTAGCAAAACAGGCACCATTTCCTGCCATGTAGCACAGATTTTTACCAATGGTTAAAGCTAGATGAAATAATAAATTTTAAAAAACAAAACAAAATCAAACAAACAAACAAAAAAAACTTGTCAGAAATGATAGCACAGAGACTCTGTTTTCTGTTCTTCAAAGAATGAGAATTATTTTGACCAAATTATATAATTTCAAATAGAAAGCCCTTGTCCTCTAAGCAGAGTTTAGGTAAAACCATTAATTACCTCGTAGCTAATTAAAAGGGACCGCCTGCTATCTGCAAGCAGAGTTTGGGTGACATAGTGGAGCATCTGTCATACGAGGAGAGGCTGAGAGAGCTGGGAATGTCTAAGAAGAAAGAAGGCTTAGAGGGATCTTCTGAATGTGTATAAATACCTGATAGTAAAGAAGGAGACACAGTCTTCTCAGTGGTGCCCAGTGAAAGGACAAGAAGCAATGAGCACAAATTGAAATACAGGCAATTCCATCTAGAAATAAGAAAAAAAACCAAAACAAACCCTCATTTACGGTGAGGGTTATCAAACACTGGGACAGTTTTGCAAGTGAGCTTGTAGAGTATCCATCCATGGAGATATTCGAAACCTGACTGGACATGCTCCTGGGTAACCTGCTGTAGCCGACAATTCGACCATTTTGTTTCCCAAAACAGAAAAAATAAAACTTCTTTGGAGAAGTCAGAACTTACTGAGATCAAACCCAGCAACATGCCATGCATGAATGACCCTTTGCTCTCACAGAGAGATCCTCCATCTTTTGTGGTGCCTCACATGAGTAAGGAGACCACCTGAACACCTCTCAGTGCAAGACTTATGCCTTACATGTAGACTTACAAGTTCATGGGTTTTATACTTGTTTTATTTATTTCGTAATTGATTTGCGCTGGTGGGTCAAGCACAGACAGGTTTATTTAAGCAGCCTATTTTGGTTAACTTAAACACATAGCTAATAAATTCAAGCTATGAATAGACTACCTGCTCCAGACCTAGCCCTGCCGGTTTAATGTATTAATGTCCCCATTGCAATCCTGCAGCTGTAGTCTACTGCCTGAAGAACTCTGCTAGCAGAAGATATTTTCACTCGAAAAATATTGTATTTTCACTTTGAACGCCAGTCAGATGACCTATCTGGATGCCTCAGATGCTTTTGCCTTCAGTGGAGAAGTTGCACAAGCCCTTATTCTGGCAAAGTTTTGGAAATACCAAGCCCCAGATGGAAAGAAACAAGCCACTGGCACAGATAATAAGGCCTTCAACCAGCACAGCTGCTCAGAGCAGACATGGCCATCAGCAAAGCCAAAACAAACTCAATTCAAACTGAACAATCTCTCAGAGGTTTAAATTCAGGCTAAGTTCAGGTTTAAAGACAGGCTCAACTCCACTGACTTAAAAACAGAGCCTTAGCACTTCACTGCAAAATTCTTACATGGAAGATCACTTTCCCCGAGTTGGGTGGAAGCATGCTTTCATAACTACGTGTGGGAATCAGAGCTTGCTATCTGACCTGACCGATGTACAACTGCATAAAAACTAGAGGAAAAAAGCTTGTGTTTTTTTGAACTGATGCAGGGAATCTGCTCTCACAACTCGCAAACAACATTAGCCCATGTGTATTTACTTTATACTGTTGCAACATGTAAGGATAAATTATGCACTTGTTGCCAGGACTACAGATCCATACAAAGTTATTTTAAAGGGACATAGATGGGATGAAAGTTGGGAGAAGACTGAAAACCTCAGTATTGTGGACATGCCCCTTGGCCCCACCATCACCCCTCAGTGTCAGAATTGGACCCGTTCACTGTGTCCAAACATGTCAGGAGCAGAGTTATGCAAAGCCCTGGCTCTGTTACACGTCAGGGATCTTGACTTTGCGCCAGAGCTACCACGGCTGAAAGGCCCAGAGCTGCTCTCCATCCCCAACATAGACCTGGCAGCGGACACGTCTATTTGGCTTGCGCTCCCTGAGGTTACGGGCTTTGGATGCCACTTGGAGTCCAACACATGCTGCAGCACCCAAGATAGCAAAGCTGCCTTCATCACTACAGCTGACCACTAGATACTGGCAGGGATAGCATAACCCAAGCCCAAGCCCTTCCATGCTGCTTCACGAACTCCACGCTGCAGCCTCCATACTGCAGCTATGACGGCTTCCTCAGGCCAGAGCAAGCCACTCAACCTCCAGTCTGCATGTATGGTGGAGATCGGGGGCTGCATCAGCAAGCCACTTGTTGGGACCTTGGATGCTCCCAGTTAAAGAGTTAAAGGCATCGAACCATGAGTTCAGGTACAAATGTATGACCTCACCACACGAATGAACTCATAAGACAGCATGTGTATTTTTAGGACAGAATTTTTGGAAGCCTTCAGCATTGGTCTAATTCTGTTCCCACTGATTTGAGTTCTAGTATTCTAAAGACTCTACAGTCATACTGTTATTTAAGCCAATGGGAACCTGCTAGAAACTGACATACTCTCTTTTGCTGTGGCACCTTGATTTTTTAAAAATTAACTAACTGCATTGTTAAAATTAAATTGGTTTATATTTTAACAAAACTTACTTTGAAAATAAATTATTGTTCCTCCCTTTTCTCTTAACTTTCTTTTCCTACAAAGGCACGTCTGAGTTTTACTGAACTTAGAAGGTCATGAAGTCATGCCAGTTTACACAACTTTGAAACCAGCTTCAAAATACACTGTATGATGAATCTAGATAACAGACTTTGCTCTAGTGAGAGTCATGAACTTTTCAGCAGCAAAATCAGTATGTGAATTAGTATCTGATCACTACACATCAATCGTACGAATAAACTGAAGAAAAAGATAGCACATCATCAACTTGGGTATAAATAGCCTCCGGCTCACCAAAACCTTTGTGGACAATAATAAAGTATTAAGTGGAAAGTAAAGTAACTTACCGTAATTAGATTTAGACTGCTACTTAAGGAAAGTGGTGACTCAACACTAATAACTAATTTTACCTTCCGCGATTAGTGAAAGCTGATTTGAATTAAGTATGTTATCTGCTGGCTCTGACATGATTATTATCTTACAAAAAATGCCTTACTAGTTTTGCTGCAGCTACAAATTTTTCTTTAACGGGTATGCTCAGCAACACTGTAAGTATTCCACTACTCATACATTTCTAAGCTCTCCTATAACATGCAAAACTCATGAGTAGAATCCAGGAGCTTTTGTCATTGTTTGGTATGGACTGAATTCTGTGAAGGGCTGAGAAGCCTCTGGTTTAGGATCTATGTTCTCAGAGATAAGAGAGATGTAACTATAAAGTGAACACAAGTTTCTCCCAGTCCCAGTCACTAATGCTACACAAAAGCAAAAAAATACACGGGAGTTAAAACCTTCACAGGCTTCAGTTGATACTGAGACATTGCGAAAAAGGTAGGTGAATATGATAATGGTGAAATTATCTAGCCATAATTCCCATTTAATTGCCTTTACTCATGTGACAAATTATTTGATTGCTCAGACTGAAACATGAATAAAGACAAGATGCAGCAGAAAGATACAGAAGACAGCTGGGTATTTACAGCAGTCCAGGTGGGGTTGACAAGACATCTACTATCTAACGGATCTTGAGAAACGTCTGGCATCCCACAGTAGCTAGATAGCAATTCCCTCATCAAGAACGTGCAACAAAGTGCCTCACAAACGGTCTCACTAACTGGATATGAACGATAAAGTATGTGGTAAAAGAACTATAACATGACCTGAAACATGTATTTGAATATTGTGATAGTGCCATTGTTAGCGGTGGATACTATAATTTCAAGAGAAAACAGACAGATTTTGCCCTGCATTCCAGTGCTGAAGAGGATGTTTAACGATACTTTGCTCATTTAATGGAGTCAGTGCTTTGCTTGAAACTCAGAATCTAGAATTGAAGACAGAAGAACTTGGGAAATAATCATGTAGATATTCACCTCCTTCTCCACATCTTTAAACCTTACCTGTGTCTTTAAATCTGGAGGTTTAACCCCTCAGAAAAATAATAAATGAAACCTTATATTACAAAGTGAAAAATCTCTTCTCCCTATATTGCTATCACAAGGGGTAGATGAAAAAAGTATTTCATATACACTTCATAAATTGAGCAAAAATCTAGTAACTTAGTATTTTGCCTTGCTTGACCAGAAGAGAGAAAAAAAAAAAATTAAAAGAGAAAACACAGACTTGAAATAAATAGTTTAAGACGTGAGGACTTATGTTCTTGATGAAGCAGGTAGTGGTAGCGGTTGTTCTTTTGACTAAGTTCCTCACTCATGCCTATGTTTTTTCACTGTTCGGTGACCAGCGGCACATCTATTTAGACAAGATGCAGCAGAAAGATACAGAAGACAGCTGGGTATTTACAGCAGTCCAGGTGGGGTTGACAAGACATCTACTATCTAACGGATCTTGAGAAACGTCTGGCATCCCACAGTAGCTAGATAGCAATTCCCTCATCAAGAACGTGCAACAAAGTGCCTCACAAACGGTCTCACTAACTGGATATGAACGATAAAGTATGTGGTAAAAGAACTATAACATGACCTGAAACATGTATTTGAATATTGTGATAGTGCCATTGTTAGCGGTGGATACTATAATTTCAAGAGAAAACAGACAGATTTTGCCCTGCATTCCAGTGCTGAAGAGGATGTTTAACGATACTTTGCTCATTTAATGGAGTCAGTGCTTTGCTTGAAACTCAGAATCTAGAATTGAAGACAGAAGAACTTGGGAAATAATCATGTAGATATTCACCTCCTTCGCCACATCTTTAAACCTTACCTGTGTCTTTAAATCTGGAGGTTTAACCCCTCAGAAAAATAATAAATGAAACCTTATATTACAAAGTGAAAAATCTCTTCTCCCTATATTGCTATCACAAGGGGTAGATGAAAAAAGTATTTCATATACACTTCATAAATTGAGCAAAAATCTAGTAACTTAGTATTTTGCCTTGCTTGACCAGAAGAGAGAAAAAAAAAAAAATTAAAAGAGAAAACACAGACTTGAAATAAATAGTTTAAGACGTGAGGACTTATGTTCTTGATGAAGGAGGTAGTGGTAGCGGTTGTTCTTTTGACTAAGTTCCTCACTCATGCCTATGTTTTTTCACTGTTCGGTGACCAGCGGCACATCTATTTCTTCAGATAAAAATTCCCAGAAATTATCATTAAGGCAGGGTTAGTATTGGCAACCTCTCCCTTGTTTGCACAGCATGTACCAGAAAAACAGAGTCCCCTGTTTGTTCATTTACAGTTAACTTATCTACAGAGACCCTAGCAGTAACATACAATCATGAAATTCACTTCAGCTCTTGACCTAAGTGAGTGCAATTCCTTTCTCTTCAGTGGAGCCTCCTATTTAACCATGGCTGTTCGTGGTCCCCAACAGAATTCGACAGACAGAGTTGCTCTGGTATCTCTTCTTAAAGTAGCATTGAATTTCTCAAGGACAAACTTGGCAACTTTGCTGTAAAGCTCATGCATAAAGAAATTTCCCTGGGCAGGAGGTGCCCGCCAGAGAAACACTGCTGCAGCCACAGATGTTGTTCTGCAAATGGGATCGCAGGAGATGCGGAACTATTTATATTTAGTTTGAAGGAAGCTCAATGAGAAAGGGGAGGTACATCAGGGAATGCACTGAGGTTGTAAATTTCCACATCAGCATGGCCTAATATGGGTCCTCTTATTGCACCAACAAATGTTCATGTCCCTTCCAAAAAACAATGAAAGTAATTGTTGCAGTATTGTTCCTTTTCCCTCTGGGTGTTCCTCTTTTTCACATCTCCTTACGTTAAGTTTCAGTGACTTTAGATCATGGTTCACAGCCTGTATGTTCACACTTACGCCTGTGCCGTTCTCCGTACGGCTGACAGGTTTGCATTTCTCAGTCAGGTGAGCACAGAGCATACTGCAAAACCATTCTGGAAGAGGAAAAATCCAGCTGTTTCAGTGTCTTTTGCTGTGCTTTACCTAGGGCTGCGCACGGCTTATTAGCTTACGCAGTATTTTCTTACTTAGCTAGAGATTTCTACAGCTGCTTTATTGAGTGTTCTATGGGATCACACAGGTGACGCTGATCCAAACCGAGTCTCTTAATAATGCGTATGGACTATGTCAGTTTTATTATTTGGGTTTACTGTGATGTAAATGAGAACAGAGACAGAGCCTTGGCTCCTACCTACAAACATCAGAGCCGTGCCTCTTTTACGAAGTATTTTTAAGTTAGAGAGCAGGACTGTCCCCATAGGTTGCTTTCCCCTCAGGCACCGATTCTAAAATCAATGGCTGAATTTACAGGAGAAAAAGACCTTTGCAATCTTTTCAGATCCCAAATGGGCAACCTCTATTAGAGCGTGTTTTATTTTCACAAACTAAAGCACAACAACCATGAAGGGCATGTGAGCCCCCCAAACCCCTACGTACTCGTTCCACTTCAGTGAAACCAAGTGAAGTGAAACTGGCAGGTTTGCTAAAGCTCAAATAAAGCTTATTTTCTTGTACTAATTTAAGAGAGTACCTGAAAACTTCACCTATTCAAAGCCTGTCTCCTCTGCCATCTGCTGGAGCCCTACAATATAAACCCTGACATACCATACTACAACATTTGAAATCTGCCACAAGGAAAACATTATTATTATGTAAAATAAATTAGATGTATAATCAGATAATCATGAAGAATACTTATCAGGTTGATTAGCACAGCAAGAAAGCTTTGATCTTGGATATAGCAGTTAGGTCAGCATCCCATATCAAAGAAATAAAATTCTTTCAGGCCCTTCAATAAACGAGCATTAAAGTAAAAGTTATTGGTCCTAACACTAGCCTTCTCACAATATATAGCTGGATACTTCAATGTAGTTCATAAAGTTGCCCGAGATGTAGCCATTTATAATGGAGTCCAGACTGTTATGTTATTTTCCTCTGCGTTTTTAAAGCAAGTGTCACAAACAAGTTTCAGTGTATGAGAGTTCCATACTACCCATACACCTTGCAGCCTCCTGTAAGAGTCTGTACGCACTGGTGTCATGTGAAAATGCATTTTGAGCCATACATTTCGGGATTGTTTTTACAGGCACGATGCAGATTGCAGTAAACCAAAACAGACCTGTCCTTCACCGAACGTGCCAAGCGTCACTCCTGATGCCCAGCCAGGCTCACTGCTGAATTGTCACTGGCAGGACTAGAGAAGGCAAAACTGAACAAAACTTTTGCATGGACAACTAGAGCTCCTCAACCTCAGCATGCCAGAGCAAAGTTATATGGAGGAAGGGGAGGGGATGATGAGGCTGAGACTACTACTCCTACAGCAACGCAAGAGAAGCTTCCTAATGCTGTTGGTCTCTTCTGAGAAACAGGGTGCCAGATTTCATTTTTTCCTGAAACATTCCAGAAATTATCCCATATCAACAAAGAGAGGCTTCAGCCCTTTCAGCTCGCAATGACATTACCGGAGACTGACTACATCTCCAATTAAACCACGATCTTCCATGTTTTGGAATAGGGACAGAGTAAGTGAAGAAGCTACCATTCAGGTTGCCCAATGGTTTCATTATATTATCCTATACTTGGCTCCTTATCATTTCCTTAGCTTGGCTGTTTGCCTCCCATCATTTTCAACATGTGGGGAGCGCAGTCGCAGATAAAACAACTGAGCCAGCTAAGACAGCTCTTTTGGACAGGAAATCTAGGCAGAGGGAAAAAATGTTTTGCCTGTGCAACATTTCTATCACTAACACCTCCAGTATCTTAGAATCCACAATTCCACAGTCTTAGAAATAGGTTTCAAAATATGCCATAGAAGATACCACTTGACCAGAGAGGTGCCTTTTATTGCTGCCACCTAATAAATCCTTTGCTGAGTTACAGATCTGAGGAGCACCATTTAAATATTGTGCAAGAAAAATTTTCAGGGGACTAATATGAAAATTCTTTGTTGATCACATACTAAGGTAGACCTGCTTTAAGCAGGGTATTGGACCAGAAGACCTCTAGATGTCCCTTCCAACCTATATTTTTCACTGTTTCTGTTATCTGAAAAAGGTCAATCCAGCCCACAGCTGACTGAGACTCTCCTTATTTGGCAATGCCAGAAATTTCTGCCAGAAATGTGAACCAGACCATGAAAATGTCTACTGATTGTCAACTGGTGGAGTTGAGCATGGGTGAATTAGTGTAGTTAAGGGGATTGACCTGGCAGGATCTAGACAGTCTACAGCAAGTGCATTGTACCAGACAGTATTTTTCTTTTCGAAATTCAACATTACACATGCTCAGCTCAGAAACCGTCACCCGCAGGAATACTTCCTTGGCTTTTTACAGGGTTAGGAAGTTTTGTGTGAATGAGGAAAGAAACTGTAAGTAGAGAAAAGTCTTCCTCTTGATTACAGAAGCTGAATGCTTCCCAAGACCTGAATTCTCTCCTTGTCCTGGCACACAGTTCCTGCATGCCCACGAGCCAGTCCCTTAGTGTGCTGGTCAGCAAAAAGTGACTGCAAACTAGGTTTGGACTGAACTGACAGGTCATCAGGATAGCAGAAGCAGTAAACCAGCAATACTTAGCTACTGCTTCATTTTCTATGCAGCTAAAGAGATTGACCAGTGATTCCCAAAGTCTCTGAGAAGATGAGAGCTATGGGTCACAGCCTTCACATGAGACATTTTCTCTTTGTGTGAAAGACTAAAGGCACGTTCAAAATGCTCATTTGGCCCAAGCCTACGCCCAGGGCTTGGTGAGCCTCTCCTGTGCCACTTCTGTTGCAGCCTTTTGGCTGACTGGAGTGGGCTGTGAGAATTTCACTCTCTAGGGGGCAGAGAAAACCAAATTACCTGTCAGTTCTCTTTACACTGGCATGACACCAAGTGGAGTGAAAATCTAATGCAATGTACAATAGTATCTAGCCAAGAGGTGGCAATCAACAGCCCAGCTAGCCTCCCTGTTTCCAGCTGTCTCTCGGGTGATGGCACCGCCAGCACCTCTTCTCCACCCTAACATGGATGGGGTGCTTATCCTTAGCAGAAATTACAGGTGGTTTAGGCTAGCTGTTTGCACAACCATTAACACACAGCAAGAAGGGAGTAACTAGCAGCACTGCCTTGAGCTGTTAATTGCCATGGTTTGCGTTGGGTTTATTATCCAAGTTGCTTGCAGGAAGGGACCTTAGTTTCCCCAGGAAAGCTGCCGCTCCATTGTATAAAACAACACCCTTTGCCCATGGCCATGCTCTGAAAGAACCCAGTTTCTCCTCAGCTGTGTGAAGAGCAGAGCCTGGACATCTACCTCAGCACTGCAGATGCCCAGTGGATGGAGGCAGGCTCCTGAATCCCCAAGTTAAGGTGCTAATGCAGCAGAGAAGGAACAGGATTTTGCATGTACTTCTGTCCTCATTATTTCTTACTGGGTAACTGGGAGCATCCCATCACAGAGCTCCCTGCTCCCCGGGAACCCATGCTGGACTCCTGCCTCTCCCCAGGAGGGCAGAGTCCCTGTGCCCAGGATGCTGCTGCAGGAGCCCAAGAGTTAGACAGTGCGGTAACCAGCTTTAGCTGCACAGGACCTTTCTGGGATATGGCATTTAAGACAAATTTATCCCAAGCGGCACGTATGGTTTTGCTGTTTTCTAACTGAATGATCTGGTATGACTGGCCTGGGGTTTGGTGTTGATTTTCTGCTGAGAGTTGTATTTGCAATTGAAGTTGAATGGCTTTTACCCCCGATACACAGTGATAATATTACTGAGTCCTTTAAGAAACAGAATTTTTAAAGTTGTGTAGCTATATTGCTATTTTAGATAACCTCTGAGGATATGTCTGAACAGCAGAATGCTCTGCAAGTCAGAGATATCCCGTCTTAATATAGCCCAACCACAGTGCTTCACACAAGCTAATTTGGGAAGCACAATGCAGAACATCTTATTATGCAGCTTCTGATAAGACTACCTAGCTCAACCAGAACTAGCTAAAGCAACTCAGCACAGCAGTGCCCTGAGTTTGGAGTTGTTTGCTTATAAAATAAAAATACCACCATCTCATCTTTTAAGGACATTATGAGAAAAAAAAATAATCTGTGAAACACTTAGATAAAATAGTAAATAACCACTACCAAAAATCCCACAGGACAGAAAAAATCTGTATCCAGTGCAGGGCTGGAGTTCAGGTGGTAAATAAAGTTAGAGCTTACTGAAAAGAGAAAGAGTAAGACATCTTTACAGAGCAACCTATACCGCTAGGCCACCTATCAAGTATTACCAAACAAGCCAGATTCTGTAGAGGGGGGGGAGTCACAATAATGAAAGTGAAATGGCTACGCGTAAGAGGAAAGAAGGAAAATTAAGGGTATATTGACAATCTAATTGCAGTTTAACTCTTCTGTTTTAGCATTCCACTATTTTACATCTCTTTCTCCTTTTTTTCCCAATTTCACATGGGTATCTCACACAAACTTTAAGTACAGAAATATAATATGTTTTCTAACTAAGAATATCCCTTTCCACCTGACCAGAAAACAGAAGGCAGCTGTCTTCCCTCAGATTTTATAGTGCACTCTTTTTTTAAATCTATGTTGATACAAGAGGTTTCTAAAATCAAGCTAAAAAAAATATTAAAAAAAAAAATCCATATTTCCTTTGTTGGGATATTACAGTCCTATTTATATGTAGGAGTAGTGCTTTATTCCTCTACAACATGACATCTGTTTCTGCAATGGTTACACAAAGACGGTTATTTATAGACCAGGGAAGCACAAACGTCCCTCCCACCTCCCCCAGCATGAGGGTCAAAGAGCCCTCACCTGGTACTAGATTTAACATGACAGGTGATAACACAGAGGTAAAAATAACTTGTCAGTATTCCCTTCAAAGTCACACAATTAGTAGTTTAAACACAGGGATGATCTGTTCTTAATTACAGATAATTTAGTACAACAGAATGCAAACACAAGTACACTCTGACAGATACACGTACAGGTACACACGCATGCACGCATGACTTCCAAAAAGTTATTTTGGTGAGAAACCCACATGAAGTTGAGGCTAACATCAGCTTTAATTAAGATCAGCTCAGTAAACCTGATACAGGATTTCCAGCACTAAATGGAGGTTTACAGGGCTTTAATTAGGATATAAAGGCTCTGTTCCCAGTGGAACAGATCCTCAGTAAACCCCTCTGCCAGTCCATTATCCCCAGCCCAGCATGCGTCATTAGGTGCCCCTGTCTATTTTAGCCTTATTAATGTGTTTAGGCACATACATCAGTGAATTAGCGCAAACTGGTCTAAGGTTTCAGGATGAGGGAGCCAGTCATTTCCATCACATCAGCTTTACCTCTCACCTTCCAGAAAAATAAATACTGCAGACCAACCCTGCCAGCTTCCCAAGGAAACTGCTCTAGATATACAGTAGGTTTCATAATAACATACTGCATTTCACCAAGTTTATACAGCAAACGGGAAGGGGTTTTTAGACAACATCCATAGACCAAACTCAACCACTTAGGTTTTGAATTACAAGATAGACCTACTCTCGGGACTGGAGATACCTCCCCCTTGCAAACATAAAGAAGTTAAAAAAAATATTTACTTTTCAAGTATCCATACTGAATGCACCTATAATTCTACAGGCAGATTACAAAGATAAACCCTGACAGAGGAAACCTTTAAAGAACTAATGCTTTTTAATAATTTTTCTCCCTCAGCGTTCTTCTAAATAGCCATTATTAAGTTTTACTGCTGATTTAGTTGCCTCTACTGTTACCCAGAAAACCTCATTTTGACAATATCCTAAATCAGAAAATGTTTAATCGCCAAAAATTGTTATTTCTATGTTTCTATCTGAGGTGATTATCAAACTTCACAAAATATTTCAAAACCATTTGGAATTCATAACACCCTTATTCATATTAGTAATCAGGACAAAACTTACTTGGGCTGCACTCCAAGTGTTTATTTTTAAACTGATAAAATACAGGAATGGAATAAATGTAAGGTAGATATCGATCATCGAGTCTGAACACATTGATTTTGATAGGGCCTGTCACAGTGCTCCTGTCAGGGAATTTTACACAACTTGGTCATCCCACTCAGTCATACTACATGAACACCATCTTGACTGAGAAATTGCTCAAATCTGCAGCCATAGAAAATCAAGACCTTAAAGTCAAAGCCAACAGGAAGAGGAAACTGTGATAGCTTGAGCCCATTACCTGTGCGCTGCTGTTCTGCAGGCAGCCAGAGGTTAGGGCTTCCATATTTCCTGATTTAGGGCTTCCATACCTGGTAGGCTCTGCTGTCACAGCTGCATAATACAGCACTAAAGTCATTGATTTGGGTACTGATCAGAAACTAGTTCTAAACCTACCCAGGTTTAAATGGTCAATTAGCCACTGAGCTAATCAGCCTGAGTCCACATCTTCTTTTGCCTTTTGAGGCCTCTATTACATCCAATAGCGTGGAGTGATCCTCCTCACTCGCCAAAATGATGGTCACCAGTATGGCTAGAGGTGCTGGTGCATCCCACAGTTAGGATAGGTAGAGAAAATTCTCTAAGAGGCCTTTTCTCTACTTTTAGACTTCCACTGTCATAATCAAGCAATCATTTTCTGTATCATCAAAACACAAAGAAACTTGCCAGTGTACAACCTCTTTCTTTAATCTTGGAGAAAGGAATTAATATTGATTCTACTATGCCGTCCTCAACTTTGTTATTGTCAACTGATCAAACAAATCTTGACCAAACAGAACACATGGAATATTACTCAGTCTTGGTTTATCTTGGTTTAGCTTTTTAATAGAAAGCGTATCTTTTTAATACAGACATATATATATAAATATTATTTTTTTTTCCCCCCCAAGAGCTACAATAATCCTGCTGGGATGATTTGGAGAACACAGAGAAGCATAACCTATCAGACTACAAGTTAACGCTGAAAATGAAAACTGTCTGCAGAGAAGGTTATTTTAGGTTGATATGAAAACCTACTGTCACAAATGTATTTATTTGCATTTCTACTTATGGCACAAGTTATAACTCATGGCATAAATTCTAGCACCTTATTCTGTATGATGTTACATAATGCTGCATTTACCTGGCAGATAGGAACCCTTCAGGTTCATGGGTAATTATTTATATTTTAGCTCATGCCCATGTTTTTTACACTAGCCCATTAAGAGCTGGAAATAGAAATGAAATAATTACAACTTTTTAACATATTCTGGGATGTGAGGCTATATTTTAAAAAAATACTGCATGTTGACTGTAGTCTGACTGCTGTAGCCTGTACTTCTCCTGTAGTAGGAGATAAACCTTTCACAAATAAAAGGTCAGACCTAAATCTAAAAAGAGAAGATAGAAGGGTAAAGAGAAAGACTTAAAGCACTTATGGGTAGAATCACTTATTCAAGGTCACTTAGCAAAAGAGGAGGAAATGCAGATGAAATGCAGATTTCCAGTCTCCTGTTCTAATCACCAGATAATAGCATCTTCCCCACGGCCCTTTCAGAAAGCTACCCATAGAATAAATCTTATGCATAATTAGCTGAAATTTCAGCTAGAATCTTGAAGGATCATTAAGGAATAAGTGAATAACAGCAGAGAATAACAAAAAAGAAAAAAGCAATGTTATTTTACATATGCCTCCATCATATTTGCAACTTTTAAATTTCATTAGTACTTGATAAGAAGTCCATTCTTATGGTAAGAACCTAAAGAGGGTACAAATTTAAATATTCATCAGGAAGCTGTGGAGCTTTCTGCCAGTCGAACTCTGCCATTTTATGAATTCAGAGAATAACACTCAACAAAGTATTCAGGCAGGAAAAAGGAACAGTAACTAAAATGTTGCTCTAGCTACAGTTAACACCCAGAAGCATTGCTGGAGTGTTTGATAGATCAGATGAATATAAATATTCTATTTACTGCTGTGAAGAAGTCAAGAAAAAATGCTGTGAACATTTAATTATTACCAAGAATCCAGAGAATCTAAGACATTAATTTTAAATATTCAATTACCTATTGAACAAAAATCTATTAGGATGCTGTCGTGAGCGTAGCGGCTGCTTGTTAACTCTCCAGCATGGCAATAAAACTTGGGCAATGAATGTAATTGTACTAGGGATCAAAGAGCTAAGCTCCTACTGAGAAGCAAGTATATACACTGCCAATATTTCATCATTCAGAGTCACTTTCCCTCCTCTACCTAATATGAAAGCTATAAAAAGAAAACAAAAAAAACCCCTCAAACTGTTATTGTTAAAGCCAAAAACTAATTAGTCATTGCTTCCCAAAGTGTTATGTGAAAAGTCTCTAGAACTAATGGGCCGCATTCTCGAATTTTATAGGTTTACTGAGTCTAGTGTTCTCTGGTATTTCCTGTTTCCCTTGCTAGGGAAGATTGAGTTGAGTTTACAAGTCATCTTGAATAACACACAAACTTTTCAATAAAGGCAATAATTTGTAGAATCATAAACTATACGCTTGAAATAAAGACAAGGGTGGTAAACAAAGGGAATAGCAGGACTTTTTCCATTGTTTTTAGAACTAAAATTCCCAGCATCTTAAACCTTCCAGCAGCATTTGCTGTTTTGGTAGGGTTTGGTGATACACTTTTATTTTTCCACTTAAAGTACCTAAGCTTGAAAGCAGTAATACATGAGATTCCAGAGGGGGAAAAAAAACCCTCAACACATCCATGTAAGTCTAAAATACTATTTCTTTATGTTAATGTATACACATCATAGCAGTTATAGGCTTCTAACAATATGGGGAACAACAAACAGTTTTCTGTCTCTTCCCCTGTGAGACATTTCAGCAATAGATGTGAAAACATGAGGACATATATAAAGAATTCAATGCTATCCTTGAAACACCTACCTATGTTACTTTTCCAAGCTATGACCGTTTGAACAGTGCTCCAAGCAACTGATGACAAGGAATCACCTTCTTTCTTGGTAGCTCTGCCTACTATGGAAACAGGGTTAAACTCTATCAAAGTCCCGAGATGATGATTCAGCCCTGGCCCCATTAGAGTTAATGGCAGTTCTGCCACTGACTTTATTATGTCACTTATGTCAGGATTTCAACTCCTGAGATCCTTTAATTGTCCCAAACAATTATCTCCTTGTTTCCATTTTACAGCACAGCTAAAAGCATGTCCAGAACTGCAGCCATAATGCTGTGACCAAACACTGCTTTAGTGAGGACTTGAAAGAGAAAAATACCATCTTCCAGAAAAACAATTCCTAAATCAGCCCCTGAATTTGTGCACAATCCCAAGTCATACTCACTTAGGACATTTAACGGCATCATAGCCCAAGTGTGTATTGCTGCATCTTAGTTTACTTATAATTTAGACGGTCATTATGAATATACACTGGTCAAGAAAATGCTCTTTCCAACAGATAAGATGTGTTAAAGCTCTGTCTATATCCACGTGCAGGTGAATCTGCCACCTTTCCAGTACCATTCTGTTTTTCATTAAGTTAGCAAAAAGACAGATTCTTCAAGGACTGTGTTCAAGGAGAAAATGCCTTTAATTTACTTAATAAAGAAAACAGATGCATCTGTATGCTTAACTACCATCCATACAGTAAAGTTGATAAAAATAATAACAATATGCACAGATCATTCTTTTTTTTTTTTTTTTCCTTACTCTTGTTGTATATTCAGCTCACATAGGCATAAGTCTGAACCCAGCTCCACTAAAGTCTAGTAGACTCTACTGCCTCCTTTATGGCAACGTGATAGAAGTAGCAGGATTGGTACTGAAGAAAAGAAGATAGATTAAAAAGAGAGACAGAAGCAGGGCAGTTGGGCTGATCCAAACCCCAAAAGATACCTGTTAGCAAGCCAGAAATCTAGGCTGCATGTTCTGTATCTCTACGAGATGCTTTTGTGTTTGCTGACTATTAAACTGCACAAGAAGTACCTGGAGATGAAGTAAACTTGTACTGCTTTGGTTAAAAACATGTTTTCTGCTGTAAACCTCTGCATTGCAAAGATACCCTTATCCCCAAACTTAACCTCCAGTGATGTTTTTAACAAACTAACCTTAGACACCATCAGAACATGCTTAGTCTCGCCGTATTATATATATTGTGTTTTACATACATGGCACTCTTCAGTAAGTTCATAAAAGCAAGAGCTCTAAATTTGTCTCTGGCTGATGTTCATTTCTTAAGAAATGTACACATCTGCATGCAAATGAGGAACATCAGTTGAGCTCCTCACATCTTGAACATGGTCGTGCAAAGACCAGTTCCCACAGACAAAAAAGCACTTGGTCCCTCAGCCCCTAACCAGAGCTGCTTGCCTCCATTCGGTGATCTGGCACAATAAGTGCAGCCTTGTAATAGGTGACAAGAAGTGAGAAAGCCATAAAATGTCTGTTTTGTTTTTAGCACGCAGAGCCTCTGGGTTTTAAATGTTCATAAAAAATACCAAAATATTTTTAGAAATGAAATCCAAGATACCTGTTTTGAATAAACTGCTGTGTTCGGAGGTAACTGGATTGTAAAAACAAATAGGATTATTAATAAAAATGTTCCAGCAGCTTAAATCTGTTGTAATTTAGTAAATTACTGTACACCCACCCAGTAGTCCTAAGCTATAAAGTTACTTTCGCCTTTACACCAATGTATTTCTAGCAGCAAATCTCCACTGCAGACCATTTATTTGACCTCTTTTTAGCACAGATCATGTTATAATACTGAAATTCTTTATGCTCCTAAAAATAGCAATGCAGAGATTCTGAAATGATTAATGACAGTTAGGACTGTTGAGCTTGATGTAGAAAAATAAAATAGTGTACACATCCATCCATCTACTGAAACCTATAAGATTATTTTTCCTGTTCTGGGGTGAGGATATTAAATTTCATAAGAGTTCTCCTCTTCCAAGATTGTCAGAATGTCAATGGCTTTATCCAACATTTGTTCTACTGTCTAATATAATACATAACTGCCTAGAGGTACCAAAATACAGACAGCAATTGAAGGGTGGTTTTCTAAAGATATAAATAGGAATGCCAGACATGAGTTTATTGTGAAAATCTTGAGACTCCCAAGACTCAGGACTGTGATCTCCATCACAGCCATGTCCTTGCAAAGTGCTCTTCTGTTCAAAGTACTCCCTAACAAGCATACCTATGGTGCAGAGATCCTTTGCCTTTCCTTGGCAGACCACAGTCCAATCTGCTTGAAAAATCTCATTAAGGACCCAGTGAATGTGTGGAATTTCTTTACTTTCTTCACAGAAGTGCCACTGTTTATTAATGAATTGCACAGAATTAAAAAACTGATCTCTAGAGTTGGTATCCGAGTATCTCCTGTGCTGGTAACCAAGAACCATGTATTGTCAGGTAATTAAGGGGATGAAAGCATATCTTAGGACAATTATAGTCATATTAGCAGAGAATTGCATACACTTAACGTTTTAAAAGTGTGAACATAAAGCTGACTGCACAGCTCCACAAGTTAGCAGAGAGGCAGCTGAGGTGGGCGCCCTCAGAGTGTGATCCAGACCACCAATTTCAACTGAGTAGTGAAGGGAAAACATAGCGGACTATCCTGGAGCACATGCCTAATTTTTAGATGGATAAAGTGACGTGAGATGAATGGTGCTCTGTGCATCTTAACGCCACTGTTTTTTAACTCATTCTTCTGACTCAGGAGACAAAGTTAGCACTGGCCAGGCACATTCTGCCTTCTAACCACATTAAAACTAAAACTGACCAGTGTTACAGATGTTACGCGTGATGAATGCACGTTCAATTCACTTAGATTGAGCCTACCCCCGTGACGTGGAGCTGAATGTCGGCTGTGTCTTACGTGTCTCCTTACTCTAGCTTTTCTCAAAGAAGAGGAGGATCACGACCCTCCATCTTCAACGCTTAAGCAGCAGGCAGTTAACAACACTTAAGCGGAGGGTGGGAGAGTGGGCAGCATGGAAGGCAGCCCCATAAGGGCTCAGGAAAAATTTTGCATATTCCTTGGATGGATCGGCAGATATTGAAGTGAGACACACAACCTGTTGGGCACACAACTCTCACGCGTTGCAGGACAAAGCAGAGGAGACAGAAAACCCTGATGACCGTCATTATTTCTCCCCCGGTCCCCCAGTATTGTAGTCCACCCCGTAGAAATGGCATTGCTCATCATGAACAGGATGGAATAACCTGACAAAACGAGCTGAGAACTTAGTTCACAGGCCATTTAAATTCACAGCACTGAGATGTGAAACAACACCAGTCGTTTCCGTATGGATATGAGGAAACAAGAGCATTAAGGACTCAATGCTGAAAATTTAAACAGCAAAACAGATCAGGGAAATAAGCCAGGATCACTGATGTGTGGTAGCACATGAAGTTCTCCTTCATTACAAATTTGCTTGGTGTTCATTGCTGGTAATGTGCAGATGTCATTCCACTTGCCTAAGAGCTTTCTTGTCATGAAGAACTGGTTTTACATACTATTAAAATTATAATGCTGCTGCAGGGAACCTGAAGGACAACAAGCTGAAAGCTGTTACTGAAAGAACAACATCCGAACGCATTCATTCTCCATATTCTACACAGCCATTTATCATTCAAGGAGCAAATTTTACTGCTCAAATAATAGCATTTATAAGGATCCTAGGTCTTTAACTCCCATTTCAACACCAGCCATATCTGAAATTCTCAGCCTTTCTTTTACAGGCCTTATAATTTCAATATATGTTAAGTGAAAGTAAGCATACATGGAATGTGTTTCTCTTAATAGAACCTGGATTTTATAAGAAATAACTAGTTATAAAGGAGAAAAAAACCCCAAATCTTTTAAATTAAATCTGGTGAAACTCATGCAAATAACAAAGATACATTCTCACTTAATACTTGTTTAATAATTACTTAAATTGTTTAAATAAAATATTAATGTTAATTTTAATGTTATTTTATAACAAAATTGCATTGGTAATTATTTAATTAAGCTAAGCAAGCTTTAGGTGCATTTGCATGGCTTTTAGAACAGCAATTTAGAACTGAATAAGTTAAACTTGTAATTTTTCAAACACAGAGATAACAAATACAATTCTTCTTGGAAACACTCTCGCCCATAAGCACCTTTATGCGTATAAGCAGTGCCTCCGAGTTCTATTCATGGAAGTGTTTTCTGGAATGAGGCCCTACGGAATAAACGTAAAAGTGGTACTCTATTTTCTAGTATTAAATATAGCTGAGGAGCATGCAGTTTTTGAATAGCCATTTTATTCTTTCTGTGTCTGAAAGCCAGTGCTTCGTTGGTGGCATGGTTTGAAATTTCTGGAACCCATTCATGTAATATTGGGAGCTGTTCTTATTTCCATGCCATGAAAAGTATAAAATTTCTTACTGAAGGAAAAACAATATGCTCAAATTTCTATCTGCATGAAGAAACACGTACCTTTGGGGGCCACCCTAGCAACTAATCTTTTTGTTTCAAGACAATAATTCTGTATATTTTTATATCTTCACAGTTGTTCATAAGCATATTAGTCTGTATTGACATATTGGTTTTCTACCTCAAATTTTTGTATTTTTTAAATTGTATTCCAACCACTTGCTTTTCTGAAGTTCTGTGAAGATCACAGAACAAGAAATAATACACAGCTATGTTTTGTATAAAGTCTTTGTGCTAACACATGGGAACTCATCTTTTCTTCCAGTACAGTGACAGCTCTCAAATACGTTTCAAGCAATCTGTTTTTTTGTTTTTGTTTGTAACCACTGAATTTCAAATTACTAAGCAACATTAAAATGATGAATGCAAGACATTAGTCTTGGATTTGAATTGTGTGAGAGATAAAGCTATGCTTTATAAATAAAGCTATTTGTTAAATGTAAATGATCAATTTTTTTTGTTTTGTTTTCACTTTTTTTAAGTCCTTGCCGTGTTTGTAATAATAAAATCTTTGAAAAGGAGATAAAAACAAAGATCTTTCCAATAACCAAAATACCTTGATACTTCTATCAAAATATTTTTATTTTATCCTTGAATTGCCATGCTTCATCTTCCAGGTTCCTGCCTAATTGTTTCCAATATTGATAGGATTTCAGTACAGACAAGAGCAAAAGACTGAATTTTGTAGCTGCCTAGTGAAGTGAAGTCTTCCCAGTAAGAAACTTCCAGTGACACTTTATCCAGAGTGACCAGAAAAGTGAATTAATTCATAGAAATTATGACAGGCAGAATGATGTGTACAAACAATAACCAGGATTTCAAGTTTCCATGTTAGGGTTTTTGGGTGCTTATTTCAATGTCATTAGGGAGGGAAGAACTTAATACACATACAGATCTCATAAATTTTAAAAAGTCTGTCTTGATGAATATGTATGCATATCTATACACATATGTATGAAACACTTTTCCTGACTTTGAAGACATCTTCCCTCTACAAGAAGACAAAGACAACCCCTTATACTTCTCTAGACTGCTTTTTCTTCAGCCATCTCAGACAACCTGGGGTACTTCTACACTCAAAAAGCCCTGAAGGCACACCAAGAAAGCCAAAGCACCTCAGTCAAAAAGTTTAGGGAGGTCCTGCCCTGGGTTTCAGAAATCGATAAAGTTAGATGAGCAGGATTCATCATAGCCCTGACCAGACTAAGACCGCTTTGGGTTTCAAAGCTCGGTGCTGTGTTTCACTTCCTGGTGCACCTTCTTCACAAGTGGAGACATCCTGTGCTCTGCAAAAGAGGCTGTGCAGCCCCAGGACTAACACGACAGAACAAGAACGTGCTAAAAATCCAACGATAAACCTCTTCCGCCTTTGCCAGTAACCACCTACCTTTCCTCTGAAGCCTGGCTAATATTCAAAAGACCATTCTGGCCTTTGTAGACCATTTCAAGCAAGGCTCCACATGCCCTTCTACTGGTTTTGATACCAGGAACAAAATGATTGTTAGAAAATAAAATCAAGTCTCTCTCAAAAAAGATGTGTGGGATATTTCTCACAGAGTGCCTATGATACATAAGAAAGGAAATATCTCTAAGGACATTTACCTTAGATGAGAATGAAATCTACCGCTCGCATACTAGAGAAGATGGAAACACAAGTAGAAAAAAACTTACATTGTTTAAGTACTTGAATGCCTATCTTTGTTCTATCTTAATTAAAATCAATACTGACTGAATGTTGTTACTTTGTTACTAATAAAGTACATATTAAATGAACTAGACACCATGCAACAGACAAAACTATCTCTTAATGGGAAACCATCACTATTAAATGGTATTAAGAAACAACATTTTAGTTGGAAGAGGGTCCAGTAAGGTCATTAAAAATACTATTCAATATGTTTATACTCCATTTAACACTGCAAGTGATGTAAAATCTGAATGACAGACAAAGCTGAATGAAGCATTAAGCCTCTGTCCATTTCAAGCAGAACAAAAGAGGTTCTACAATCATCTGTTGAAGAAATAGATAAGGCCTTCTTTGGACAACCAAAGAAGCCTCAAATTCACATGCCTCCAGGGGGAGGACTTCAACCACCTGTTACCTGCTGGAAGAAAAACACAGCAGAGCACGAGCAATCCAGGAGGTTTCTGGAGGGTGCAGGTGATCACTTCCTAACACAGAAAATTGAGGAATGGACGAAGACAGGTGCTCTACTGGACCTCATGCTCACAAACAAGGAGCTGCTTAGGAAGGTGAAGATCATGGGCAGCCTTGGCTGCAGTGACCATGACATTGTGCAGTTCAGGATCCTGAGAGGAGGGAACAAGTTCAATAAGCAGAATCACAACCATGGACTTCAGGAGAAGAGACTTTGGCCTGTTCAGGGTGTTGCCTGGAAGAATCCCATGGGACTTGGTCCTGAGGAGAAAAGGGGTCCAAGAGAGCTGGTTCAAGGATCAACTCCTCCATGCTCAGAAACAGTCCAGCTGAGGGACAGGAGGCCAAACAAAGGCAGGAGGAGGCCTGCCTGAATGAACATGGAGCTCCTGACAAAACACAAACATAAAAAGGAAGTAAAAAAGAGGTGGAAGCAGAGACAGGAGACCTTGGAGGAATACAGAGACACTATTCAAGCATGCACAGATGGGGTTAAGCAAGCCAAAGCCCATCTGGAGGGGAATCTGACATGGCACATGAAAGGCAAGAATAAGACTGCCTACTGAGATTATCACCACAAAAGGAAGATTTGGGAAGATGTGGGCCCATGCTTGAACAGGGCAGGGGACCTGTTATCAAAGGACATAGAAAAGGCCAAGGTACTCAATGTCTTCTTCACCTCCATCTTCACTGATAAGAATTGGCTGCAAGAATCACAGATCACTGAGACCAGTGGGAAGTCTGGAGCACTGAAGACTGACCATCCATAGAGGAGGATCAGATTAGGGAAAGGTTAAACATAACTATAAGACCTGATGGGATGCACCCAGGAGTGCTGTGGGAGCCCAACAACGTTAAGGAAAGCGATCCTTTCACTCTGCTCCACACTGGTGAGACACATCTGGAAGGCTGTATCCAGTTCTGGGGATAAAGCTCCTCAGTACTGGAGAGACATGGACATACTGGAGTAACTCCAGCAAAGGTCTACAAGAGACAATGAAGGGACTGGAGCCTCTCATATAAGAATCCGAGAGAGCTGGAACTGTTCAGCCTGGAGATTAGATGGCTCAGGGGAATCTTATCAATGAGTACAAATGTCTGACTGGGCATGGTGTAAAGAAGATGGAGACAGACTCTTCTCAATAATATCCAGTGAAAGAACAAGAGGCAATAGGCACAAATTGAAGTACAGGAAGCTCCATTTAAATATAAGAAAAAACTTTTTTCACTGTGAGGGTGGTCAAACACTGGAGCATGGTGCCCACAGAGGTTGTGTACTCCCCATCTCTGGACATCTTCAAAACCTGATCGGACTTGACCCAGACCAGCCTGCGATAGCTGACCTTGCTTTGAACAGGGAGGTGAGAGTATACAATCTCCAGAGGTCCTTTCCAAACTCAACAATTCCATGATTTTGTGACTCTGTGAAACACATTGTAGTATTTTACTGTAGTTGGAGCATGCAACAATCCTACCCTTTCACTTCCTATACTCAATCATGCCAGAATTAAGGAAAATGGCCAAATCATCAACAGAATTTTGTGCGAAAGGACTAACTTAAGCTCAGAACGAATAAGCACATTTGATACCACACTGCTTTTGTTAAACCAAAAGAGGTACCACAGAGGCTAATTATTTTTGCTGTTCTTATCCATAAGCATTACATTTTTCAGTGTTCACAGAGAAAAACTTCAGTTAATGAGATCCATAAAGATTCTTTAATCAGCTTATATTGTGAAAAAGTATTAAAGTCTCCAGTTTCACAACAGGCACATGAAATATATAGTTTTATGATATATTACTAGCACAGGAACTCACCTCCCCCTTTCCCCTGAACCACCTGCAATTTTTAATAGTCATGTATCGCCAGGATACCAGAAACCCATAAAAGTTTAACCTGCCAATTAACAACTAGGTAAAGTTCCAGCTTTGTACAATATTTTGATTGCTTCCAAGAGCTTTTCACAAAATACAGAAAATATTTCCACAAAATCGCTAGCCAGAGTTTTGATCTGATCTAGTACAAGTTGAGTAGTAGGAGAAAAATACAAATTTATTAAGTATGAAAAAAATCATTAATTTTTATACATGACAGTAGACCTGCCAAAGCCAACTCTGGATTAAAAGCACTTATTTGTTAAGGGAAGGTGGGGACGGAAATGAAGAAAAGGAAAATAAAAAAAGCTTTCATTCTAATATTTCCTCTCAAAGGAGATGTAGAAACTAAGGGCAGAGTTCAGCTATTCAATGTAGGTTAATCAAGGTATGAAGTACACTGCAATAGTTTTTATTTTTTTTCATGATACTGCATCAAAGAAATAATGAGGTCAAACAACATTACGTTGGTTTTCAGTAATTCTTTAAAAACTAGATAAGAATGTATCAGCTTTCAAATCATTTTCAGGAATACAGAAATAAAAGTGCAAACCAGTTACATTTATGCAGACCTGGACTGGGAGGTACACACCAAAGTACAATTTCTTTTGGCATTACCTTTGATAATAATGGATCCTAAGCACTGACCAAGACTCTCATCAAGGCTTGCACAAAAAAAAAAGAGCAATAAAAACATATCCTCCTCTGAGAAGTGAGATTTAATTATAAAGCAAGAAAGTCTAATGTATATTGGCAGGGAAGAAATCATAGACAATATCGATCACCAACTATAACAGGCACCAACTCGTATTCATCAAACTAACTAGTGCTAAGTTTTTGTAGGCACTACACAGTTTTGCAGATGAATACAGGACCTCCCAAATACGAGGAACAATGGGAAAGCATAAAGATGTCCATCTGAAAGTGTAACAAGTTGGTAAAGAAAGCTGTTGAGCAAACAAAGTGAGAATACATCTTTGCTACTGGAGAGCAGATGCCATGAAGAAAATAGAAGGAGAAAGTCAAAGTTTGTGGGACGTGCCTGGAACTGCAAGCCTGGAACTTCGTGGAATTAAAGAAACAAATTATTTGGAGAGATATCCAGTCTGAAGAGGATGAGAGCAAATGAGAAAAAGGGAACTAAGAGAGATAAAAGAAGTCATAAATTGTTTGGCGCATAAGTGGAAGGACTTGGAAAAAAAAGAGGGCCCACAGGCAATGGGATGAAACTAAATGATAGATAGAAAAGAGTCTGGGTTTCCATGGCATCTTTCTGCTACAGGGATGCAAGTGCTGCAGAATAACCTAATCCCTGGCACTACAGGGTTACAACTGAGCACATGGCTGCATTCACGGGGGCCTTCAAGGCTCAGTGCAGTTCGACCACTGCAGTTACACCTTGCCTTCGCGTCAAAAATTATTTTAATCCAGGGTGTCCAAAAATGCCGATGTTATACAAAATGAGTGTACAAAGTTTACAGGAGCTAATTAATAGCTAATTAATGTCCTGGAAGCACCCTGAATGCAGGTTCAGGTCATTTCTAATGCTCCAGTCCACTCGAAGAGAAGCCGTACTGAATTCAGAGACAATAGTTTTTATTTTATATAAACATTATTGATGAAAACCCCCAATTTTTTTAATGATAAAAGAAGAGCAAATTTTTGTGCCACAGAGACCAAGATCAGGACAAGAGTAAGCAGTTTTCTTAGAGTCTTAGCTTTGAACTGATTCTACTGCACAGGAATCTCAACTTGTTTTTTCTTCCCCTTTGTATCCTTTTTTCCCCATCTTTGCAATCTATAATGAAAAGCTTTAGAACTTGTTAAGTGTTAGGCAATAATGAACGATCAAGCAATTTCAAATAATCATTATTAGACTCCTGTGACTTTTGTCAGGCCAAATTACGATGTAGGTCTGCAGGTTTACTGCGTACTGTCTTCTAAAAGATCATGTTTCAGGAGACCACCATCCATTACCACTGAAAAGAAATATTAACTGAAATACTGCCCAGCATCTCATTCGTGCTCCCTTACTTGATCACAAACTGACTGAAGAAATAGCTGTGGGCTTAATGGCACACTTAAAGCATCTTCCAGCATATTAAAAGAAAAAAAAAAAAAAAAGATCTAGCTTCTGCCTAGTCACTCAGTTTTCTTAGTAAATTCTTTGTGTCTCTGTTTGTGAGAATTACAATAAAATCAATATTTGTAGGAGTCAAGGGAGAAAGGAAGTTATTACCATACTGAAAAAAAACCCCAACCAAAACAAACCAAAAACCCACTATGAAAGCCCATAGGCCAAACATTTTCAGACATAGGCTATAAATTCTAATTGGAAACATTCTGACTTCACGTTATTTTTATCTACTGTAATTTTCATTTCATCATTATAGAGGAAACAGAATCAAAATAATTTACAAGTGCAGACTAAAACAATATTTATAACAGAAATGCAAAGATGTGACATTCCGGTAATACCTAATTTATTATTCACTTGGTTCTAGGTCTATACTATAACATCAAGCACATACTCTGTTACTAGTCATCAATCCAATTCATATTCCAATAAAAACAATAAAAATCAGTTTGCAGTCACATGTTGTAGGAATGGCATTTTAAGAATCTCTTGGAGAGATTCCTGGCTTCTCAGGAAAGGGCCCTCAGAAGAATGGTTGAACAGGAACAAGAAATACCATTTATTTCTGGTTCTCTAGATGTTCAACGGGAGTTTTAGTTCAGAACTATTGTGTTTATTCAAGACATTTTAAGTAACTTTTTCCAAGTTTTAAGGGCTTGGCATACAGTATTACATTTCATCTAGAAGTACAATAACTTTGTTATTATTATTACTACTATCAGCATACAGTGTCAGCGTACAACATATGCTTGATTCAAAAGTCCTCCCTAACAATCCTAATGGTTCCCGAACAAAAAATTAACTCAAATAACACTTTTTTTTTTTCTCTCTAAATTATTAAAACTTAGGTAAGACCAACATAATAGTGAAACATAACAATGCACAGTAAAATAAAAACCTAACTTCTACTTCTCAATTTCTAATTATACTGGATGGGAAGATAAACAAAGCTGAAAAGTCAATAATCCTTATTTCATTAGGAAGGCATCACCAATGTTAGGGTGGTTACTGGGTAAGAAAACGGTCTACATGAATTCGGCTTTGATTTGTGGCAGTCATTGATGCCACTTCAATTTAGGCAGAGTATGGCCAAGAAACACAGCTCTCACCATACTACTGCAAACTAAGCAAGCAAGATCGATCTATCCCTGGTGTCGGGCACTCCTGGTGACCAATTTGCCCAAAAGGTAGCACAGCCCACATTTATCTGTTTCTTCAGTTTTGCAGAAGATGGGAATTTTCCTGGTTTTGAGATACATCTCTTAGATAATTTATTGCATTTCATGTTCACAAAGGAAAATGGATTATTCAGCTTAACCGTAATGTTTTACTCATTGCCAGTTGAAAAACTGTAGAAATTAGCTCTGCCACACACCAGTGGCCTGCCTAGTCATTTTTCAGCTTCATAAACAAGTCAAAGGGAAAGGAAATCTATTTTTTATTAACCAGCTTCTAAAACTAAGTCATTTATACTTCGCTCTGCTGAGACCCCTAGTCAAAGGAAAAGAAAGCCAACTGCAATAAGTTTACCAGTAGGTTGCTTTATTAAAATCTATAAGGTGAAATTTTTCAACACAATCAAATCATCATAAAATATGTTATGTATTTACGATAAATTAAACTGTTATTACACTCCTTTTCACTGTAACACCACCCTTGGGAGCAAGGGATTTTGTAAGTTCCAAATATGTGTTATTGTAAGGTGCTGCTCTACTTAAGGTTAAGTTGCATTTTCCATTATAAAACCCCATTTCCAGGGGTTTATTACTCAGCCGTAAAAATGTGCTTGGGGCTGAAATACAGCATGCAAAGACTCAGTTCAGCAGCAATTTTGAACATTTAAGAAAAGAAAAAAAAAAACCAAACCCCAAACCCCCCAGTTTAGCTATTTTTAAGTTAGTAAACCGCCAAACATTCAAAGAAATTCCACACCTGCAAAGATATGAGTCTGGATCTGAAGTACTCACCCCAAAAGCCCAAAATAATCTCTTTGGTGACCATCTGCCTGACCGAGCCTGATATTCCCCCATGGCAAAGCAGAGCCAGCAATACCAATGGGGCAGCCTAAGCATTGCAGCGCTATCTTCAAAGACTGCTCTTTCCAGACCCTTTCATAAATATTTGCATGTTCTCTCAAATCTTCCTCCTTTTAGGTGTGTATTTTTCAAAACTACAATTAAATTAAAACATAATTTTCTCATTCTATTCCTGAAAAAGAAATGCAAGATGCTCCACTCAGCTTTGACAAGGACAAATAATTAATCAGGGCTTTTAATTTTTTTAAGGTATTGGTAGTGATGGTGTTAAAACTTCAAAAATATTTCAGTGAATTTGCCTTTATTTACTTTGCCCTGTTAAGTTACAGTGACATAGGAATGGATGTCACAGGCCAGAGTACAGGTTCATTTAGCTCTGTACCCAGGCTGATGCAGTGACTCACGCACAGGTACCTCGGAAAGAGTAAGAACAGAACAAACATACTGTTTTCCCAGCCTCCAACCATTTTCAGCTCAACATCCTCTTGAGCCAGATGCGTCTACCGATATATTTAAACCATTGCCACAGTAAAAATTTCATGTAAAAATTCTGTAATTTTCTCTGGAGATTTTGAGTCTGAATATTCTTTGGTTTTAGCACATAAAATGCTAATGATTTATAGTGATTCAATACAGATATAGTGATAGAACGATACATGCCTGTGCACCAGTATTTGACCACACATACACAGCAACTCAAACAAACTTTAAAAGGTCTGATTAAAAAGGCAGGAAATACCAGATTAATCTTGACGGCGCAACTTTCAATTTTAGCACCCTTGTGCATGGCTGCTGTAACTGAATCTTGAACCACACCTCCATGTGCTGGTCTTTTCTACAGAACTCACAACACATTTGCTCACAGCAGTCACTGCTCTACTACATCTTTTACTCTCTCCTCTTTGATCATTATGTAGTCTTCACTCACACCTTATTCTTTGCACAGCATAGCAACGTCCATATAAAAGACATTTCTTTCCAGGCTCTTAACATTTTCTTACAGGTCTTCCTCTGATTCAACACTGTGGCCACATGCTCAATTTTAAGTTTTGCAAAGTCTGGTAAGATGTGCGGGAGGTTCCACCAAAGCAGAAGTGCAGTGCTGGAAGACTGAAAGCAGAGGAGCCACTCCACTCGGTTGCCGATCTGGGACATTACCCATGACACGAGCATTGTCCTGAAGCAGTGGTTAGCATCGCACAGCACTAACAGCGATCCAAGCACAGCTACTCTATGCTTCACCTGCAGTGAAGTGTCGCAGTGGATTTCTCTCCTGTCCCAGTCTCCTCACCTAGCCAGCCCCAAGCTGCAACCCTGCAGCTTCCAGTTACAGTGCCTGTGTCCCTGCCCATGTAGGTCCCCTCCTTTAAATGTCTTGCTACTTCCAACTCTTTGGGTTTTTCCTTGTGCACTGTGAGGTCTGTTAACCTTCCCTGCTCTGGGCTCTTTTCCCAAGAAGTCCCAGTGTGCTCAGAAACCCACCCCGTACGGGTTTTTCTGCCTGTAAACCACTAGTGTCAGTTCTGATCCAGATGATGCCAGGCAACTGGAGCACAATGGCAGGAGAGTCCTGCCCGTTCCCTGGGTTCAGGGAACAGAGTAGTGCAAAGCTGTAATGCACAGGATTGTACACGTCTTCTATACACCAATGTTTGCAATGCCTTTAGTAAAGTAAACTTTGTAATACAAATTGCAGAGGGACAGCTCATTCCACTTAAAAACTGTATTTAACTAGTCAGTGCATCTGTTCCGGGTTTTGTATTAACTAAAGTGTCAGTGTAGACAAAACCTCTCCCTCACCTTTTTTAAATGTACGTATCGCACATAGTGCCAGTGACATACAGAACACACTGGTGATTTACCTGCAGCTGTATTTCAGTGAGCAAATCCTTCCCACCCTGCAACACCCAAGCATATCCCCATCATTCTGGGCCAAAAGGCAATGGCAATGTAAGTCCTTAAAAATTACATGGCCCCTCGTGAACAGTTAACTGGAGATTATTTAAAAGACTTAATTACACAGAAACCTGACACACTCCTTTTTAATGGGCAGGCAGACTGTTGTTTATTTAGTTTTTGAAATCTAGTCTAAATTGGGCCTTGAGAAAGAAAAAAAGTAGCCGAGGTTTCAATTAACAGATTGTCTTCCACTAGTTAAGGGATAATTTGAGCTTTAGAGAAACACGTGTAAGAAGTAAAAATAAAGCCTAAGTACTTCCTCATACTGTATTGTCTTGCATCAGTCTAGTTACCCTGTGGTTCATCACTGGTACTCAAAATTTACAAGTATAATCTAGTTTAAACTATATTAACGTAAAACTATGTATCAGTCATTAAATCTTTCATTATTGTCTGGTTTATCGGTATCGGTTTAATAAAAAGCATCATACAATTAAGAGCAGGAAAGACAAAAGGTGCCACAAGGAAACTGTGCAGCAAAAGGAGTATGTCAGTTGATAGCAACAAAATATTTTTGTAAGAGAGAGTGATACCACTTAGTAATATCAGCACCAAATTTGGAAATGTTTTGGCTGCAACCATGCAAATCAGTGACTGGGGCTGTCTGTTTAGATGTATTGGGATGTATTTATGACACAAATGTTGTGCGGAATGCCTACTGTGTAAAAAAAAAAAAATTAATAAAAAAAGTAAATTCTTAAAATATGAGAAAACAACTTCAAAACTATACTTTCATAGTTTTCATTCATAATGACATTAAAAATAACTCCTTGAAGACTGAGGTACTGCACTCTATCAGAAAAAAAATACATAAGCGATGCTCTTCAAGAAGAAAAACTGTATTATGGATGAGAATGAGGAGCACTTAAAACTGAGTTTAGGACCTAGGCATACAATACTGATTTGCTATTCAAACTGACTAATGCTGAGGTGAGAAGAAATGAAGCATATTATTTTCTCTTTAACTATTAGTATGAAAGAACATCTGCACACTGCTCTCGGCAGCGGAAAATAGCAGGAGGGAACTTATATAGGCAAGCAAGATTAATTCAGGTTGTTAAGTTGTTAACTGGTATGAATTTCTGAGTTTGCAGTGTACAGAGTCAACAGATGGCAGGATGATTCGCTACCAAAGATTCAAGAAAATAAATTGACAGAGTTAAAATTTTCTTCATACATATGACTCCTCAAAGTATTTTTTTTAGATTGTAACATATACATATTCTTAATACCATGAGCAAACAGGAACACAGCTCCCCATTTGCAAGAAAATATAATTTATTCCCCCCCCACCCCAGGTTAGTTTCTATTCCAATTGTACCAAACAGTACATATACTACTTTGGCTTGTGTGTACCTACATACTTTAAAAACACCCAAGGAAAATTAATTTCTGTTTGAAAAATGAACACAAATTGAAATCATATAGTGAAAATACCACTTAATAGCTTTACAAATGCTAATGCATTCAGTAAGCAATCAGCAAGCCAAGCTAACACACAGTCACTGCCTGCGCTGCAGACTTTCTGTCATGAATTCCAGACTTCAGCTCTTCTCCTAAATCTGGCTGAAATTTGCTTTAAAGCTTGAGGTGGAAAAGCAGAGGGGGTTAACATTGCAGCCTCATTGCCTCAAGAATGAAGGCCAAAAGGCCTGAATTTAAAACAGTAGTTTGGTTGCCCTACAAATCTTGACAATAAAGGATTACAGGTTTTTAAGCTTCATGACACATTTATGCTACCATTTAGGAAAACAGCTATTTTTTTTAAAAAGTTTTATATACAATGCATGCTCAACTTACTATTTTCCTTCCTTCAGTTTTACATTACAGATCATTAAATGCTTCACTCCAGTTCTCTAGGCTGTCTTCCGTCCATTTGAAATCCCTGTTGTTCTAGTGAAATGACATTATTCTATCTAATAAGGAAAGCAAAGAGCTATGGAACATATGGTACCTTCACTAAATTAGTAGAAGTTACACTGATGGCAGTGGAAAGCAGAATTCATCTACCTTACAGATTGCATCTGCACGTCATTGTTTGGGGTTAAACAACAAATAAAAAGGCAGTTAGATTTGATCGATTAATTAAGCTGGGGGGGAGGGAGAGATATTAATTAAAAAAAAATTGCTGTTCTTTCATTTATTTAGTGCTAATAACAAACAAGCCTTGATGATGTCATCATACTATTTTTCACCACACACCTTTCAGCAGGCTGCACTATTAAATATGAGTCTATGATTTGCTCTGGTAAAAACACAACCTGCCATCATCAGGGTGCTATGAAATGAATAAGCACCCAGCAAGTAACACCAGAGAAGAACATTTTTAAAAATCAACACACAGGAGAATTGCTTCAGTAGAGCTGTCCACCCCATCATGCCGCAACTCAAAGTACTGCTGCAGGGAGCAGGTGTAACGCTACTTACTCCCTGGTCCGATCTCAGGAGGAACCAAACCGCCTTTGATGGCAGGAAGAGAGGGAGTCTGTAGGACACCTTCAGAGTCCTGATAACGCAGCTCTTTGGACCAACAAAGACTCCTGAATCTACACAAGGTCCTCAGCTTGGCCCAGAGGCTCCTGGGACTGACCAGGAGTCGCATGGATGACAACCAGCATAGGGGAAGAACATGCCTGCCTTCTCCGTGGGAGGACAAAGCTCATCTGTCTGCTAGACTTCACCTCCTGCCTTCACTCGCGCAGTTTGTCAGTCTCCTCTGGGGAAAGCCCTGATGGTGGGCAGGATTCTTTACTTGACACATCAGTCTATGCAGAGTTCAACCAAAAACCTAAATATTTTTAACTTGCTGACTTGCCCCACCTATTCAAAGCTTGCTGGAAATTCCCTGGCATGTTCTTGAGCACATGAGTCGCAACGCTGCCAGTGTGGGCCTTCAGGGCCCGCTGCGGCAGACGTGGTGCCCCACTCCGCAAGCGGCCAGCAGTGAGATAAACCTGGCCCCCTTACGCCACTTCACATGACAGGCTCAGACCTCAGTCACCGTACTCGATGCTGGTCCACTGCTCAAGGCTTGGTCAACAACACCAAAGCATCTGGCCTCCCAAGAACACATCTGAAGTACTTACGCACAATCACAGAAAAGACAAACATACTGGAAACAGAAACTGCACAGGCAGTAGGAAGAAAAACCAACAAAACAACCTTAATATAATATGTTGAACATATTCTATTTTCATCCTTAATTTAAACCCTCCATTTTTATAGAATATAAAACTTCTGCAAAAACCTACACTGAAATACTACTGAACTGAATGAATTCACAGCAGAAAGGTCTCAGACTGCATCAGGGTTACGGTTATCGCCATAAATTTTGATTAAATGTTTATGAGTCAGTTGAAATATTGCAGGCAGGATCTTTTCTTGCTATAGGGTGCACAGATACAGTGCAAAATCCTCTAGAAATAGAGGCTATTGTGGGTTTCAAATATGATTATTTATTGTTAGATCGATTTATTATGGCAATGGTTAGGGGCACCACCTGAGATGGGACCACCACCAAGCAAGGTTCTTTTTAAAACAGAGCTGGGAAAAAAGACCAAAGACCAACTCAGGGCTCTGTTGGGTGGAGATAAAACAGATGTGAAAGTCAATGAAGGGGAGAAGCAGCATATTAGCTCTGTAATACAAATAAAGAACTGAAACACTGAGATGAAGTGACTTGTCTAAAGAAGTACTAAGTATCTACTGTGGGCAGAGGGGCACCTACGCCAAGGGCCAGGCCACATTTTCAGCTAATGCCAGGGAAAGAAAGCATCTGGAAGCAGAAGTAGACTACACTATGCTCCTGTTTTAATTATAATATTGCACTCAATAACCTTCACTTTTCAATCCTCTTCAACCAAATATCGTATCACAGTGTCACCGACAGGAAGATGCTGCTTCAGAAAAAGCACCTCTTAACAGCTGTGTAAAAACTTCCCGAGATATAAAGTTCTGGGCACATGGAATGTGCAAGCTACTATGAAAACCAAAATTGCAGTAAATTTAGGGGTTTGGTTTTTTTTTTCTCCAGCCTCTGTTGCACACAACTATGTGCTCTTTGAATCAAAACATCCTACAAGTATGATTTCAATCTGATGAATTCATGGCTGATTCAACTAACTAGTTGTCCTTCAAATCCCAGCTTACCAAAACAAACTTTCACCGGGATATTCCTCTCTCCTGTAATCCTCAATGGTGCACATACCATATAGTGATTAAATTAAATGCACATTTGGTAAGTTTGCACTGCAGTTATTTACTTGTGCAGGAACAGCTTGCACACTCTGGAAAGTTTTGCTTGTTAAATTATGAGTCCTTTGCTAGGTATTCGTGCAAGTGAAATTATCAGGACATGCAAAGATGCGTAACAGCTATTTACTGTGCTCTGAACAGAGCAAATTCTTTTGGAAATCTTAGTGTGTATTCATGCATTTAAAGCCCAATCTAATATATAAATGTATATAAGGTTCTGCACGATACTGAAAACACGCATACCCTGAATTTGCATGCATGAGTTCACAATGCAAACACCACAATTTTAAAGCAGTAAAATGAAGTGTAAAAGAATGTGTTTAAAGAAATAAAAGGAAAAATAAATCCTGTTTTATGCAGCCATCAAATACCACCACAGCTGAATGAAGAACCATTACTCAGCCCTTCACTGCACTGCCAAGCAGCAGCGCTGCTGCTGAACAGAAAACTGGCCAGCAACCGAAAACTCTTCCTTGACAGGGCTGAGAGGATGCACCAGAGCTGTGACATGGTGAATGTGAAGGGACGATCAGCAGGCAACCCGCCATGGCTTTTGTGTT